>NC_086178.1:5237500-5537500 GCF_023053635.1 Elgaria multicarinata webbii
CAGCCGGCAAGCAACATAACGAAGGTAACACTGTTTGAGTGATTCTAACATGCCTTATCAGAATAGTAGAGTTGAAAGGGGCCTCTAAGGCCATTTTATTTATTTATTTATTTATTTATTTATTACATTTCTATACCACCCAATAGCTGAAGCTCTCTGGACCATCCAGTCCAGCCCCCTGCTCAATGCAGGAATCCACCCTAAAGCATCCCTGACAGATGGTTGTCCAGCTGCCTCTTGAAGGCCTCTAGTGCAGGAGAGCGCACCACCTCCCTACGTAACTGGTCCCATTGTTGTACTGCTCTAACAGTCAGGACGTTTTTCCTGATGTCCAGACGGAATCTGACTTCCTGTAACTTGAGCCCGTTATTCCCTGTCCTGCACTCTGGGAGGATCGAGAAGAGATCCTGGCAAGAGTGCAGCGATATCTTCTGGTCATTTTCATTTATTTTTAAGCCCTTAAAGTTTCTACCTCTCATGACGCTTGGTATTGTGCAGTCCAGGGCTCTGCTGGCGAACTGGACGCAGAACTGGACGCAGTACTCTAGATGAGGCCTAACCAGGGCCAAAGAGAGAGGAACCAGTACCTCACATGATTTGGAAGTATGCCATATGCTGGCTGATGCTTCCTTTTGTGTAACAGACTGCTGTTTATTTCCCCTTGAACGCACCTGCCTGTACCCTGTGTGGGTTGATGCTGGCCAGTTGCACTTTGTTGATGCATTTTCATTTGCCTGGTAAAAACTGGAAATTTCTCCCAACCCCTTAAAATACAGCGGTGAAACAGAACTGGGTTGTATTTTTAATAAATAACCCTTTTTTAATATAATAATGTCCTTTTATTTACAGGTTTTAACACTTCAATAGTGCTTTACTGATATTTGTGTTGTATGTATTGTGAACATATATATATATATGTGTGTGTGTGTGTGTGTGTGTGTGTGTGTGTGTGTATATTATACAAGAGTGTATGTTTACTTTACCACTGAAGAAGACCATTGGTCGAAATGCGTTTGGTATCAGTTTTTAAATGTTATACTGTTGAGTTTTTAGTGGCCCAATATATATTGGTATTTGTTTTCATTGATTAAATAATTTTAAATTGTTTCATCATCATTGTTATCTAATTGCTACTGTCACCGCTTATATTGTCACCAGTGTACTCAACCCAGTTGTTCTGTTTCACTGCGTCATTTGCCTGGGCCTTACTTTGCTTGCTCTGGGTTTAGTCCCACAAGTCTTCCAGAAGTGCCAATCCTGTTGTACAATCTCTTTCCAGGACTCTGCAACTTTCCTAGATCTCTTGTGACTTTGAGTTGAGGGCACCATTCTTGGAAAGGACAATTGTGCGCCAGCCTCCACTTAAAAAAAAAAGAGAGAGTCAACCCGTAGGACAGCCTTCCCCAACCTGGGGCCCTCCAGCTCCCATCATCCCAACTACAGTTCCCATCATCCCAACACATCTGGAGGGTGCTAAGCTGGGGGAGGGGAAGCTGTCACCCTTAGGCAACACCTGAAATGGAGATTATGTTTATAAAGGACCTTCCTGACTGTTAGAGCAGTACGACAATGGAACCAGTGACCTAGGGAGGTTGTGGGCTCTCCCACACTAGAGGCCTTCAAGAGGCAGCTGGACAACCATCTGCCAGGGATGCTTTAGGATGGATTCCTGCGCTGAGCAGGGGGTTGGACTTGATGGCCTTAGAGGCCCCTTCCAACTCTGCTATTCTATGACTCTATGATTCTATGACCTGTCCTAAATTGCTTTTCCTTTTCCCAACACAGACGCCCTGCATGAGCCAAATGAAGGCATCGCTTTGACCAACGTGATGCCCAACGGGAACTGTGAAGACGGCAGCGCAGGGGCAGGCCCTTAGAACACCCGGTGGATTTCCTCCGTTGCGGCTGGAACCTCCCTCCGTCTCCTTTTGGAAGCAGAAGGATGGTGGGCAGGGGGTTGTCCAAATAATGACTTTTGGAGAAAACGCCTTCCAAATCCACTACTCAGTTTCTTTGAAAGAAGCTGTTTTTTGCCTTTGTTTGATCCTCGCAAGCCCTTTTGTAGCAAAGACGCAGCAATGCAACCGGCCTGGGTGAGGCCGCCACCTCCTCCGCCCGCCGCCGCCTGTGCTCCAGTGCAAGGCCCCACCCAGGGGCAGCGCTGTCTCTGCTCAGTGAAGTAAAAGGGGTGACAGCCTGGCATCTCCGACTGCACTAGAACCACATCAGATGCTTGAACCTTGCACAAGAAGTGGCAGCGCAGTGCTGCTTGTGGGCTGGGGTGCGCACCACCTCACAGCGGTGTTCGAGCACATGGCTCTGACTACCTCTGGCTTCTCTCTTTTTAATGTTTACTTTTAAGTTCAGGAGTTGCTCCCTTCCAGTGTGAAATAGATAGGGAAAATGTCTCCTGTTGACCTACAAAGCTTTTCACGGTCTAGCTCCTTCCTATCTCTCCTCTCTCATCTCACACTCTTGCCCCGCTCGTGCTCTTCGCTCCTCTGATGCCATGTTTCTCGCCTGCCCAAGGGTCTCTCCTTCCCTTGCTCGGCTTCGTCCATTTTCTTCTGCTGCCCCCTACGCCTGGAACGCTCTTCCAGAACATTTGAGAACTACAAGCTCAACCGCAGCTTTTAAAGCTCAGCTAAAAACTTTTCTTTTTCCTAAAGCTTTTAAAACTTGATTTTGTGCAGACTTTATACTGTTAGTTTTACCCTACCCAGTGCCTGTTTACCCTAGCCTGTGCCTGTTTACCCTACCCTGTGCCTGTTTGCATTCTCTTCCCCTCCTTATTGTTTTATTATGATTTTATTAGAATGTAAGCCTATGCGGCAGGGTCTTGCTATTTACTGTTTTACTCTGTACAGCACCATGTACATTGATGGTGCTATATAAAATAATAATAATAATAATAACAACAACAACAACAGCCGTTACACCTGGGAGAAAAGTGAGAGGCAAACCCTGATGCGTTTAAAACAAACTGCTCCCGGTTTTCTACCTGGAATTGTTTACCATCGCGAAGAGATTCCACCCAGATTCTCAGTCAACTCCTTTGCGGGACCAGGTGCGCAGAGCACGGATCGCTCGCTTCTTCTCCATGGTTGTTCTAGCTCTCAAAATGTATTGCAGACCTTCTACAGGTACTATTCAAGCCCGTAGGTCATTTTCTATAACAATGGGGGTCCAAAGCATCTTATGCATTGAATGTCGCCCTGGGGGAGCTTCCTTAGAAATCTTGCCCTCCCCTTTTCGGGATGGGTTTGCATTTTAGTGGCCCGGGCCACCTTTCCTCAACCTGCTGGACTTCACCTGTGTGAACAAGAGGGCTTTGGTGCATAGTAGTTTGCCAATAAAGGATGTTCGTTAGTCTAAGATATCATAAGATTAATCTCGCTTTCCATTGTCAGTAGATCAGAGTATGAAGGTGTTAGTTGTTCTCTTTCCCTTTCCATGGCATTCATGCTGGGCAAGCGGGCATCCCGTCCTTCTGAGGAGTTTGAACAATGGGGAAAGGGCGTGAATGACGTCCACGTGGGTAGCAAGCGTGGGGCCGAATGGAGAGGCAGGAAGAGAGAGGCCAGCTGGGCGAGGTCAGCTTCCCCTTCTTAAGTCTCCGTCTGTAAGTCGGCTCCCCCCAACGTGGCAGCTTCCAGAGGTGTTGGACTACAAGCCCCATCACCCCACAGACCATGCTGCCTGGGGATAATGGGCGTTGTGGCCAAATACATCCAAAGGACACCAGGCTGGGGAAGTTTGCTGTAAGGTTATCTTCCTCCCAGCACCACCAGCCTGACTTTTTAACAATGACACAGAGAAAAAGTAGGTGATGACACTTCAATGTCTCCCATTTTGGGGTGTGTGTGTGTGTGTGGCCCTTTCTACACCTAAGGGTTATCCCAGGCAAATGGAGGGATCATCCCTGCCTGCTCCTGGGATCCTCTGTGGACATTTCTACACCTGCCTTTTTTCCAGTGCATCCCTGTGCATGCAAATGACACACGGGATCCCAGGAGCAGGCAGGGAGAATCCCTCCATTTTCCTGGGATAATCCTTAGCTGTAGAAAGGGCCTGTGTGTCATTTGGATGCACAGGGATGATCCAGGGACGATCCAGGGGGAATAAGACAGGTGTAGAAATGGCCTGTATGTCTGTAATACTCAGAACACTTGCACAGCATTTAACTCGGTGGGCTAGGCTGGGAGCAGTCGTGCGACCTGTTGAAAGCAAGGAGTCCTTAAAATACAAAACTAAACGTTTCAGTCTTGCCTCGTGGAAGCTCATGAGTTCATTTCAGTGCGCCACAGCTCATGGGTGGAAAAGCAAGGATTTAAAGAGGGATATTCAAGCAATAGCTATCCCTGGCTATATTCAGTACTCTGTTGTATCGCTTCCAGTAGCCTTCCGTAACCTGGTGTCCTCCAGAGGTGTAGAACCACGGGGTTCTGAGAGTTGTAGCCTGACGCATCTAGAAGGAACCAGGTTGGGGAAGGTGGTGTTGCAGAGGGGGTCAAATGACGTGGCCAAAGGTGGCGTTGCAGAGGGGGTCAAATGACGTAGCCAAAGGTGGCGTTGCAGAGGGGTCAAATGACGTGGTCAAAGGTGGCGTTGCAGAGGGGTCAAATGACGTGGCCAAAGGTGGCGTTGCAGAGGGGTCAAATGACGTGGCCAAAGGTGGCGTTGCAGAGGGGGTCAAATGACGTAGCCAAAGGTGGCGTTGCAGAGGGGGTCAAATGACGTGGCCAAAGGTGGCATTGCAGAGGGGTCAAATGACGTGGCCAAAGGTGGCGTTGCAGAGGGATCAAATGACGTAGCCAAAGGTGGCGTTGCAGAGGGGTCAAATGACGTGGCCAAAGGTGGAGTTGCAGAGGGGTCAAATGACGTGGCCAAAGGTGGCATTGCAGAGGGGTCAAATGAAGTGGTCAAAGGTGGCGTTGCAGAGGGGGTCAAATGACGTGGCCTTGAGCTGGTCCAGTTTCAGCAGCTTCATCGATCAACCTTTGGGCTGCATGGCGCATCATGCTACCTGGAGATAAATTGGAGGACTGCAATTCAGCCTTGGCTGTAATGCACAGGGCACGGCAGCTTTCCCCGGCCTGAAGCTCCCCAGACATGGTGACCTGCAACTGGCATAATCCCCGCCCAGCATGGCCATTGGCGGAGCTGGGCAGGAGAGGATTCTCGAGTCCAGTCTGGCAAAGCACATCCCTTTGTTAGGTTAAACTACGGGCAATATGTTTGGGGGAAGATCTGAATAGGGAAAACTAAGAGAAGGGGGCAGACCTCCCCCTCCCCCCACCGCCCTGACCCCAGCAAAGAAGGAAGGAATCTCGGGTATGTGGGTACGAGGGACAGGCTTTAATTGAATAACATTTTGGGGGCGGATTTTGATCTATTGGAGTGTTTGGAAGCTGTGTACCTCCACTTTGCCCACCTTGTATATCTGTAAATAAACACAAGTACTACAAAACCGCATAAGCCTCGCGTAAACTCCGTCTAACCGTGGTTGGTTTCAGAAAGGCAATGTAAAAATTAAATAAATCGCTTTATACCGATTGAAATTTGTAAGATATACTGTGCGTGTTATGTAAAGTTACAAGATGGGGCACAGTTACAAGATGAGGGAAACTTGGCTCAGCAATACTACAAACGAGAATGATCTTGGAATTGTTGTAGATCGCAAGATGAATATGAGCCAACAGTGCGATATGGCTGCAAGAAAGGCCAATGCTATTTTGGGCTGCATTAATAGAAGTATAGCTTCCAAATCGCGTGAGGTACTGGTTCCTCTCTATTCGGCCCTGGTCAGGCGTCATCTAGAGTATTGCGTCCAGTTCTGGGCTCCACAATTCAAGAAGGATGCAGACAAGCTGGAGCGTGTTCAGAGGAGGGCAACCAGGATGATCAGGGGTCTGGAAACAAAGCCCTATGAAGAGAGACTGAAAGAACTGGGCATGTTTAGCCTGGAGAAGAGAAGACTGAGGGGAGACATGAGAGCACTCTTCAAATACTTAAAAGGTTGTCACACAGAGGAGGGCCAGGATCTCTTCTCGCTCCTCCCAGAGTGCAGGACACGGAATAACGGGCTCAAGTTAAAGGAAGCCAGATTCCAGCTGGACATCAGGAAAAACTTCCTGACTGTCAGAGCAGTACAACAATGGAACCAGTTACCTAGGGAGGTCGTGGGCTCTCCCACACTAGAGGCCTTCAAGTTGCAGCTGGACAACCATCTGTCAGGGATGCTTTAGGGTGGATTCCTGCATCGAGCAGGGGGTTGGACCCGATGGCCTTAGAGGCCCCTTCCAACTCTACTATTCTATGTTTTTATTCTATGATTCAGGTTTGAACCCCAGCTTTTCCAGGTAGGGCTAGGAAAGGAGCCTGCCTGAAAAACCCAAAGAGCTGCTGCCAGTCAGTGTTGACAGTACTGGGCTTGATGGACTGAAGGTCTGACAGAGTATAAGGCAGTTTCCTAAGGAGCCCATCAGCCCAGGCAGGTGTGAGAAATCAGGGTTTTTAAAAAAGTAAATTTCCCAACTGCACAAATGCCCTGTCAGACACCGACCCTGCCTCCCCCCCCCCACAAGCCAAACACATTATTTCTCGTTCACGACTGGACAGATGATCACCAACACTGGCAGCACCTTAAACTTAAAGACAGATGGACAGGGCCATACGGATACCCAGGAAGGACAACAGACCAAGAGACGTACACCACTGGTGGTCACCTACAGCCCCCAATTGAAACCACTGCAACGGATCATCAGTGAACTCCAACCCAGCAGCAGACACTTCTCTCTCAGAAGCCTTGAGAGGCAGACAAGTCCTGTCCTACAGACCTGCCCTCCTACAGCGATCCTGTATGTTTCTGAGCCCAATTCAAGGTGCTGGTTTTGACCTATAAAGCCTTACATGGCTTGGGACCACAATACCTGACGGAACGCCTCTCCCAACATGAACCTACCCGCTCACTGCGTTCAACATCTAAGGTCCTCCTCCGGGTGCCTACTCCGAGAGAGGCTCGGGGTGTGGCAACGAGGGACAGGGCCTTTTCGGTGGTGGCCCCCAGACTATGGAACGATCTCCCTGATGAGACTCGCCTGGCGCCAACGCTGCTATCTTTCTGGTGCTGGGTTAAGACTTTCCTCTTTGCCCAGGCATATGGCGGCACATCTTAATCACAAACGTTTAGTCTTTTAATGTTTTTTAATGCTTTATGTGTGTACGTTCCGTGTTTTAGAATTTTAAATTTTGTATACTCGTTTTTATCTTAATGCAATAGACCCAAGTGCCAACTCAGCCCCACGTGTGTATTCAGGCAACACTGTCACAGGACCCAACAACATCAGTCCCACCATCAAGGGCCATCCCTTGACTTTGTCTATTGTTCTTAAGAAACACACATAACACGTGTCTTAAAAAAACCCCTGCGAGAGATGTTTTTGGGACGGGGTTGGGATGCCCGTTCCGCCGCCTGCTTGCTTTAGGGCACAATGCTAGGCGTGATTAGACAGGGCGAGGAAGGCCTACAACTCCCAGCATGCCCTGCTGGGGGACTTCTTTCTGTCCAAACGTGCCTATGACTGCGGCCTGTTTTTTTTTTCTTTTTTCCCCGTTCCAGACGGGCCCCCGTTTCCGTTTCTCCTGCTGCCCTAGGACGGAATTGCCTCTCAGCGGTTCCTTGGGGCCGCCTCCTCCGTTCCGAATAAAGGCGTTTGCGATAGACAGCCCCAATGGAACGCCGGCGCCGCGGGTTGCTGAGGCGGCGGGGGCCTACGGCGGGGGCGTCCCCGGCGCGGCCCTCATGCGTCATTTCCGGGGTAGTCCGAGGGCGCGACGGAAGCGGCGAACGAGCTTGGTCACGGACTCTGACGGCAAGCGGCGCCGCGCTCTGAAGCCTTCTGCTCGGTCGGCCCTTTCCCCCGTCTCCGCAGCACCCAGCCGGCGGGAGCCCGCGACGCCGGCGGCGCCATGATCACCTCAGCCGGTGAGCCAGCGAGCCAGCCGGGCGAAGGAGCAGGCCCCGGGGCTTTCCCGCTGAGTCAGGCCGGGCCCGAGGTCGCCTGCTCGGGGGCCCCACCCCACCCCTCGCGCCCCAGTTGCCCCGGCAGGGCCCTGCCCCGAGTCCAGCCTGTGGCGGAGAACGTAGGGAGGCCAGGGGTGGCCCCTCCGGATGTTTTGCCTCCTTCACCGCTGGCTGGGGCGGAGGGCCGATGTGGGCCCCCCCAGATGTTTGGCCTACAAGTCTCGCCCCATCTTCTGTCCCCAGCCGGCTGCCCTCCAGAGGTGTCGGACTGCAACTCCCAAGAGCCCCAGCTGGACATCAGGAAAAACTTCCTGACTGTTAGAGCAGTACGACAATGGAACCAGTTACCTAGGGAGGTGGTGGGCTCTTCTCCCACACTAGAGGCCTTCAAGAGGCAGCTGGACAGCCCTCTGTCAGGGATGCTTTAGGGTGGATTCCTGCATTGAGCAGGGGGTTGGACTCGATGGCCTTAGAGGCCCCTTCCAACTCTGCTGTTCTATGGTTCTAAATCAGGCATCCCCAAGAACGGCGCATGTTTAGCTTTGAAAGAGGCTGAAAGAATTGGGCCTGGAGAAGAGAAGATTGAGGGGAGACATGAGAGCACTCTTCAAATACTTAAAAGGTTTTCACACAGAGGAGGGCCAGGATCGCTTCTCGATCCTCCCAGAGTGCAGGACGTGGAATAACGGGCTCAAGTTAAAGGAAGCCAGATTCCAGCTGGACATCAGGAAAAACTTCCTGACTGTTAGAGCAGTACGACAATGGAACCAGTGATCTAGGGAGGTTGTGGGCTCTCCCACACTAGAGGCCTTCAAGAGGTAGCTGGACAACCATCTGTCAGGGATGCTTAAAGGGAGATTCCTGCAATGAGCAGGGGGTTGGCCTCATTGGTCTTAGAGGCCCCTTCCAACTCTATTATTCTGTGACATTCCGGCTGAGAGCAAATGGGGGTTGCATTCCCAACTCCTCTGGAGGGCACCCAGTTAAGAATTTAAGACGATCCTGCTAGGTCCATGTAGCCCAATATGCTGTTTGTAACAATGGCCAATCAGGTGCCTCTAGGAAGCCCCAATAGGTCACTGAAGGCAAAACAGCCCTTCCTGGATGTCCACCCCCCACCCAGCAGTCACTGTTCAGAGGTGTATACAGTGATGAGGTAAGCAAAATGTGGAAAGTAGTGCTAGAGATATTCAGGTTCCAGATCCACTCCACCTCCCTTGTAGGTCCTCTAGAAGAAGCTAACATGTAGCATGGCAGCCTCCTCTAAATAGTGTGGTGTAGTGGTTAGTTTGGGAGATTGGGTTCAACACCCCCGCGCACCCCCCCCCCCCCCCGCTAGTCACTTAAAGCAGTCTGAGGGAGGAACTGTGTGACAGGCAGCCTCATCCTCCTGACCCTCATGTCATTAACTGCTGCACTCCCAGATCTGCTAGGGGAAGGGGTGCACTTCCAGGGAGGGGTTGCTTTTTGCTGAAGCAAAAACAGTCAGAATCACCACTACTAACATCGATAAAGGAGGTGGGCAACTCCGTCAAGCCTCTTCCTGTGAGAATTCTGGCTGCCATCACGTCAGCTGTCTGAGGGAAGAACTATGTGAGACCAGGAGCAACCCCATTCTGCCTTTATCGGATCCATTCCCGAATTTGGTCGTATGTGTATGTGACGGGAAGCAGGTGCTTTCAGGGAGTGGTTGTGTTCCAAGACAGCCAGAATCTGAGTACCGTATTTCTTCGATTCTAATACACACTTTTTTCCCATATAAACATATCTAAAAACGGGGTGCGTCTTAGAATCGCAGTTGTGTTTATTATTTCTTAGAATCAAAGCTTTTTTTCTGTTGGTGGTACTGAAATTAGTGTGCGTCTTACAATCAGTGGTGTCTTAGAATTGAGGAAATACGGTAGATATCAGGCATAAGGTGAAGGAGTCAGGGTGTTCCTTTGTTTGAGGGTGGAAGAGCTACACGTGAACCTCTCGCCATAGCTAGATGAGGCTTTATCCCGGGGTGAACCCTGGGATCATCCCTGTGTGTCCACATGTCGCACAGGGGATCCCAGGATCAGGGAGGGATCATCCATGCCTTCCTTGCCCCAGGATGTAGCCCTTACCTTTGGCCCCAGTTTTTCCGCGGTCCCGGGCTGAGCCTGAGACCGTGGAACATGTGGCCAGGTGGCGCGGGTTGGCCAGGTGCTGCGCCCATCAGGGGTAGGGTGGGGTGAGCAGGAAAAGAGAGTTAAATTAAAAAACAACAACTTAGCTTTAGTGCAGGAGCGTTCGTGCACTGCTGTTCCTTTTTTAAAAAATGGCGGACACGACACCTCTCCTACTGAGGTCTTCACGTGTAGACAGAGGAGGGATCTCGTGTAAAACACAATGTGAGAACTTCCCTCCTCCATCCTGGGATAGCAGGTGGGTCTAGCTAAGGCCTCTGTCTCTCCTGAGGCTGTGAACAACGTTATAATAACATAATTGTAAACCACCTTTTACGACGTAATTCGCTTTGAGGATTTTTTTGGTTGAAAAGTGGTATATAAATATTCTAAATAAATCTCTCAGCCTAACCTACCTCGTAGGGTGGCTGTGAGAATAGAATGGGTGAATGGGGATCATGTGCACTGCCCTGAGCTCCTTGGAGGAAGGGTGGGATGAAAACTTAACAAAATCATTAGGTGTGTGGCAAATTGCTGCAGAGAAGCCGTGGAAGGGTGTGTGCTCAACTTTCCCCATGCAATCTCCCCACCATCACCACCACCCTAGAGATTCCAAATGATTGTTTTGCGAGGATTTTATTACACATTCTAGCATGTTTATTTATAAGATGTATACCCTGCCTTGCAATCAAATGATTTTCAAGGTATCGGACATGTTCTGGCATGAGTGCAGGGCAGGTGGGTCCTGACGTTTAGCGTATATGTGTATAAATGTGTGTATGTAGACATGAAGTGGGAGTTCCGAATACACACGTGTTGCTATTTTTGTTTTTTTGTAACGTTAGAGGCAAAGGTATTGTTTGGAGAGGGATGGAGAAGAGACTAGTTACAGGTCATGGGAAGGTGCTGTTGCACCCTGTCCTGCTTTTTTGGTCCCTGGCCAACAGCTGGTTGTCCACTGTGTGAACAGAATGCTGGACTAGATGGACCCTTGGTCTGATCCAGTATGGCTGTTCTTATGTTCTTAAAAAATTATTTATTTATTTATTACATTTCTATACCGCCCAATAGCCGGAGCTCTCTGGGCGGTTCACAAAAATTAAAAACATTCAAAGTATAAAACAACAGTATAAAACCATACTATGAAATACAATATAAAAGCTCAAAAAGAGGAGAAAGAACATTTAGTGCTAGAAACAAATAACAGAATGGGGCTGGATGCAGACCATTTCTCAGAGCTTGGCTAAATGTCACACTTATGACCTGAAAAGTAGCCACATAGAATCGTAGAATAGCAGAGTTGGAAGAGGCGTACAAGGCCATCGAGTCCAACCCCCTGCTCAGTGCAGGAATCCTCCCGAAAGCATTCCTGACAGATGGTTGTCCAGCTGCCTCTTGAAGGCCTCTAGTGTGGGAGAGCCCACAACTTCCCTAGGTAACTGATTCCATTGTCGTACTGCTCTAACAGTCAGGCAGTTTTTCATGATGTCCAGCCGGAATCTGGCTTCCTTTAACTTGAGCCCGTTATTCCGTGTCCTGCACTCTGGGAGGATCAAGAAGAGATCCTGGCCCTCCTCTATGGGACAACCTTTTAAGTACACAGAGGAGGTACTTATAGGCCAGTCTCTTACTATTGAGGATCCAGAAGGCACCCCTAAAAATGAATGCTATAGGGAATAGTGGAGTTGGAGTGGGAGGAGCAAGAACAATTTACTGCTAAAGTGAGAGATTTCTGTAATTAGAATATCTCTGCAAAAGATGAAGCAGAGCAAAATAGTGGGTAGAGAGAGGCAGCCTCCCTCCTTTTCTGCATAGTCACATACTATCCCTTCCGTGACTTATGTGTAATATGTAGTTAGGCCATGAGAAAGGAGAAGAGGAGTTGGTGTTCAGGTTTGATTATTTGCTTCTCCTTCTTGTGCCCAACTTTATTGTCTTGTTTTTTGAACCCTACTATTATTACCACGAAACACGTTTTCCAACTTTACTGGCCCACAACATTTATGACTAGCCCTCATGGCCACAGATACTGATGCTAACAAGACCTTTCTTTTGTAGCTGGAATTATTTCACTTCTGGATGAGGAAGAGCCAGAACTCAAGGTAGGCGTATTTTCTTTTGACTTGACAAGCAATAGATCTTCAAGGTGTCTAGGCTGAAGAACTGTTTTCCAGAAACAGCCACTGAAAATATGTTTGTGTTTGGTGTGAGTGTCGTGTTGCATGAGGCTGAGCATTGCCACATACTTATTTTTGAAGTGAAGATTGCTTCATCTTTTATGTTGACACGAAACCCAATCCTTCATTATGACTTGTGTCAAGTTCATTTCTGAATAGCTTTTGGCCTGTGTCCATTTTGCGTCAGTTCCATTCCTGAGGAGCATGCTAGGTGCAAATTGGCAAACTTCATATCTGACCATTACAGTTGATACGGTTCCTAATCTCATGTTTGAAGCAGCACCTGACCATTGTTGGGTTCCAAGGAGCACAGCTAATTTAGACAATCTCTCATCCTATTCATAAGAGGCTTGGTTGCCAGCATAGGCATTCCTGCAGTATATAGTATATTATGAGGTCAGCCAAAATATGATGAGGTCAGACTCTGGAAAGACCTAAAACCATGAAGAGGCAAGCACTGCTAGACTTGAATAATGGCTGTTGGAGTGTCAGTCCAGGTCTGTGCCTGATTCAAAGTGCTGGTATTAACATTCAAAGCCCTAAATGGCTTGGGCCCAGGTTATCTGAAGGAACGCCCCCTCCCTTATGTACCTGCCCGGACCCTAAGGTCATCTTCAGGGGTCCTTCTCCATGAGCCCCTGCCAAAGGAAGTGAGGCAGATAGCTACCAGGAGCAGGGCCTTCTCTGCTGTGGCACCTCGGCTGTGAAATGAGCTCCCTAGGGAGGTTCGCCTGGCACCTACGTCACACTCTTTTTGACGCCAGGTGAAGACCTTATTTCCCCAGTATTTTAACGGTTTATCACCTCAGTCTGTGTTTTTACGCCGTTGCTTGTTTTATACTTTGAATTGTACTTGATGGTTTTAATTTTTGTGAGCCTCCCAGAGAGCTTCAGCTATTGGGAGGTCTAAAAATGCAATAAATAAGTGTGTGTGTGTGTGTGTGTGTATGTATGTATATGTGTATATATATATATAAGTGTCAAGCTAAACTTTCCTTAATTATGAAGAAAACAAAGGCTTTCCCTTTTCTCTGGTGAGTGAGCAGGTCTAAAAAAAAGGGAGAAAGGGAACCGGACCTACCCGCTCATACATAGTTTATTGTTTGGGAGAAGGTCATTCGGCATTCTGCCTCTAGCTCTGATGAAGTCCTGGAAAATTAGTCTGGAAGGAGTTCCAGGATGCTGTGCTTATGCCTCACACCTGCCTGCCTTCCTTTAGTAAAGTTTACCTTATATTTTTAATGAACTGGGTATCCAGATGGTCTCTGGGCTCATCTACACCAAGCAGGATATTCCACTATGGAAGTGGCATAAAAGCAGTATATAAAAGGCAGGAGCCACACGACTGCTTTGTAGTGGTATTGAAGTGCACTGCAGGATCTACACTACTGCTTTATAGCGGTATTGAAGTGCACTGACAACTGTTGGGGCCCGTTGACACATGCCATATACCACTTTCATACCACTTTCATAGTGTTATATCCTGCTTGGTGTAGATGTGTCAATGGGCCCCAACAATTGTCAGTACACTTCAGTGCCACTATAAAGCAGTAGTGTGGTTCTTGCCTTTTATATACTGCTTTCATACTGCTTTCATAGTGGAATATCCTGCTTAGTGTAGATGAGCCCTCTGTCTCCTTCCTGGGCCGGTGCTGTTGAATAATCTGGTGATAAAAGTCTTTTCATCCTTCTAAGCCAGCGTAGGCAACATCTCCGGAACTTTCTCCTGATGTTCACGATCGTATCTCGGCATGTCTTTCAGATATCTCAGCTTGGTTGCTTCATCGTCGTTTGAAACTTAATATGGCAAAGACTGAATTGCTTGTTTTTCCTCCTAAACCTTCTCTTCATCTCTCATTTTCTCTTACTGTCAATAATGTTACACTTACTCCAGTCAAGGAAGCTCGTAGTCTTGGCTTTATATTTGATTCCTCGCTCTCCTTTATTCCTCATATTGAGGCAGTAGCTAAATCCTGTCGTTTTTCCCTGTATAATATTGCCAGGATTCAATCATTTTTGTCTGTCTCTTCTGCCAAGACTCTTGTTCATGCATTGGTTATTTCTCGGTTGGACTACTGCAACCTTCTTCTCTCTGGCCTTCCTTCTTCTCACATCAGTGCGTTGGTTTCTGTTCACCACTCTGCTGCTAAGATCATCTTCTTGGCTCGCTGCTCTGACCATGTTACTCCGCTTCTGAAATCTCTTCATTGGCTTCCAATTCACTTCAGAATCCAATATAAACTTCTCCTGTTGACCTACAAAGCTTTTCACTGTCTAGCTCCTTCCTATCTCTCCTCTCTCATCTCACACTATTGCCCCGCTCGTGCTCTTCGCTCCTCTGATGCCATGTTTCTCGCCTGCCCAAGGGTCTCTACTTCCCTTGCTCGGCTTCGTCCATTTTCTTCTGCTGCCCCTTATGCCTGGAACGCTCTTCCAGAACATTTGAGAACTACAAGCTCAACCGCAGCTTTTAAAGCTCAGCTAAAAACTTTTCTTTTTCCTAAAGCTTTTAAAACTTGATTTTGTTCTGACTTTATACTGTTAGTTTTACCCTACCCAGTGCCTGTTTACCCTACCCTGTGCCTGTTTGCATTCTCTTCCCCTCCTTATTGTTTTATCATGGTTTTATTAGAATGTAAGCCTATGCGGCAGGGTCTCGCTATTTACTGTTTTACTCTGTACAGCACCATGTACATTGATGGTGCTATATAAATAAATAATAATAATAATAATAATAATAATAATAATAATAATAATTGGCAACCTCTTAATGTTTTGGACTACAATTCCCACCATCCCTGATAATTGACCATGCTGACTGGGGCTAATGGGAATCCAAAACATCTGGAGGCACAAGGTTGCTTGTCTACGTTCTAGGAAAATACATAGCATTCAGTGTTCCGGGGTTCAAGTCACAGCTAGGCCCTACCCACTCACCACAGCACTGTTCTCCTCTAATTTGACATGCGGTGCTCTTATTAATTTGCTTCTCATTGTTTTTCCAGGAATTCGCTCTTCACAAACTGAATGCTGTTGTCAATGACTTCTGGGCAGAAATCTCTGAGTCAGTGGACAAAATGTAAGAAACGTTTTATATGTGGGAACAGGCCAGCCAGTTAATCCAGACCTCAAGAGTGAAATGTTACGTCTTAATTCTCGGTTAATGAAAAAATGTGTGGTTCCACACTGCGTGAACTGATGGTTTTCATTATTTTGGAATTCCAGATCCGTCATCAACGGGATGCTAGTTAGGTTGAAATGGAAAACGTGGTTTGTGTTCTCAGGCGGCAGTAATGAGCTGTTGTTGTTTTTCCTCCTTTGCTTTCTCTGCAGTGAAATCTTGTACGAAGATGTCGGCTTCCGGAGTCGTGAGTTTGCAGCTTTAGTGGCATCGAAGGTGTTTTATCACCTTGGAGCTTTTGAAGAGTCACTGAACTATGCCCTGGGAGCAGGCAACCTCTTCAATGTCAACGACAATTCAGAATATGTGGAGACGATCATTGGTAAGGCCTTACACGGTGAACTGGAATGCATTCTAGCAGTTCACCCTATTTCAGCAAGGATCAATAAACATTTTGAAAGCCCCTGTAGTGTTGGACTGGGAGTCAAAAGATCAGGGGTTCTAGTCCCCACTCGGCCAAGGAAACCCACTGGGTGACTTTGGGCCAGTCACGGACTCTCAGCCCAAGCTACCTTCCAGGGTTGCTGTTGTGAGGATAAAATAGAGAGGAAGAAGATTATGTATGCAGCTTTGGATTCCTTGGAGGAAAAAAGGTGGGAAATAAATGCAATAAATAAATAAATAAATAAACTTATTGACAGAACATCCAGATTTGGCACTTGACCACTTTCAAATTCTGGAAATCAGTATTATTTGCTTTATTGAAATGTAAAGTTGCTCAGTTTGCTTGAGTAAACTTGGAATTTGAGTCTAAAACTAGTAGTTTAGTTTTTTGGGCAGCATTCGCATTTGGGACAAGGAGGACAGTGTTGGCAGGAAGAGATTCATCTCTACTCAAAGGGTGGAAGGAATATACGAATATGTAAGGATAGCAGAACATTGCTCTGAAGAATATGAGATGATAGCCAACTTGAAAAGAGCCATCTAGGTAGCTATCTTGAAAAGAGTAGTTCTTTGTCCTATGAACCTCTCATATTCATATCCCTTGAGAGACAGAAACTTTGTGTGTATTAAATAACGAAAGCTGAGAATCTCAGAGTATAATCTTGTGGTTATATTTTTTGCTTTTTTCTTCTGTTCAGATGACTGTAAATGTTTCAGTGCTACGGCATCATTAAGTTAATCACTGGTTTTGTGGTGCCAAATGTCTTCAGAACATAAATTCGAGTTACAGTTGTAACTGGGCAGGTGTGTCAGTATTCCCCACTGAGGCTATATTGACGTGATGGTTCTGTGAACATTGGGCAGGTTTAAGGTGGGATGTGCTTGTGTGTGTGTTCCTTTTCCCAGCGAAGTGCATCGACCATTACACCAAACAGTGTGTGGAAAATGCTGATCTGGCCGAGGGAGCAAAGAAGGCCGTCGATCCACGTCTGGAAGGGATTGTCAATAAGATGTTCCAGCGCTGTTTAGATGACCACAAGTACAAACAAGCCATTGGCATTGCTTTGGAGACACGCAGGCTGGATATCTTTGAGAAAACCATTTTGGAATCGGTAGGTGGAAACACAGAAAGTGACGTTTGATACACATGCACTGCCCTCTTCACATTCGGGCCTGGAGATTGCTAGAGTGCTGCAGGAGGCCAAATTATGCAAACCAGGAAATATAAATATATATATATATATATATATATATATATATATATATATATATAATTCTGCTTAAGTTGTATGCATTAGCCTTTCTATATAGCTTGCTAAAAATGAGTAATCTGGAGTCCATGATCTGACGGAGTGGCTTACATCCTTCAGTGGGTACTGAGAGCGCAGCCTCATAGATTCTTTTAAAGTGTTGGCTCCTACAAGCAAGGAGGCAAGCCACTTTTGGCTCTGGGAGCTCTAGCAATGGCTGGTGTGCGCATGGCCTCTTTGTGTGTGTGTGTTTATTCGTTCAGTCGCTTCCGACTCTTCGTGACTTCATGGACCAGCCCACGCCAGAGCTTTCTGTCGGCCGTTGCCACCCCCAGATCACCCAAGGTCAAGTCCGTCACCTCCAGAATATCATCCATCCATCTTGCCCTTGGTCGGCCCCTCTGCCTTTTGCCTTCCACTTTCCCTAGCATCAGCCTCTTCTCCAGGGTGTCCTGTCTTCTCATTATGTGGCCAAAGTACTTCAGTTTTGCCTTACTATCATTGGGTTGTGGCTTAACTATGGAACCCTTGTGATGGACACTACTGTGTTCTTGTGGGGACAATCCCTGCCACCTCACTCTCTAGTTCCAAACTTGGAGCTGAGGCTTGTTGTGGTGCTGGGCAGCCACTCGGCTACCCATTTTTTTTAAAAAAAATAGTCACCCCACTATTCAAGCAGCCCTCCAGCCTTCCTCGCTTGATCTGGAAAAGAGGCCGGGGCTTATTTTGGTGCTGCGTAGGAGAGGTTCTCCTAGCATCAAAACGGCATGCTTCAGTCTTCCTTTCCAGCCTAGAGCTGGTGAATGGGGAGGGATTCCTTCAAAAGTTGTGTCTTCATCCTCTGAAATTCAGAGCCGCTGCAGTGGGCAACACATTCCCCTTCCCTAGTTGGAGAAAAAAGGTAGCGCTTCTCTCATCATCTTCCATTTTTATGTGGTGTTATAAACCACTTCAGGATTTGTGCAAATGGGGAGCGGAAAAGGAAGTATTGCCAATAAGTAAATAATAAAACTGAGGGTTATGGAAACACCTGCCATGGGAAGGGTGGTGATCAGAATAGGGGAACAGTGTCTGCATTGCACCATGTCCTGCTTTGTTGGTCCCTGGCCGACGGCTGGTTGACCAATGTGTGAACGCTGGACTAGATGGACCCTTGGTCTGATCCAGCATCAGGCCACTTCTTACGTTCTTACGTATTACAGGTTAGGTGGGTGGGAGGAAGTTAGCAGTGTCTTGCCGAAGGTCACCTGTTGAGTTTTTGGCTAAAATAAAACTTGATAAGTGGGTTTCTTGGCTCTTAGTTCTCGCTCCTAGGCACTGCGCTACATCGCTTCTCAGAATATTCACCCTGTGTATAGAATGAGTATACATTTAAGTAATTTGGATTACACTTGTATTTTGCTATCGCTGTTATCACTGAAGACAATACGGTTGCATTGTTACACGTAGGTAAATAATTGAACATTAGGGGGAAAGAATTTAAAATGGCTTGTTTTATTTTGCGTTTAGAACGACGTTCCTGGGATGCTGGCGTACAGCTTAAAACTCTGCATGTCCCTGATGCAAAATAAGCAGTTCCGCAACCAAGTGTTGAGAGTTCTGGTTAAAATCTACATGAACTTAGAAAAACCCGACTTCATCAATGTGTGCCAGGTAACATGGTGGGGTTTTGTACGTCTGGCTGCAGTCCACGTGTCCGCCAGGTGATGGCCTGGGTGTTGGCCTCAGCCCCTTGGAGGAAGGGTGGGATAAAAACGCAACAACAATAAATAGAGGCCTTGGCCACATTCTCAAAAATTCTGGCCGATTGTGAGCGAGCCAGCATGCTACCTGGTGCGGTTCAATTGCTCCCACCTGGCTTCTTCTGCCAGCTGCTTTTTGTTCTTCTTAGGAGAGCAACAAGAGAATTCCTAGTTCGTGTTAGGGTAGTTTTCTGTTGAAACAGAGTGATACAGTGGATTCACCCTTTAAACCTACAGTTTAAATAAATCATGACACTTGTAGTAGGTCATGTGTTGTTGTTCATTTGAGGTTGTATTTACCTAATTTTTAGACCTGCTAAGGAACAGATGATTGTTATTATGTCCTGATATGTAAAATCATACAATTCCAAGAGGGTGCACTTTCTTTTTCACACGACTGTACGTGCCGGAACAAACTTCTTACGCTAGGTTTAAGGATGAGTATCTTTATTTTTCAGATTAGCAGCATTTGCACAATTTGTATTCCTTGCATACATAACATTCAAAGTTACGTTCTTTTCCTCTGCAAAGAGTCTTTTTTCCCCCTTTCCTTTGTAAAAGTCTTTTTTTTTAATACCTTCAGGCTGAACTTGCTTGAGGTCTTCGCTCTCGCAGTCACCGAACGACAAGATAACAGCTTTGCAAAAAAAACTCCCACAGCAGCATGTACAGTCCACCTCCTATTCAATTCCGCCCACACCTTTGTCTGAGACACTCCCCTATTTAAACAGTTAATAGGCAGACGCTGAATGAGTCAGTGTTTCTTGTGCCTTAATTTTAAACACCTGCTTTTAGATTGTTACAATCTTTTGCCTATTTTATTTTTCTTTAGTGAATTTATTCTTTGTAAAATTACACATTTCGATATATACAATACAAATACTAACAGTTCGGACATCACATTAAACCCGGGTTGGGAGACCTCTTTCAGACCCCGGGGCAGATTCAGTTTGGGAGAAGTCCTTGGCGGCTGCAATCCGGTGGTGGACAAGGACTGATACAAAGTGATACCAGAGCATATTGTAGTTCAACGTTCTTATTCATTTCTTATTTATTTATTTAAAACATTTGTATCCCGCCCTATATCACTAGGATCCCAGGGCAGCATACAGATAAAATCATACAAGATAAAACAATAAATATGCACAGCTAAAAACAAACCACGAATCCAGTTAAAACCAATATATAATTTAAAAGTTAAAACAATTAAAACAGTTAAAACAATAAGCAAGCCAGGTGAATTGCTAGTAATGAAGCGTTAGGAGGGGCATTTCAGCCATTCAGAATGGGGGGAATCATAGAATAGCAGAATTGGAAGGGCCTACAAGGCCATCAAGTCCAACCCCCTGCTCAGTGCAGGAATCCACCCTGCATGAAGAGTGCTATCATGTCTCCCCTCAATCTTCTCTTCTCCAGGCTAAACATGCCCAGTTCTTTCAGTCTCTTCCTGACTGTTAGAGCAGTACGACAATGAAATCAGTTAGCTAGGGTGGTTGTGGGCTCTTCCACACTGGAGGCCTTCAAGAGGCAGCTGGACAACCATCTGTCAGGGATGCTTAAGGGTGGATTCCTGTATTGAGCAGGGGGTTGGACTCGATGGCCTTGTAGGCCCCTTCCAACTTTGCTACTCTATGATTCTATGAGGATTTCCTTCTTGTTCAGATAACTATTTCTAGGAAGTGTTATGCAGGAAGGAGCAAGGAAATCATTGGCATGGCCTTCCATCCTGAGATACCCTCTGACTTGACTTTCATTTTCTCTCCTGTAGTGCCTCATCTTCTTGGACGACCCGCAGGCTGTCAGCGACATCTTGGAGAAGCTGGTGAAGGAGGACAACCTTCTCATGGCTTACCAGATTTGTTTTGACTTGTACGAAAGCGCCAGCCAGCAGTTCCTCTCGTCTGTGATCCAGAACCTCCGCACCGTTGGCACCCCTATCGCTTCGGTGCCCGGGTCAACCAATACAGGCACTGTTCCCGGGTCAGAGAAAGAAGGGTAAGGTAGCCAGTTCAAGAAACACCCAGGTGTTCCTTAAACTGAGTTGTAAATGTTGTAAAGTGCTGAGCTGCAATGTGAATGGCTCTGCACTGTGTCTTGGAATGGGCCCATGCCTCAGAGTGGTGTACGGAAGAGCCAGCCTTGGGACGTACCACATTGCAGATCAATAAGAGTATGGCTTGGGTCCAGGTTATCTGAAAGACCTTATTCTCCCTTATGAGCGTGCCCGTGCTTTGAGATCTTCTGGAGAAGCCCTTCTTTCAGTCCCACTATCATCACAGGCGCGCCTGGTGGGAACACGGGAGAGGGCCTTCTCGGTGGCTGCTCCGGTGCTCTGGGATTCTCTTCCCGGGGAAGCTAGACTGGCTCCCTCCTTGATGTGCTTTCGGAAGCAGGCAAAAACTTCTTCGTTCCAGCAGGCTTTTGGCGAATAATCTGGGTCTCCGTCCATGCTAAGAACTTTTAAAATTGTCATGTATGTTTAATGTTTAATGTTTCAATATTGTAATATAGTTAATATATTTTAACTATAGTATATTTCTTTTCATAGGTTTTAAAATGTATATGTTTTAAATTTTGTAAGGCCGCCTTGAGGCCCAGTATTGGGCCAAAGGCGTGATACAAATAATAATAATAATTTATTTATTTATTTATTACATTTTTATACCGCCCAATAGCCGAAGCTCTCTGGGCGGTTCACAAAAATTAAAACCATGATAAAACAACCAACATGTTAAAAGCACAATTACAAAATACAGTATAAAAAGCACAACCAGGATAAAACCACGCAGCAAAATTAATATAAGATTAAAATACAGAGTTAGAATAGTAAAATTTAAATTTAAGTTAAAATTAAGTGTTAATATACTGAGAGAATAAAAAGGTCTTCAGCTGGCGATGAAAGGAGTACAGTGTAGGCGCCAGGCGGACCTCTCTGGGGAGCTCATTCCACAACCGGGGTGCCACAGCGGAGAAAGCCTTGCTCCTAGTAGCCACCTGCCTCACTTCCTTTGGCAGGGGCTCACGGAGAAGGGCCCCTGTAGATGATCTTAAGATCTGGACAGGTACATATGGGAGGAGGCGTTCCTTCAAATAACCTTGCCCCAAACCGTTTAGGGCTTTAAATGTCAATACCAGCACTTTGAATCGGGCCTGGACCTGGACTGGCAGCCAATGAAGTTGTAAAAGGACTGGCGTGATGTGATCTCGCTGGCCAGTCCCTGTTAGTAAACGGGCTGCCCTGTTTTGTACCAGCTGAAGCTTCCGGACTGTTTTCAAAGGCAGCCCCACGTATAACGCATTGCAGTAATCCAAACGAGAGGTTATCAGAGCATGGATAATAAGAATAAGAAGAAGAAGAAGTGAATTGTTAAGTTACACGTGTGACTGTGTGTGCATATGCACGTGTGTGTGAGATTATGATGCGTGTGAGTGTGCATGAGTGGGTGGGTGCTCTACAACAGTGAGAGCTAGATACCTGCTCTCCAAGCAAACCCCAAAAGGGGAATGTGCCTGATTTATTGCCAGTAGGGTTAGGCTTATGAGATGCCTGGGCGGAGCCTTGACATACACAATGATGCAATTTAGACTTTATTTATTTTTTCAGCGACACCATGGATACTATGGAAGAAAAGGCCAGTAGTCCAGTTGCTGGACTGAAGTCTGCCCAAACCGTGAGTACCTCTATGTAAAACCTCCCTGTTGAATACACAGTTAGTATGCACCTTTGCTCATTACGATCTTGAAACGCTTTGGGGCACTATGAATAACGTCTTTCCCAAAGCACGTGATCAAATGCTGTTTTGGGCTACATTAATAGAAGTATAGCTTCCAAATCGCGTGAGGTCCTGGTTCCTCTCTATTCGGCCCTGGTTAGGCCTCATCTTGAGTATTGCATCCAGTTCTGGGCACCACAATTCAAGAAGGACGCAGACAAGCTGGAGCGTGTTCAGAGGAGGGCAACCAGGATGATCAGGGGTCTGGAAACAAAGCCCTATGAAGAGAGACTGAAAGAACTGGGCATGTTTAGCCTGGAGAAGAGAAGATTGAGGGGAGACATGAGAGCACTCTTCAAATACTTGAAAGGTTGTCACAAAGAGGGCATGGTCATGTGAGCCAACAGTGTAATGTGGCTGCAAAAAAAGGAAATGCTATTTTGGGATGCATTAATAGAAGTATAGCTTCCAAATCGCATGAGGTACTGGTTCCCCTCTATTCAGCACTGGTTAGGCCTCATCTAGAGTATTGCGTCCAGTTCTGGGCTCCCCAATTCAAGAAGGATGCAGACAAGCTGGAGAGGGTTCAGAGGGCAACGAGGATGATCAGAGGTCTGGAAACAAAGCCCTATGAGGAGAGACTGAAAGAACTGGGCATGTTTAGCCTGGAGAAGAGAAGGCTGAAGGGAGACATGATAACACTATTCAAGGACTTGAAAGGTTTAACGGGAGGGCCAAGATCTCTTCTCGATAATCCCAGAGTGCAGGACACGGAATAATGGGCTCAAGTTACAGGAAGCCAGATTCCAACTGGACATCAGGAAAAACCTCCTGCCAGAGCAGTACGACAATGGAACCAGTTACCTAGGGAGGTTGTGGGCTCTCCCACACTAGAAGCTTTCATGAGGCAGCTAGACAATCATCTGTCAGGGATGCTTTAGGGTGGATTGCTGCATTGAGCAGGGGGTTGGACTTGATGGCCTTATAGGACCATTCCAACTCTACTATTCTATGATTCTATGAAAGACCAACCTTCTCCAACCAGATACCCTCTAGATGTGTTGGACTCCTCCTCCTATGTTGACTGGGGATGGTGGGGGTTGTAGTCCAACACATCTTAAGCACACCAAGCTAGGGAAAGCTAGCCTAGGCTGTAGTTCCAATTAGCTTGACACTGGGCTGCTGTAGTTTTACTGCCTTTAGAATCTCTTGGACAACAGTAGCTTTGCTGGTGTGAAAGAGCTGCTTATTCCATATCTCTAATTCCATATTTGCTTAGCACCATGTGTGTGTTTTTCCTTCAAGTAAATATCTGAGCTAGCTTGTGAAAAGATTTATTGCTCTTTTACTGTTCAGGGCATTAAGTGTGTTTTAAGTTTCCCCCTGAAAGCAGGAAACAAAATAACGCCTTATTTAGCCATTGATTGCAGTCATAAATATTTAAGTTGCTGAAGTCATGCTTTGCAGCTGCTTGTGGCAGAGAAAGCAGTGAATAGAGTAAGGTAAAATATAAATCTGCATGCTAAGCATAGCTTTATATATCTTCCTCTTCCTCTTGGAAAACACATTCATTCATTCATTGTTATTTATTACGGTCGCAGACCAGCAAAATCAACACCAAAACATGCAAAGGATAGATAAAAAGTGACATAAAAGCAAAATACAGCTTGGTGAGTTCCTTCTCTCGGGAGGATTGCAACGTTATTTTTTCTAATTTGCATTGAGGTCATGAGAAACTTAGAGACCCTTTCAGTAATATGGGAGGACACATCCCTTAAACAGATTAATACCAACGTTGTGGGGCTACTTCCAGAAAAGGCTGTTAATAAAGGAAAGATTAACTTTTTTCTGCATTCCTCATACATGTTACAATGCAAAATGACATGTTCGACAGATTCTATTGCTCCAGAACCACAGGGACAAATCCGTTCATTAACCGGGATTTTACTACATCGTCCTTCTAGTAATGCTGATGTCAACACATTAAAGTGAGCAAGGGTAAATGCTCTCCTGTACTTGGGAATGGTTAAAGCATACAGATATGAAGCTGCAGTTCGTCCATAGTTATTAAAATTGTTGTAGAGCAGTGGAGAGCAAGATTCGTTATTGGTAGTTCTTAAATGCTGTAGATCTAGATCTATTAATCATTGAACAACAAGAGATTGGGCCTTCTGAGGCCCATAGTTGCCCCCAGCTTCTGCAGAGAAGCCCAGCCTAAGTAGCTTCTTCTCCATCTCTCTCATCCAACGAGTGACATAGGAATCTGAGAGCAGTAAATGGAGATAGCTACCAGGAGCTGCCAGGAAGTGTAGCTGTGTTGTTGTTTATTTGTTCAGTTGCTTCCAACTCTTTGTGACTTCATGGACCAGCCCACGCCAGAGCTTTCTGTCGGCTGTCGCCACCCCTAGCTCCCCCAAGGTCAAGTCTGTCACCTCCAGAATATCATCCCTCCATCTTGCCCTTGGTCGGCCCCTCTTCCTTTTGCCTTCCACTTTCCCTAGCATCAGCCTCTTCTCCAGGGTGTCCTGTCGTCTCATTATGTGGCCAAAGTACTTCAGTTTTGCCTTTAATACCATTCCCTCAAGTGAGCAGTCTGGCTTTATTTCCTGGAGTATGGACTGGTTTGATCTTCTTGCAGTCCAAGGCACTCTCAGGATTTCCCTCCAACACCACAGTTCAAAAGCACCTATCTTCCTTCGCTCAGCCTTCCTTATGGTCCAGCTCTCGCAGCCATAGGTTACTACGGGGAATACCATTGCTTTAACTATGCGGACCTTTGTTGTCAGCGTGGCGTCTCTGCTCTTAACTATTTTGCCAAGATTTGTCATTGCTCTCCTCCCAAGAAGTAAACGTAGCTGTAGCCACCATTTAAAGGCCTCGATCCATGCCTTGCATTCAACTGATCCAATACCCACTTCCAGATAAATAGCTCCGTTCCCCACACAGGAAGGGAGGCCCAGTAGTTTTCTAAGAAATGCAGATTGGACTCTTTCAATTTGGGCATTAAATCCCAGTATCCAAATAGGAATACTGTAAGTAAGTTGGGCCAGATCTTGGAAAACCCCGACTCCCCTGTGGTCTCCCACTCAGGCAGTGCTCAGGCCTGCACTTCCTTGGGCTTCAATAGGGCTACAGCATTGGTGCTTTTAGACCCACCGCTGGGCCAAGCACACCATGCGAATCATCAAAAAACCATTGGCGGCTTTGATGAAGAGAGGACGTTGCAAGGAAATCCATCTTCAGGCTGATGCAAGTCACACAGTGGCGTTGGCGTTCTAGCGAAGTTCAAGCGTGCCACGCAGTGCCAGATCTGTTTGACTAGCGCACTTCAGGGGAAGAGTGTCTTGAATGATGTCCTTGGTGAAAAATTAGCCCTGCCGAGGTGAAAGCATGCAGAAATTATCCCTGAAGCCCAGAGCATTCCCGAACTTAATCTCTCCCGCCCGCTTGCCTGGAATGCAAACTGAAAAGAAAGGATTGAGAGGGGATTAGATTAGCGCATAACCTGGCTGTGGTTATGCTCCTGCAAAGACATACTTTCCCCGTTGTAGGGAAAGGCGGCCACACTGTCTTGGCATTCTAAGGGGCTGGCTGTGCTTGAAAGACACGGGGAATGAGGCCGCTCAGCACAGCAACATACTGAGCTTTGAAAGCTAGGCTTCCGACACCCTCACAACCCCCTGCTATATTGCCGCTTTTTATAAGAAATGGAAAAGATCTTGATTTGGTTCATCCAGGAACCCTAAACAGAGCTTCCAGGTGGTAGGAAGCAACAGGGTGACTGTAGCAGCTGATGGATTCGATAGCTGTTTTAGCCAGCCTTCGGAGTTCCCTTCTAGCATGCACTCAGCGCCGCAGCTGCTAGCGTGCTCATTCACCCTCCAGTAGTGCCCAGCTGCTAGAAGCAACAACAGAGGGGGACCCAAAAACTGCTCTCTTTTTTGGCTGCATCTTCTCTGTTCTTCTGTGCTATTGTTAGAAAAAGCCAGCTGTTGCCAGTAAAATGCCCACAGTAAAAAGGTTTTTGAGAATGAAACGTTGAGTTTTCAGCCGTATGTCCCATGGATATCGATATAAATCTTCTTGCTTACCTGCCATGAATAATCTTGCCAAAGATATCTTAGCAAATATTATATGATGTAGTTGTTGGGAGAATTGTGCAGGTTTTTATTATCGTTCACCCTTTTTGTCTTTATCTCCATGTGTACGTGTGAAGAACCCTGAATCAAAAGACCAGATCCCCAAAATGATAAAAATTTTAAGTGGCGAAATGGCTATTGAATTACACCTGCAGTTCTTAATACGAAACAACAACACAGACCTCATGATTCTAAAAAACACAAAGGTAAGGCCTGCATCTGATTTCTCTCCTACTTCTGCAAGCATTGTTCGGAGATCTTTGATGTTGTTTGCCTCAAGGCAGAATAGCACATTATTAAGTGCTCGTAGCATATCAGGGTTTTACTTTGGAGGGTTCTTCCTTTGAACTGTTCTCTGTTTTCCAGTGACACACGTTGAATGTAGCATCTTTCTAAACCAGAGAATTTACAAAGCCAAGGATTTATTTATTTATTTATTTATTTATTAGATTTTTATACCGCCCAATAGCCGAAGCTCTCTGGGCGGTTCACAAAAATTAAAACCACAATAAAACACCCAACAGGTTAAAAACACAATTACGAAATACAGTATAAAAAGCGCAACCAGGATAAAACCACGCAGCAAAATTGATATAAGATTAAAATACAGAGTATTTTACTCAAGGCATAACTCAAGGATAACAGACATAGGGCTTGTCTACACCTAAGAGTGTAGAGGGGGGAGGATCGCGGACTTACCTGCTTCCGGGATCCTCCCCCAGCGTCCAAACGCCAGCGCGACGTCATGGAAGGAAAGAGGGATGTCCGGCGTGGCGTTTTTTGTGTTTTTGAAGGAGATGTTTGCACATCAACGTGGGTGCAATCATGAGCCAAAATGTAACTGATTTTTTTTTAAAAAAAAACAAGAGCCATCGCTTTGGTGGCAAAACAACTCCCCCCCGATGGTCACGGAGCTCCCTTGCAGAGCTCCGTGCCCGGTGGCAGAACACCGCTACTCGAGGGGAAGAAGGGACAACCCCGGGAGTGGGCGCCACACTGCCCGTGATCCTCGGGGCTGTCCCAGGACCGCGAGAAAAACCGGGAAAACTACGTTGCAGTTATCCCAGGAAAAGTGAGAGGTTGTCCCCGGTTGACTCTGGGATCCCTTGTGCTGGATGCACAGGGACAACCGTGAGCTGACCCCAGGATAAATAGAAGGTGTAGACATGCCCGTAATCTATGTGGTCCAGTAAATGTAGACAGAGCTGTCACAACCAGATAACAGAAAAGACAAAAGGAAAACAAACATGCTGAGGACGTAATTTCCAAAAATAATTAGAGATGTGTCGCCTATACTTCGATCACTCTCCCATAACCTTTTTTGAGCTTGTCAGCATTCCTATTTGGTGCCTCTGCGTAGAGATTTCTTGCTGCCAGTGAGGTGCTCCTACTTGCTTGTGCTCCCCATGGCTTGATGGTGACTTCTTGCTCTTTTGCCTCTCCAGGACGCAGTGCGGAACTCTGTCTGTCACACAGCAACCGTTATAGCAAACTCCTTTATGCATTGTGGAACCACCAGCGACCAGTTCCTTAGGTAAAAGCATTTGGTGGGGCAGCGTGTGAACCTTCGGATGGTGGGGATCAACGCTGCGGAGGTGTAAAGCCATCTGTGGCGGGAGTTTAGCTGATGGAGAACAGTCTTCAGCTATCTCTGGAAGTGACAGGTGGGACTGGAAGAGTATGGGTGGAAGGGTGGGGCCGAGTCTTTGCTGGAGCACTACTGTATGTCGCCTTGAGGTCTTATTGATATAGGGTGAGATATAAATGTTTTAAATAAATAAATACTGCCTGTAGTGGACGACCTGGAACAGTCATCTTTTTGAGTCTTCCGCTGTTACTTCCCTGTTGAAGAATATGTGAAATGTATGAATCTGAATGTTCCTGTTTGCGGATATTGGTAGTGTTGAGGCCAAGTAGTCTAGAGCCAAAGTTGCTACAGCAAAAGGAGCAGAGCAGAGCATTTTTGTCCTCATCATGGTATTAAATACCAGGGTGCTGGTATTTAAACACCTTGGGTAAAATCCAGTCAAATGGATATTGTTGTTTTTATACTTTTGAGTGGTTTTAAATTTTGTGTATCTGTGTTAATGCTCATTGTTTTCAACTTTTGTAAACCGCCCAGAGAGCTTCAGCAATGGGGTGGTATATAAATGTAATTAAATAAATAAGTCCTACTTTTAGTAGGCCCATTGAAATGAATAGGGTTTAAGTTAGTCATGACTCTTAGGTAGGACTTACATTGGATTTTATCCACTATTCCTGCAATACGAAGGTTTGACCGACCCTGATATTTATTCAGTACCCAACTTTTCCATTTGCAGAGATAATTTGGAGTGGCTTGCCAGGGCTACCAATTGGGCAAAGTTTACTGCTACAGCCAGCCTCGGTGTCATACATAAGGTAATACCCAATTATTTGTTGCACTATACGTTTGGTAATACACTGCCTTTGATGTTACTTTAGGATAGATTGAGGCCTTCCTGTTTGTACTGGCCCAGCTCTTATGCAGGTGTGGAATACATCTTTGTGTCGCTGATTTCATGCTAATAGATTATCACATTTGGGGGTCTCTTCACATCTTACAAAATTAGTAAGTACACTGTGTGTACACCGTTTGTACCTCATAATGTGAGAACTCAAGACATGTTTATTCTGATAGATGTCTTTGGCAGATAGACAGATATTCCTCTAGTGAGTCAGCTGTGTCCAAGTATTTTTGGGAAAATCTCATTTTAGTATGTTTATAGTAGAGGGTAGGAAAAATGGATTCCTCCATGGTGTTTATAGCAAGGCATATTTTGGATTCCTTTTAATAGATTTTTCTGGAAACTGGATAATATTTGTAAAATTAAGTTTGACATCTTGAGAACAGTAATTTCAAATGTCTATTTTATTAAATGATCTATAATATAGAAGCTGTTCTATATGGGGAGGGCTTAGTTTGAAATAAATCATAGGGTTGGATGCAGTTAGTTGAATTTGGTTCACATTGAAATGAGTGGCTAACTTCACCCATTGCTTCCAACGGGAACTATGTTCAACTTACTGAGGCTGGATCTCACCCATAATGTTTGACATGGGTCTTGAATTTCTTGTTTTTAAAAAAACACTTTTAATTAAATTTTCAATTAAACGGACCCTCTGTATATGGGACATAATTTAAAATAACTAAATATCCAAGGAAAGGAACCTCTCATGCAAGCACTGAGTCATTACTGACTCTTGGAGGGATGCCAGCTTTCACTGATGTTTTCTTGACAGACCTTATAGCGGGGTGGTTCGCCGTTGCCTTCCCTGGCCGTGATTACCTTTCCCCCAGCTAACTGGGTACTCATTTTACCGACCTCGGGAGGATGGAAGGCTGAGTCGAGTGCCTGAAACCAGCTTCCGCTGGGATCGAACTCAGGCCGTGAGGAGAGTTTCAGCTGCAGAAACTGCTGCTTTACCGCTCTGCGCCACACGAGGCTCTAAATATCCAAACTAACTGCGAAATAAAAGGAAAATTGGATAATCCCTGATAGAAAAAGTAGAGTATTAAAGTTTGTTTAAGCTTGCATTATTAGGAAACAAGTGTGTTTTGATTAGCTGAGGTCAAACAACATTTTTTTCTGCTAATCATAAAGTTATAAAAGGCCATAGAGCATAAGTAGTGCCCTGATGCTGGATCAGACCAAGGGTCCACCTAGCCCAGCACTCTGTTCACACAGGGGCCGACCAGCCAATCGCCAGGGAGGAACAAGCAGGACATGGTGCCACAGCACCCTCCCACCCATGTTCCCCAGCAACTGGTGCACACAGGCTTACTGCCTCGAACACTGGAGGTAGCACACAACCAGTTTTTAAATCTTACTTGAAAACGTTTCTTTTCTCGAAAGGTTATAATCCGTAGTGTGATGATACTAGTTTTTATTATTAGTTTTATTGTCCCCCATGCTGGTTGGCCTTTCCCCTCCCTGTTTGTTTGCTATTGTGATTTTAGAATGTAAGCCATATGGCAAGGTGTTTTGTATTCTGTTTTATTTTGTTCTGTACAGCACCATGAATGTTGATGGTGCTATATAGAGAAATATTATTAATAATAATTACCATCAGGGCTAGGAGCCATGCATTGCCTTCACCTCCAGGAATTTATGCAACCCCCTTTTGAAGCCATCCAGATTGGTGGCCATCACGACATCTTGTGGTAGTGAGTTCCATAGTTTAACTATGCGCTGTGTGAAGAAGTACTTTGTTTTATTTATCCTGACTTTCACACCAATCAGCTTCATGGGATGACCTCGTTGGGTTCTAGTATTTTGAGAGAGGGAGAAAAATGCCTCCCTGTCCACATTCTCCACACCGAGCATCATTTTGTACACCTCTATCCTGTCTCCCCTCAGCCTCCTTTTTTCCAAGCTAAACAATCCCAGTTGATGTAACCTTCCCTCGCAGGGGAGATGCTCCAGCCCCTTGATCATTTGAGTTGCCCTTTTCTGCACCTTTTCCAGCTCTATAATATCCTTTTTTAGGTGTGTGTCTGGACTGTAGCCAGGGCAGAGTGAGACAGCTGCCCTGGGCGACAGGTGCTGGGGGGGGGAGCAGTGTCAAATTGTGAGACCACACGCAGGCCTCTTCCCCCGAAGCTACCCTCCTGCCCCATCGCCAGTGTTGAAATAAGATTCAGTGGCCACTCTAGCCCGCTTCAGCTCAGGCAGCCAAATGCCCTGGGTCAGTAGCCATGGATAGCCTTCGCCTCCAGGAATTTATCCAACCCCCTTTTGAAGCCATCCAGATTGGTGGCCATCACTACATCTTGTGGTAGTGAGTTCCATAACTTAACTATCTACTGGCCACAACCCAGTTGCTGCCTCAAAATGAACACACATGTAACCGCATTAAACATGCTTGCTGATTTAATCTAAACTGGTCAGCATGATTTTGTGCTTGTCTAATTTACTTCACTGTTTAGTGTGCATCAGCCTGTGCAGGAAGTTGTATACATAACTCTTTTATATCTAGAACTCTTTTGAAGGACAAGTGCTATTGAGTGTAGTTCGGGACTGGTTAACTTGGGACCCTCCGGATCACTCCTTGCCAGCATGGGATCATGGGAGTTGTAGGCCAGACCATCTAGAGGGCCCAACCCTGTTATAAGTCAATGTTAGACAACTATATTTTGTGGAGGCAGTAGAATCCTAAATCTGATCTCCTTCCCATGTATGTTAAGTTGGCCCTCTGTAAAGAGGGTTTGGTCTGGTGTAGCGGCTAGAGTGTCGGACCGGGAGTCGGAAGATCCGGGTTCTAGTCCCCACTCGGCCATGGAAACCCCCTGGGTGATGTTGGGCCAGTCACAGACTCTCAGCCCAACTCACCTCACAGGGTTGTTGTTGTGAGGATTATTATTATTATTATTATTATTATTATTATTATTATTATTATTTATATAGCACCATCAATGTACATGGTGCTGTACAGATTACACAGTAAATAGCAAGACCCTGCCGCATAGGCTTACAAGGAAGAGGATTATGTATGCTGCCTTGGGTTCCTTGCAGGAAAAAAGGTGGGATATAAATGAAATAATAAATAAATACATTAATTAAAGCAAAGGCAGAAGGTCTGAATTTGAACTGTGGGCTGCCAGTTGCCCATAACCCCTGCCGGCCGTCCTGGATCTTATGAGGTGATGTAGGTTAGTTATAGTCCAGAAAGTGATGTGTACTGCAATCCTATGCATGTCTGCTCAGAAATAGCTTCTGCGAAATCTTCTGGGACTTGCTTCCAGGAAGTATGCAGCGTTAAACCCTGTCTCCAAACCCAAATTAAGTTTAAAAGCTTTGTGCTATGCCACAAATGAATGGTATCTGTTCTCATTTTTTCTTTGAAGCTAAATAAAACAGCTGTCAGGACCATTGCATTCCAAGATTTTAACTGGATTTAGAATTGGGAGTATGAAAAAGCATCTATCAAACTTCTTGTTGTGAGAAAGCTCCTCAAGTGGAGGAAAGGGACGCCTGGCTGGAGCCACAGAACAATTTGAGAAAGCAGAAGAGGCTCTTTACACTTATAGCATTGTGAACAGTGTCTAAGCAGCAGATTTATTTCATTTCATTTTTATTTTTTTGGCAATAGGTTCGGAACAGGCAAACGAAAGTGCTTCACGCATAATTGTTATGGAATTTGCTGCTACAATAAGTGGTGATAGCCAAAGGTGTAAAAGGGAATTAGTCAAAATCATAGAGAAGGGGTCATTTTTCAGTGGCTCTTTGCTATGCTAACTTAAATGGAAACTCCTTATTCAGAGGAAGTCTGTCCTGGAAGGAGTTGTGAATGAACTGTTGCCTTTCTTCTCTGCTCATGGGGCATCCAAGAGGCATATTGGAAGGAGGGTACTGAAGAAGAAGAAGAAGGACTCTTGGTTCGACGCAGCAGGGTTCTCGTTTATTTTACTCTGTTTTACCTATTTCTTTGATTCTAAGACACACTTTTTTCCCCATATAAACATCTCTAAAAACGGGGTGCGTCTTAGAATCGCAGGTGTGTCTTAGGTATTTTTTTCCCTGTTGGTGGTACTGAAATTAGTGTGCACCTTACAATCGAAGGCGTCTTACAATCGAAGAAATACAGTATTTTATTTATACCACACCTTTTCTCTGGAGAGCTCAAGGCAGCCAACAAGAAGATAAAACAACAAACTATTTATTTATTTATTACATTTTTATACCGCCCAATAGCCGAAGCTCTCTGGGCGGTTCACAAAAATTAAAACCATAGTAAAACAACCAACAGGTTAAAAGCACAGTATAAAAAGCACAACCAGGATAAAAACCACGCAGCAAAATTGATATAAAATTAAAATACAAAGTTAAAACAGCAAAGTTCAAATTCAAGTTAAAATTAAGTGTTAAAATACTGAGAGAATAAAAAGGTCTTCAGCTGGCGACAAAAGGAGTACAGCGTAGGCGCCAGGCGGACCTCTCTGGGGAGCTCATTCCACAACCGGGGTGCCACAGCGGAGAAGGCCCTCCGGAGAGGGTTTTATTTATTTATTTATTTATTGCATTTCTATACCGCCCAATAGCCGAAGCTCTCTGGGCGGTTTACAAATAGCAATATAGCACAGCCCTTAGAACATAACAAGAAAACGCTCCAGCAGCAGCAGAAAGTAACAGTACAACACAGTCAAATTTAAAACTGTAGAGAATAATAATAATAATAATAATAATAATAATAATAATAATAATAATAATAATAAAAAACCCAAAACATTCCACAAGGCAACAATTCAGCACCCAAATGCCTTGCTAAAATGGAAGGGCTTTGCCGCTTTGCTGAAGGCCCTTTATTTGAGAGGAGGCAGGGCGGGTGTGGCGTTACACCCCACAAGTCAGTTCCCAAATGTATGTCTGGAGTTTTGACTGAGGGGATTGAGGGAGACTTTTTGGGTACTCTTGGAGTTTTTAGCGCTCTCTGTGCTTTAGCTGTCTGTGTTTAGAGTACTTATGTTCTGGAGAATTTGAAGTTCTGTGTAGAGAGTGGTGTCCTTGGAGTGTGGTGTGCACCTAGTTGACGTATATTAAACAATACCGATAATAAAGAAAGCTCAAGAGTGATTGTGTGAGGGAAAGGAAAGCGCGTATGTGAATGGGTAGAAGGATGGGATGAAAGGTTTCAAAAAGGTTTTGAAATGTTTTCATTTGAAACAAAGCTTGTGGACTTTTTAAAATAAGTTTTAATTATTTTGTTTTTAACTACCACAAAAATCCCACGTGTCTGTTTGGCAGTTATCATCTGAAGTTGATACATTTAGCACCCACTCTGACAATTATTCACCTCAGCACATAAAATTCACAGTGCATTATTATACATATTGAAATCCTTCTCCAGTTAACACCCCTTTCTCCACATAGTTTGGAGGAAGGTGGTTTTTATCCCTTGCCTCAGGCGTATCAAGCGGTGGTGCTTGGCTTGAGCAGGGAGTAGCTGTGGCCAGGACTGTTGTTCAGAGCCTGTGTCGCGGCAGTGACCTTCTTCCGCTCTCTGTGTGGGCCACCAGCCTGAGGTGCCCGACTCACTTCCCTGCATAGCTGGTTATTCAGCGCATCCATACACACATGTTCAAACTGCTCCCCCCAACCCTAGACTTGGCTTTTGGGGGTAAAAACATTGTGAGTTCTAGCAGCCAGATGCTGTACTAGTTGAAGGTTCTGGAGCATTTTCAAGGGCGGCCCATCTATCACACGTTATGCATTTATTCACAACATTTGTTGTAAATAAATACAACAAATCTCTCATCTAAAGAGATTCCGGAGCAGCGAACAGTAAGAGATGAAAGAATAAAAGGATGAAAAGAGCAAAACATCACATTGTCATCTTTTCGGCACCAGGTCAAAACGTTTCTCTTCTCCCGGGCATTTAGCAATATGTAATGAGACTGGGTCTTTTTTGGGGCTCATCGTCATCATCATAAGTTTATTGTGCTAGCCGAAGGCCATGACAAATACATCCATAGAAAAGCATACAACTATAAAAGTACGCAATAATTTTATTTATTTATTTATTACATTTTTATACCACCCAATAGCCGAAGCTCTCTGGGCGGTTCAAATAACAAAGAGAACCATACAGACAACCTTAAATTTACTCTGACTAAAGCTCTCATTTCACTCAACACTCTGAGTCTCCGTAGCAGTTTATAGCAATTTTATCAAGTTCTCTCTTCCTAATCTTTTTCGCTGCCAGTGCAAACAGGGCCACTTTATGAGTGACATAACTGTTGGTATCGCTAAGGAGAAAGAGGACTGTTTCTGCTTGGGCATTCATGCCTCCATATGTCAGCAGCGGTTTCAGGAGTCTCTCTCTTGGGCCCCTATACAGAGGGCAAGCTAACATATAGTGTGCTATGTCTTCCACTTGTTGTTGACCACAGATATATAATCTCGATTCGAATGGTACCTTGTGGTAGCGTCCATCCAGCACTGCGGTTGGCATCACTTGAAACCTCAATTCAATGAAAGCATTTCTCAGGGGCAGTGGCCTCAATTTGGACAGATAACTTGCTCTATAGTGTTCTGTTTTTAGAAGAGGGAACCATCGAGAGAATTTAGAATTTTTAAGAAGTTCCAGGTCCCTCCTGGAATCTATCCAAAACCACCAATCCCGTAGTGGCTTCTTATCCATGCCTAGAGCAAACTTCAATTCAGGGAGATGAGAACTATGCAGGAGCTTTTGGAATATTGCTGTCCAATGACAATTATTATCCATTTCTAAAAAACACTTAGTAGGACGACGCTTATTTTGCAAGATGGCGATTCGTTTAAAATATTTTAGCTGAGCATTCTCAGTTCTTGCCCTGACTGAAGGAGTACCAGCTTCTGTGCGCAAGAAAGCTGCAGGGGTACCAGATGGAAGAGAGAAAAGTTTTCGAAGGAAGTTGTTCTGCACAATCTCCAAGGCTTCGGTCATGGTGTTGTCAGACCCCCAGATTTCAGACCCATAAAGCAGCTGTGGTATTACTTTGGTGATAAATATTTTTAGGGCAGGTTAGATCAACCGTCCCCCTTTATTATAATAAAACTTCATTAGAGCCCCAATAGTTTTTTGTGCTTTCAATTTCGCTGCCTCCCCGTGCCCTTTCCACGAGAGGGACTCACTAAAGAGAATGCCCAGATATCTAAATGAGCAAACCTGGTCAATGACCTGTTGGTCCATCTCAGGCATATCAGGTGGTGCTTGGCTTGAGCAGGGAGTAGCCGCGGCCAGGCCTGGTGTTGAGAGCCTGTGTCGTGGTAGCGGGCTCTTCATATGTTCTGTATTCTTTCTTTGTGATGAATGTCCAGGGTCACGAGAAGGAAGCTCTTCAGTTAATGGCAACGTACCTGCCAAAAGACACATCCCCAGGGTCAGCCTATCAGGAAGGTGGTGGACTTTATGCCCTGGGACTCATCCACGCCAATCATGGAGGAGACATCATAGACTACCTGCTGAACCAGCTGAAGAATGCCAGCAATGATGTATGTACTGTCTCGTATGATGCTTGTCAGAGGATGCCTTAGGGTGGCAGGGTGGCCCTTAGGTTCCTCAGACGGAGTGCGAAATTGTGTTAGCCGGCCTAGGAACTTTATTGAAAGACGGTATGCAAACACCCTAAATGAATTTGTTTATTTAAAACATTTCTGGGCCACCTTTCACAAGGCGGTTGACAACAATGAAATACATGGCAACGGTTGAAATACTCAAAGCAATAAAAACACAATCACAATAAAATACCAATTAAAAGCAGCAAGAACAACAACAGCTGCAATAATAGTACTCATCATGGTCCGGCCATGATAAAATAAAATGTTTTTAAGGCCCTCTTAAAAACCTGCAAGGATGGTTCATAGCGGACCTCCGATGGGAGTTTGTTCCAGAGGTTTGGGGCCGCTGCAGAGAAGGCCCACTCCCGTGTAGACACCCACCTAATTGCTCTCACAGATGGGCAAATGAGAAGGGCCTCTCTTTCTGATCTTAAAGTGTGGGCAGCCTGATGTGGGTGTCCTGAGGCAAAATGAACATCTATCTATATAAAACGCTTAGGTGTGTTTCCATAAAGGCTTCAGCCGACACAGGTTGCTGAGCAACAGTAACAACATGTAACGTCAGCTGATACACGTTGCTAAGCCCCTCGCCCGACTCCTCCGGGCTTTCCAAGGTATCCTACCCCCTTTCTCCCTCTTCGCTCCCCCCCACGAAGGGGGCAGCGTCACAGTCTGGAGCATGAGTGAAGCACGGCCGGGCCCCTCGGTGGCTGGGTGGGAGGCCGCTCGCCTCCTGCAAGCCGAGGCCCCAGCCTAATCTCATGCGAGCTGGGTGGGCGGCCCAAGGCTGACAGGAACCCCGGGGAGAGGGCGACACCTGCTCCCCCTCCCCCCAACCTCCCTGCCCCCCAGGTCTGCCAGGCGGCGCTGTATTGGCGGCCTCCAAACAGCCTACGCCCCTGTGATGATATTTAATTAATAAACTTTAAGATATGCTACAACGGCGTATGTTACGCCATGTACAGCTATTGATTTCAGATTTCTCATGAAGAATCAGCACTGAGTTTCTTCTTTCAACTGCTGAAAACTACATCTCAGCAAAGGAAGAAAAGCTAATGGAATTATAGTTTTACATGAATACATAAACTTACTGTTTAGTTTCAGAACAGTTAGAAAAATGTTTCCATTCTGGAATATGAGCAGCAATACAAAATGTTTAAGTAAAATGGGCTTTTGGCAGGGTGTTTGTCTGACTACCTGAGACTGGTTGTGTGCTGTCCAGCCCACCTGAGAAACTGAGTATAGGCTCTTGGAGAATACAAACAGTTCTCTTCGTTTTTCTATAGATTGTCCGACATGGCGGTAGCCTGGGACTTGGTTTGGCGGCTATGGGAACTGCACGCCAGGATGTCTATGATCTTTTGAAAACTAACTTGTACCAGGATGATGCGGTGACAGGTAAGCAATCGCTTTTAAAGTGACTGGTATGTGTGTGTGTGGCCTTCTTGCTGATGTGGTAAACTTCTAACGTGGTGAACCTGGAGAGAGGAATCTTGATGTGATGGAGTGCTTCTCCATGAAAAATGTTTTCTTGACATAGAAAAGTAGCATGTTTAGCAGAAGGCTGGGCTTAGAATCCTTCTCCTTGCTAGGCTAGATTTCTGTGGATTTTTTAAACAGAAGCACGTTCCGTCATATGAGTCCTGACCTGCAGTCTGAAGTAGCAGAGTGCCACAGAAGCCTTTGTACTTGCAGTGAAGGGTTACAGGGAGGGGTAGATTTGGGCCTCACTACAATCCCTCATGCAAGTAGTTAGGAGGATAGGTGAAGAGGAGAGGTTTAGGCTTCTGTTGTTAATCTTTCTGCTTCAGGTTTATAATCTTGTTTATCTAGTCCAGCATTCTGTTCGTGTAGCAGATCTAATCTTTTAAAACTTTGGCTTCTAGCAACAATTCCTAAATTTTGTGTTGTGAATTATATTTTGGGGTTGCTTTTCCCTTTAGATTCACTGCAGGTTTTTTTTGCATGATGATTGTCTCGTGGGAGACCACATGAAAGGTTTCTGAAATGAATCTGCTTCCTTTTGCACTCCTGTGCTGCCCGGATGAGCGCAAATTCAGTTCAGCAGCATTGGAGTCAAAAAGGCAAAAGGCCTTAGTCACCATGGTTAAAGCTGTGGTTTAAGGTGTCTTCTGAACACGGCCCGACTTTCTGGCTTAACCACCATGGTTAAAGCCGTGGTTTAAGGTGACTTCTGAACGGGGCCATTGAGTTTTAATTAGGAATTCATCACTGCTTACCATAGAATGGGCCCTCAGTTTCTGTCGTTGCCTAGAGAATGACCTGAAGGGTCAGAGGACCACAGTTTAAGGATCACAAAAGTTATTGTATTGCTTTATGATTTGGGTGCTTATGCTTTTGGGTTGTAGCCTATCCTGAGCCTTAGAGACAAAAAAATGAATTGTTTAATGTTGACGTTCAAGTTTGGCCAAACCACCCACCTGGATCACTGCATGTTTGAGAGGCAGAGAACAGTGGGATGGTCCAGGTATTCTGTCTTCATTCTGTTTCTTCCCTTCATTAAAGGTGAGGCAGCAGGTCTGGCTCTGGGACTGGTGATGCTAGGATCTAAAAATGCTCAGGCAATTGAGGATATGGTGGGCTATGCCCAAGAAACCCAGCATGAGAAGATCTTGCGAGGCCTGGCAGTTGGCATTGCCTTGGTGATGTACGGGAGGATGGAGGAGGCAGACGCCCTCATTGAGAGTCTCTGCAGAGATAAGGTGAGTGCAGCTTTTCCTGAAAAATGATCCACTCAATCTCAGCCCCGTTCCCCCCTCCCTTCAATTTTGTTTAGCTTTTTACTTAGGGGCATCTTAAGACAATGTTGAGCACATTCGGGTATGTGTTTGTTGAAAATATTGATATCCCATCTTCCTTCCTGACAGCAGACTTTCAGGGCAATTGCTGAGCAAAAATTAATACATGGAAAATAGCTTGCCATGTTTCTTGATGTGTGGGTGCAAGGTCCTTGGCTGCCTATATGCTTCCAGTCGGAATTCAAGGTGCTGGTAATGACGTTTAAAGCCCTAAACGGCTTGGGACCTCGATACTTGAGAGAGCGCCTCTCCTTATATATGCCTGCCCGAGAACTTAGATCTGTTGGAGGAGCCCTTCTCCGCATCCCACCAATGCAACATATATGCTATGATGGGACAAGGGAGAGGGCCTTCTCTGTGGTGGCACCCCGACTGTGGAATGCCCTCCCCTTGGAGGCCCGATTGGTGCCAACATTGATTTCATTTCGATGCAAGTAAAAAACATGGCTTTTTAACAAAGCCTTTGATGGTTAAACTCACTGGAACACTGTTTTAACTGCTTTTACTGCTTTTAAATTATATATTGTTTTAACTTAGATCATGGTTTAATTTGTTTTAACTGTGCATATTTATTGTTTTATACTGTATGTTTTTATCTGTACGCGGCTCTGAGAGCTTAATGATATAGGGCAGGATATAAATGTTTTAAATAAATAAATAAATAACATGTCTGCAGTCTTTACAATTATCCTTTGAGTTTATTGGCGGTACGTTAATATTATCCACTTATTGCAGGTGATGTCATTGAAAGACGGTGCCTTGCTTAAATTTATCTAATGAGTTTGCAGTTGAGTTAAGATTTCAAGGGGGAAGGTTCCTGGGTCATACCATGGCCAATTCTTAACAGAACAGCTTCTAAATCAGCCTTCCTCAACCTGTTGCTCTCCATTTTAGCCCGTACTATGTGCTACTCATAGTATGGGCTAATTTTTGATGTCACTTGACTGTTGTGTGACATGCAATATGTAATATTTTACTGCTATCTAAAGCATTATTTAATGAAGCAAGACAGACCATCTCAAGTCGTTGGAATTGAATGAAAGTCTCAAGCCCATAGTATTGCTGTGATAAACATGAGCTTTTAGTGCCAATGACAAGATTTCACTGTCAAATCTGAATATTGAAGGAGGTCTTCAGCAAATTGGTTTCCTACTAGTAGTTCAGTCACCTTTAATGCATTTAAAATAATCTTACGGTTTTCTTGTAACCAGCATGGAGTTGGGGCTGACATTTTAAAAATAATCTCACAGAATCATAGAATAGCAGAGTTGGAAGGGGCCTACAAGGCCATCGAGTCCAACCCCCTGCTCAATGCAGGAATCCACCCTAAAGCATCCCTGACAGATGGTTGTCCAGCTGCCTCTTGAAGGCCTCTAGTGTGGGAGAGCCCGCAACCTCCCTAGGTAACTGGTTCCAACGAAAGGGGGTTATTTCCATCTCATAGGAAGCTGCCTTATACCAAGTCAAGATTTGGACGAGGAGGTGCAGGGAGCGCTTATCAGATTTGCAGATGACACAAAATTGGGTGGGATAGCTAATACCCTGGAAGACAGAAACAAACTTCAAAGTGATCTTGATAGGCTGGAGTGCTGGGCTGAAAACAACAGAATGAAATTTAATAGGGATAAATGCCAAGTTCTATATTTAGGAAGTAGAAACCAAATGCACAGTTACAAGGTAGGGGATACTTGGCTCAGCAATACTACAAATGAGAAGGATCTTGGAATTGTTGTAGATCACAAGCTGAATATGAGCCAACAGTGCGATATGGCTGCAAGAAAAGCAAATGCTATTAATAGAAGTATAGCTGCCAAATCGTGCAAGATACTGGTTCCTCTCTATTTGGCCCTGGTTAGGCCTCATCTTGAGTATTGTGTCCAGTTCTGGGCTCCACAATTCAAGAAGGACGCAGATAAGCTGGAGCGTGTTCAGAGGAGGGCAACTAGGATGATCAGGGGTCTGGAAACAAAGCCCTATGAAGAGAGACTGAAAGAACTGGGCATGTTTAGCCTGGAGAAGAGAAAATTGAGGGGAGACATGAGAGCACTCTTCAAATACTTAAAAAGTTGTCACACAGAGGAGGGCCAGGATTTCTTCTCGATCCTCCCAGAGTGCAGGGCACGGAATAACGGGCTCAAGTTATAGGAAGCCAGATTCCAGCTGGACATCAGGAAAAACTTCCTGACTGTTAGAGCAGTACGACAATGGAATCAGTTACCTAGGGAGGTTGTGGGCTCTCCCACACTGGAGGCATTCAAGAGGCAGCTGGATCAGGGATGCTTTAGGGCGGATCCCTGCATTGAGCGGGGGGTTGGACTCGATGGCCTTGTAGGTCCCTTCCAACTCTGCTATTCTATGATTCTAAGACTGTTTTTCTATCCAGCCCTATATCGTCTACACTTGATTGACAGTGCCTCTCCAGGGTTTTGGACATGTCTTTCTAGCCTTACTTGGAGATGACAGGAATTTAACCTTCTGCATGCAAAGCGTGCGACCTGCCACTCTGCTGTCACCCTATCCCACATGGCCCCTCTGATCCCACCCCACCCACCGCATCCACCACTTAACTTACAGTATCAATGTTAAAGCGCTGTACCTCTTCCAGGATCCGATCCTGCGTCGTTCAGGGATGTATACTGTTGCAATGGCTTACTGTGGCTCAGGAAACAACAAGGCCATCAGACGACTGTTACATGTTGCTGTAAGTATTGTTGACTTTGGATACTTGTGATAATGTACGCAGGGGTTTGCTTTTACGGCCCTGTTCAGAGGACACGCTCAGCCATGGTTAGGCAGCTAACCAATGAAGAACCTTTAGCTGTGGCTGGACCTCTCACGGGATTTGTAATATTTTGTGATTTTAAATTTTTGTATATTGTTTTTAAGTGTTTTTATCCTATGTAAACCACCCAGAGAGCCTTGGCTATGGGGCAGTATACAAATGTAAATAATAATAATAATAATAATAATAATAATAATAATAATAATAATAATAATAATTAGTTACTGATTGGGGCTGGAGTATTTTGGGGCAATAATCCACCACCAGAATCCATTACACAGGACCAAAGCCCATCCACGAGTGGCATTATGGTCTTCCTTGAAGTTCCACCCAGGCCTGTAGTCAATTATTCTGCAACCTCAGTGGGGGACCTTGAACAGAATGGGGCTGGCATGGACCACAATCACCAACCATCTCTGGCTGGGTAGCCTACTTGCCTTGTTGTTGTCCATGTGGGCTCTCCCACACTAGAGGCCTTCAAGAGGCAGCTGGACAACCATCTGTCAGGGATGCTTTAGGGTGGATTCCTGCATTGAGTAGGGGGTTGGACTTGATGGCCTTGTAAGCCCCTCCCAACTCTGCTATTATATGATTCTATGTACTGATGTCATAAGAGGTGCCCTGCTGGATCAGACTGAGGGTCCATTTCTTCCAGCACTCTGTTCACACAGTGGTCAACCAGCCATCGGCCAGGGACCAAAAAGCAGGACATGATGCAACAGCACCCTCCCACCCATGTTCCCCAGCACCTGGTGCACACAGGCTTACTGCCTCGAGTACTGGAGATAGCACACAACCATCAGGGCTAGTAGCCATGGATAGCCTTCGCCTCCAGGAATTCATCCAACCCCCTTTTAAAGCCATCCAAATTGGTGGCCATCACTACATCTTGCGGTAGTGAGTTCTATAATTTAACTCGGCGCTGTGTGAAGAAGTCCTTCCTTTTATTTGTCCTGGATCTCCCACCAATCAGCTTCATGGGATGACCCCATTGGGTTCTAGTATTTTGAGAGAGGGAGAAAAATGTCTCCCTGTCCACACTCTCCATCCCATGCATGATTCTGTACACCTCTGTCATGTCTCCCCTTAGCCTCCTTCTCTCCAAGCTAAACAATCCCAGCTGTTGTAACCTTCTCTCATAGGGGAGATGCCACCCTAGCTTAAATCTCTGGGCCACCTCCCCCCAGCTTCATGTCCGTTGTGGACAGTGTGGGAGACAGAAGAGTTCCTTCTGGCATCCCTGAGGCCGCAGTGTGGGATGGCAATTTCCCTGTACCACCTTCTAGAACCTGCCTATCCTGAAGGACTGATGCCACTGCAGCTCAGTGATTCTTAGTCCTGTTTGGTAGCATGGTCAAGTGGTACCAAACGCTGATGATGGATGTGACTCACTCTCCCTTTTTAAAACCATATAGACATCTCTGATAAAATTGCATGCATGCCTTTTAGGAGAGATATTTCCATGTGTTTAAGCATGTACCCTGACTCTACCATCTTGCTTTTCCTTTTTAATAGGTTAGTGATGTCAACGATGATGTGAGACGTGCAGCCGTTGAATCACTGGGTTTCATTTTGTTCAGGTATGACTTCTGTTTCCATCTCTTCTGCAATCGCTAGTAAGGTGATTTATCTTAAGTTCTAAGGAGTAAGTCACGCTTGTACGGCACGCTAACTTGGTCTCAGCTGTGCTTGTAAAATAGTAGGATTATGTCGAATATATAGGACAGTCATAAAAATGTGTTGTCTCACGATTATCGGGCTTTGTTTTATTGAAAATCCTTTATGCAGTAGCTTCATGCATGTCAGAAGACTCACTGATAAGGTGTTTGTGGGGTTGATACTTCTGCTTTGAAGAATAGCGGCATAATGTCGTCTGTGGAATGCTTTAGTGCTGCATTAGAATGTGAGAGTAGGAGAAAAGAGGCCAAGTGGTCATCTTCTTCATGGATCATTTCTGTTGGTGTAAGCGTTTGGGCTACCCAGAGCTCTTCCTCAGAATGGGAAGGCAGCTAAAGGCTTACATTGATAGGCTGGAGTGCTGGGCTGAAAAAAACAGAATGAAATGTAATACGGATACATGCCAAGTTCTACATCTAGGAAATAGAAACCAAAGGCACAGTTACAAGATGGGGGATACTTGGCTCAGCAGTACTACAAGCGAGAAGGATCTTGGAATTGTTGTAGATCACAAGCTGAATATGAGCCAACAGTGTGATATGGCTGCAAAAAAAGCAAATGCTATTTTGGGCTGCATTAATAGAAGTATAGCTTCCAAGTTGCGCGAGGTACTCGTTTCCCTCTATTTGGCCCTGGTTAGGCCTCATCCTAGAGTATTGCGTCCAGTTCTGGGCACCACACTTCAAGAAGGACGCAGACAAGCTGGAGCGGGTTCAGAGGAGGGCAACCAGGATGATCAGGGGTCTGGAAACAAAGCCCTATGAAGAGAGACGGAAAGAACTGGGCACGTTTAGCCTGGAGAAGATGGAGGGGAAACATGATAGTACTCTTCAAATGCTTGAAAGGTTGTCACACAGAGGAGGGCCAGGATCTCTTCTCGATCATCCCAGAGTGCAGGACACAGACTAATGGGCTCAAGTTATAGGAAGCCAGATTTCAGCTGGACATCAGGAAAAACTTCCTGACTGTTAAGCAGTACGGCAATGGAACCAGTTACCTAGGGAGGTGGTGGGCTCTCCCACACTAGAGGCATTCAAGATGCAGGTGGACAGCCATCTGTCTGGTATGCTTTGAGGTGGATTCCTGCATTGAGCGGGGGGCTAGACTTGATGGCCTTATAGGCCCCTTCTAACTCTACTATTCTATGATTCTATATAGTACTTACCAGGGAGGGCAGCATTAATGTAGGAGCCACTTCACTGGCGCTGCCGCATGGTTCCTGGAGTGGTGTAGGATTGCAAGACGAGGAAGCTTTTCCTGTGCTAGCTCTTAACCTCGACTGTATCTAAAGAGAGGCTATAAATGGTCTAGCTGCATTTTCAGCCCTGTGCTGAGATGGTTCTAGTGTCTGAGTCTGCTGTATTTGTCTTGAGACATAGATTCCTAGCCTTCTGAGATGAAAGCAGCTGCTGCACATTACAAACTTGAGGTTAAATGTCTAGAATGATAAGATGTCTAGAATCATAGAATCATAGAATAGCAGAGTTGGAAGGGTCCTACAAGTTCATCGAGTCCAACCCCCTGCTCAAGGCAGGAATCCACCCTAAAGCACACCTGACTGATGGCTGCCCAGCTGTCTCTTGAATGCCTCTAGTGTGGGAGAGCCCACAACTTCCCTAGGTAACCGATTCCATTGTCGTATTGCTCTAACAGTCAGGAAGTTTTTCCTGATGTCCAGCCGGAATCTGGCTTCCTTTAACTTGAGCCCTTTATTCTGTGTCCTGCACTCTGGGAGGATCGAGAAGAGATCCTGGCCCTCCTCTGCGTGACAACCTTTCAAGTATTTGAAGAGTGCTCTCATGTCTCCCCTCAGCCTTCTCTTCTCCAGGCTAAACAGGCCCAGTTCTTTCAGTCTCTCTTCATAGGGCTTTGTTTCCAGACCCCTGATCATCCTGGTTGTCCTCCTCTGAACACGCTCCAGCTTGTCTGCGTCCTTCTTGAATTGTGGAGCCCAGAACTGGATGCAATCCTCTAGATGAGGCCTAACCAGGGCCGAATAGAGAAGAACCTCGATTGCTCTTTGGCTATTCCTTTCTGTCCTTTTCAACCGTTGATTTTTTTTAAAAAAAACACCCGACCTCTCTCCATACTTGCGTAGATCTAACTTTCCATTTCCAGCATAGCACCTGCTGGGGATAACAGGGCGGGTAATAATTAAAATGGTCTGAAAACCAGTGAGATAAAAACATATTGCTGAAAAACATCACGCCTTTTTCCAAATTCAGAGTGACTGCAGATTCTTGCATTAAAAATCATCTAGCAGAGAATTAGCTACTGTTCTCTTCAGCAAGGCAAAGAATTCTGTGTAGCACCAATGCTTTCATCCTCTTAGACTAGTAGAAGCCCTAAAAAGATAATGAAATAATCACCGTAGAAGCTGCCTATTGATGGTTTTCAAACTCCTGCCTTCAAAAAGCCATCTTCATTTTGGTACTGGTTCATCTGTTTGAGACTCATATCCTGCACATTGGGTTGGTCCTGGGGTTGTTTTAATCTAGTCTGCGTGTGCACTTGGTTACAGTAAGACACGGGCCAGGTCTTTTAATAATGTGCTGCTTTTAATGATGTATTGGTTTTGAACGTTTTAATTATATGTACCGTATTTCTTTGATTGCAAGACGCCATCGATTGTAAGACGCACCCTAATTTCAGTACCACCAACAGAAAAAAAAAACACCTAAGACACACCCGCGATTCTAAGACGCACCCCGTTTTTAGAGATGTTTATATGGGAAAAAAGTGTGTCTTAGAATTGAAGAAATACGGTATTTTATGGCGTTTGCATTTGTGTTGTACTCCGCCTCGATCCGGAGGGAGAGGCGGATAACAAATAAATATATTCTTATTATTTGGGGCCTCACTGAGTGTGTAACGTGAAACGCACCCAATGCTCTTCTTCACACAGCGTAGAGTTAAATTATGGAATTCACTACCACAAGATGTAGTGATGGTCACCAATTTGGATGGCTTTGAAAGGGGCTTGGATAAATTCCTGGAGGAGAAGGCTATCAATGGCTACTAGCCCTGATAGCTAGGTGCTGTCTCCAGTATCCAAGGCAGCAAGCCTATCTGCACCAGTTGCTGGGGAACATGGACAGGAGGGTGCTGTTGCACCCATGTTCTGCTTTGTTGGTCCCTGGTCGACAGCTGGTTGGCCACTGTGTAAACAGAGCACTGGACTAGATGGAGCCTCGGTCTGATCCAGCAGGGCTCTTCTTATGTTCTTATGAAATAGCACATTGCAGAACAGGATCAATAAGGGTGGGCTAGCTGCTATTCTTAGGGAATGTTTGACATTGCTGATATTCCTGTTGGGAAACCCTACCTTGCTCCAGAGAATAGTTCGGATGAAAACCATTTATCTATATTTTTATATTTATTGCATTTTTATTGCATATTTATTACCGCCCAATAGCCAAATTTTTATATTTATTGCATATTTATTGCATATTTATTACCGCCCAATAGCCAAAGCTCTCCGAACCCTTAAATAAATAAATAAATAAACTTAAATAAATAAATCAGCCTTCCTCAACTTGGCACACTTCAAATGTGTTGGACTGCAGCTCAGCCATGTTGGGTGGGAATTATGGGAGTTGTAGTCCAGCACATCTAGAATGCTCAGGGTTGCGGAAGACTGTTGTATATGGTGAGAAGAGGAATCCAGTTGTTCAGCCTGGTGGTGTGGAATGCTGGGTGTTGAGGATGGTGATGGCTTTGCTTATTGGATGTGTGCAGTAGAAAGCAGTGCACCTTCACGAAACCTATTCATTCCAGAGAGCCAGTGTGTCACAACGGCTAGAATGTTGAACCTGGGTCTCCCCAGACCTAGTCCAAATTTCCACTTGGCCATGAAGCTCACCGAGTGACTTCAGGCCAGTCACGGAGCCTCAGCCTAATCTACATCACTGGGTTGTTGGGAGAACAAAAATGGAGAGTTGAAGAAGATTATGTGTACACCGCCTTGGACTCCTTGGAGGAAGGGCAGGATATAAATGTAACAAATAAATAAATCGTTGTGAACCATCTGAAGACTCAGCTTTCCTGATGAACGTAGTACATTTTATTTAGCAGAGCTGGACATCGTTGGATTGAAGCTCATTTCTCAGAGGCACCAGCATATGAGATTTGTCTCTCTGCAGCTTCAATATAACTCTTAGTGAAACTTTCCACTATGAGTTGCCAACAATGGAATTAAGTTTCTGAAATCTTGTTAAGAGGACACTGTTTAAGTGAAGTATCTGGGAAGTATCAGATCACGGATGGATAATACTCAAGCTGTGAATATCAGTAACTTTTAGGGGAAAGGAATTGCACTGTTTTTTGTGCATGTAGATTTTCCAAGTAATTCTTTCACAATGAATCCTCAGTCTTTTGGGCGGGCTCCAAGTATTTTCAAATTGCCTAAATTGGGCTGTATATATGTTTATTCATAATACTTCTTGTACTGCCTTCCCACTAACTAGGTTGGCGTTCAAGGTAGCTTAACACTAGTCAACACATAATGAAACAATCATAGGTAGGATCAAGAGGGGACCAAAGTTGAGTTTATTTATTTATTTATTACATTTATATACCGCCCCACAGCCGAAGCTCTCTGGGTGGTTCACAAAAGTTAAAACAGTAAACGTTAAAAAGTATACAAAATTTAAAAACCATCAGAAACATAAAAACAACAGTATAAAAACAAGAGTATCCAGCCTGCATCTGGTCCCAGGCTCAGTCTTAGCATCTCCAGTTTAAAGAAAGGGCTAGGTAGGAGCAGATGCTGGGAACTGTCTCTGCTTGAGTCCCTGAAAAGCCGGTGCTGCCAGTCAAAGAAACGATACTGGCCTAGATGGACCAGGACTAGTAACCATTGACAGTCTTCTCCTCCAGGAATTTGTCTACCCACCCTTTTAAAGCCATACAGATTAGTGGCCATCACTACAGAAAATCGGGGACAATGTGATTTGAAAATCAGGGAGAATGTGATTTGAAAATCGGGGAGAATGTGATTTGAAAATCGGGGAGAATGTGATTGAAAATCGGGGAGAATGTGATTTGAAAATCAGGGAGAATGTGATTTGAAAGACTTTTGCCTGAGGCCCTGGTGAGCCACTGCCAATTAGACTAGACGTTACTGGAACAGATGTGTCCCCTACCCCTTTTCCTTCTGAAATCCATGGATCTTTGTGTTGGGGCTTGCCAAAGGGGAGAGGGTCAGGTGCAGTGATGTGGTGGGTGGAATATTTTTAACACTTCATTTACGCCCTCTGCACCCTTTCTTGAAGGGTATGGCATCTGGCATCCGGCATCCATACTATGGAAATTCTCTCTGGGATGGACTATTGAAAAACCTCCTTTGTGTGATCTGGCTACCCCTTTGCTTCGGGATTTAATTGAAGGGGTTTTCAGTTACCTAGTGCGATCCAATAATCACCAGCCACAATTTGCCCCTCTCTTTTCTGACAAGTGAACAGTACAAGTTCTCTGTGAATTGTAGGGAAATTCTAGGAATGCAGGGAGGAGGTGTTTTCTTTGACGTTGGATTGTATTGGATCAGGGCTTCAGGATCAAGCTAGGTGGCTTGGAGGGTGTGTTCTCCAACTCAACGTCCCTCATGTCAGTGGTTTGAGCTGCAGCCAGAAATGCAGCAGTATCAATACCATTCCTAGTCAGTCCAGCGCCTTCATCCTGCCTGGCAGTGCCAGCAGCTGATGTACCATGTCCTTATTCCTTTCTTGGCCTGACTTGAGCTCTGAGGCCCAAATCACACTGTTGCACGCAGTTCTCTAGGCCTAGGTCCCAGTCCCTGTTCTAGAGGCAGGCTCAAATCCCTAACAGTTCTCCTCCAGCCCCCGCTCCCTGTAGTTGTGATGATCAATAGGAGAAGTCTTGCTCCACATGCCGTGTACCCAAGGGCTCAACTATGCCTGAGGGCAGGGCCATCTTATCTTGGTGGGCAGCCCAGTTGAGGAAAACTCTCCCCGAAAGAAGCCTATCAGAATCCTATTCTTTTCAGTGTCGTAGGACGACTTCCTTGTTTTAAACAATAAAACGTCTTGTGGCACCTTAAAGACCCGCAGAAGAAATACGTGAGTCATGTTAGTAAGTTGCAGCAAAAACAAAGAGCTTTGTGGCACCCTAAAGACGAACTTTCTAGAAATAACTTTAAACAGACATTTGGGTTAACCGTATGCTTTCGTTTTCCTATGCGCTCATTTTTAAATGTATTTTTTGAAAATTGTATTGATAGCCCGTTTGGATTTTCCTTGGAAGGAGAGGGAGGACAAAGATCTCTTCTCAATCATCCCAGAGTGCAGGACAAGGAATAATGGGCTCAAAGTACAGGAAGCCAGATTCTGGCTGGACATCAGGAAAAACTTCCTGACCGTTAGAGAAGTACGTCAATGGAACCAATGACCTAGGGAGGCTGTGGGCTCTCCCATCCTAGAAGCCTTCAAGAGGCAGCTGGACAGCCATCTGTCAGGGATGCTTTAAGGTGGATTCCTGCATTGAACAGGGGGTTGGACTCGATGGCCTTGTAGGCCCCTCCCAACTCTACGATTCTATGAACTAGTCCTAAACACATTCAGCTTCCAGCCACTTCTAAGAGATTGGTCCATTGCTTCTCACTTTGTTGTATCCTGCCCCCTCCCTTTGAAACCATGTTGCCAGGATGTGCCACGTGTAATTTTGTTTGCTGTTTGTCCTGCTTCTCCATGCAGGCAGCAGGTGTCTCTGCAGAGCCATTCTGCTAACAGTGTGAATCACCCTCTCGCGAAGGCAGCGAATAGCGTTTAACTGGCCCCTGTTGGTGTGTGTGTAGAGAAAGCAAATTCCACACGCTCCTTCCATTCTTCCAGGGATTTTTTCCTCCAAACAGGTTCCGACGGGACATTTTCTCTCTCTCTGATCGCATTGTCATTTCATCCCTTGGCCGAGTATCAAGACATACTGATGTCCTGATTAGCATTATGTCTGAGAGGAACTGAGAGCTTTATGACGGACCACGCTGCAGCAAGTCTTCCGAGAGTAATGATTTGGTTCTGTACGCAAGGTGGCTGTTGGGGTTTGGAAGTTCTATCAATGCATGAGTGCAGTTAATCTATTGAAGCCCCATTCTAAAAGCTTGAAATGCCTCTCCTAAACTCAGTTACTGGCAGTAAGAGTTCTAAGCTAAAATACGCTGGTATTTGGGTTGCCCAGACCTTTACCTTTGGGTCCATCGACCCCTGCAAAGCGCCCCCTGGGAGCTTTTCTGAAATGGAATCCGGCCTTTCTAAAGTGAATTGTCCATTGGCACATTGGCTTGCTGTTAAAGAAATGCAAGCCCTAAGGCCCTTGAGACACGCAGGAGTAGATGTATAGTTCTCTGGATCCCAGCTAAGTACAACAGAGCATAACGAAATAAATTCGGACTTTAAAGATTACAATAGGATGCAAAATAATTGCAGGAGTTTCTAATTTTATTTGCCAAAAGGCAGCGTAGTCATGGAAAGCAAGGAGATCGGCTTGCTTGCAAGAATTAAAGGAACAAATATTGAAGAGCACCAGGGGACAAGCTCCTTGCTTAATTCCTGATATAACGAACTGCTTCAAAGTAGTACGTGATTTCTTGGCATGGATACATAAGAAGGCTTGCAAGACTTTGTCTAACCTAATACGTCCGTGAATGTTGTAAGAAAATCATTTTCTAGATTCAGCAAGTGTCTACATTTGTTTTTCATGAACAAACATAAGCATTTTTAATTGTACCTATTTTTTGTGAGGTGTAAACTGTTGAGAAATAATGCCAAGCTTTGTGGATAGTTCAAAATATCCCTGGCCTGCTTGCCTGCACTTCAGCCCCGCCAGAGAATACGGCCAGGAGGTGGAACTGCGGTAACCAGCTCAGCCCCAGTTCAGTTGCAACGATAAGCTAAAATTGTTTAGGATCCCGGCTTATCAGGAATGAGCAAGTACACTGTATGACTACTCCCATGTAGCTCTTCCATGGGAGCAGCTAAACAAACACAGAGGAGGGCCAGGATCTCTTCTCGATCCTCCCAGAGTGCAGGACACGGAATAACGGGCTCAAGTTAAAGGAAGCCAGATTCCGGCTGGACATCAGGAAAAACTTCCTGACTGTTAGAGCAGTGCGGCGGTGGAATCAGTTACCTAGGGAGGGTGTGGGCTCTCCCACACTAGAGGCCTTCAAGAGGCAGCTGGACAACCCTCTGTCAGGGATGCTTTAGGGTGGATTCCTGCATTGAGCAGGGGGTTGGACTCGATGGCCTTTTAGGCCCCTTCCAACTCTGCTATTCTATGATTCTATGAAACCAGTAAACCTCACTTCATTTAGCATTAAATCCAAACGGGGTTCCTTGGCTTGTTACCCTTCTATTAAACCGAGACCATAAGCCATGAACAAACCCTGGCTTAAGATTCTGGCTTGTTAGAAGAGGAACAAGCCAAAGATCACCATTCAGACATAATGCTAATCGACTCATGGATGGAGGCTTCCTACTTTGTAGATGCTCTTGCTTGCAGGAGGAACCAAGAGAGAGTGATCAGGCAAGCATCAGGCATGCTTGCTCTTTCCCAATAAGCCAGAATTCTAAACTATTATTGTTTATTGTTACATCTGAACCAGGGTTTAGTTCACACATGGGGTCAGTTGGGTTCCACCTGGTCCTATAAAGCTGCTGAGTCTGGCTGGAGCAACTTCTTGCTCAGATATGGAATATTCTTCGCAGAATGAAATTGCCTGCCAGACTCCTTGGTCGGCAACTAAATGTCCCTGTAGACAGCAAGCATTTTTAACATCAAAGGCTAAAACTAAGCACCATTAAAGGAGGGCTGTATACACAATGACTTCTGAAAGATAAAAATAAGCGTTACGTAACATGCTAGCAACTGCTCCAGTTCTGTCTAGATGGCAACCTGGAATTGGGGTCCCTGCCTTGCAAAATCGGGGCTTTCCTAATTCATGTTATGTACCTTTTAATGTTGGACGTTGCCAGATGAAAGAGCGTGCCGTAATACATGTGTTGGTCCGCAGCAAAAAACACAACAGAGGTTTCTTATTACATGTATTAAGTGCTTGATAAAACTAGTCTGCTAGGTGTTGTACAACTGCTAAAAATGTAGTAATAAAACAGTAGAACTTGCAGTAAATAATTGCAATCCAGCACATAATAAAATCCAATGAACGCATACCTGTACAGAACAGTAAAATACCATACAAAAATACAAAGGGAAAAGAAACAGTTGCCTGGCACCAGGAAGAAAACAATGTGGGGGCCAGGTATTTATTTATTCATTTATTTATTACATTTTTATACCGCCCTATAGCCGAAGCTCTCTGGGCGGTCAACCTCTCTAGGGAAGTGTTCCAAAGCCGATCCACCCCTGGGAGAGCCCTACGGTACCTTGAAGGGCAATTGCATCTTCTGGGAATTTTGGCAAGAGACGTTATGCAACAGGAGAAGGATGTTTTTGCCTGGCTGGGCCAAGAAGGTCTCTCGCAAGTTATGCCTGCGAAGTGGCGAGTGAATGTCTCCTAGTCAGAATGGTCTCCTCCTATTATCAAGTGAAAAAATCCTTTCGAGTTTGTGACATCACTATCTCGATGGTAGAAGCTTTGCAGGCTCTTCCCATTAACAGTGAGTGTTTACGTGAGGATTAAACACTGACAATCTCCCAGGAAAAGGAAATCACATTTTCAGGACCTAGTTAATAGAATTAGTGTTATTCTGATTACTGGCCCAGCTGTTTCTAGCAGGAAAATGCAGATAGGATTTCAGTTCCTTTTCTAATTATGGCCATCATGAAATGTGCCTTTTTCATAGCTGCTGCACGATGGGTTGACATTTTCATCAAGCTGTCCACCACATTTCTTGGCCAGTCGCTGCCAGTTCTGATCCCAGTGGTGTATATACTTTATGCTTGCTTTCATTGAGCCAATTTTGCCATTTTAATGTCTCTTTTCCCCGTTTGAAGAGGTCTTTTTGGAGATCTTTGCAATCTAGTTTTGTTCTAACCCCCCTAAATAATTTGGTGTCATCAGCAAACGTGGCCACAGATAATTTACGATCAAGTTAAAAAGCATTTTCCCCAACACAGGACTGTGATCCTTGTGGAATCTCACTATTTACATCCCTCCATTGCAAGAATTGGCTATTTATTCTCCCTCCTTTCTGTTCTTTAACCAGTTACTGACCCCTCGTCTTATTCCTTTACTGATAAGTTTTCTCAGGAGTCTATTTCCGCTTGTCATTGGTCCTGATGTGCACCATGACCGCTGACCCTGTTCCAGCACTATTGACTAGGCTATGTAGACGAGGCATGATATCTGTAACCTTTGTGTCAGGCAGGCAGTGTCAACATGCGGCCTACATGCCCATCACAAACCCAGCCATTTATGTCTCTAATGATTGAATATCCCATAACCACAAGCACCCCACTTCCCAGAGGCATATCCTTGGCACAAGAGAGCTTCTGTTTATCCTTCAAGGAACACATCTCTTCTAAGGGTGTTGCCCGTCTTCTCCATGACTGCAGTAGGACCATCATCATGGGATTGAGATGCCCCTATTCCAACCCCAAAGGTCTCATCCACAAACCCCTCTGCCTGTCTTAACTACTCCGGATCAGCAACCCTGGTGCCAAACGAACCCTGAGTGCCAGGAGCTCAATTTAATAGCAGAACGCAAGGAAGTGTTAACTGTCTTGGCCTCATCTCCCTCGTACTGATACTCAAATTCTTTATGTCAGAACATAAGAACACAAGAAGAGCCCTGCTGGATCAGACCAAGGGTCCATCTAGTCCAGCGCTCTGTTCCCACAGTGGCCAACCAGCTGTCAACAGGAACCCACAAGCAGGACACGGTGCAACAGCACCCTCCCACCCATGTTCCTCAGCAACTGGTGCACACAGGCTTCCTGCCTCGGATACTGGAGGTAGCACATAACTATCAGGGCTCATAGCCATTGGTAGCCTTCTCCAGGAATTTATCCAACCCCCGTTTAAAGCCATCCAAATTAGTGGCCATCACTATATCTTGTGGTAGTGAATTCCATTGTTTAATTATGCACTGTGTGAAGAAGGACTTCCTTTTATCTGTCCTGGATCTCCCACCAATCTGCTTCATGGGATAACCCTGAGTTCTAGTATTTTGAGAGAGGGAGAAAAATGTCTCCCTGTCCACATTCTCCACACCATGCATCATTTTGCTGAGGTCTCCCCTCAGCCTTCCTTTTTCCATGCTAAACATAGAATCATAGAATAGTAGAGTTGGAAGGGGCCTAAAAGGCCATCGAGTCCAACCCCTTGCTCAGTGCAGGAATCCACCCTAAAGCATCCCTGACAGATGGTTGTCCAGCTGCCTCTAGTGTGGGAGAGCCCACAACCTCCCTAGGTAACTGGTTCCATTGTCATACTGCTCTAACAGTCAGGAAGTTTTTCCTGGTGTCCAGCTGGAATCTGGCTTCCTTTAACTTGAGCCCGTTATTCCATGTCCTGCACTCTGGGAGGATCGAGAAGAGATCCCGGCCCTCCTCTGTGTGACAACCTTTTACAACAATTTTTTACAACAATCCCAGTTGATGTAACCTTCCCTCTTAGGGGAGATGCTCCAGCCCCTTAATCATTTTAGTTGCCCTTTTCTGCACTTTTCCAGCTCTAGAATATCTCTTTTTTAAGTGTGGTGACCAGAACTGTACACAGTATTCTAAGTGTGGTCGCACCATAGATTTGTGCTTCACTTCTTTTTACCTTGATGCTTTTTACTGTACCACCTCACATTCTCCCAAGTTCACCATCACAGTGTGAGGAGGTGATGATCTTCAGAGAGAGTGTGTGTGGGTAGTGTCCTACTTCTGGCTCTGCCCACCACTGGCATGAGGCCTTCAGTGGGGAAAAGTTCCCCTCCTTTGCTCTAGCAACTAATGAAGTAGATGACGGTGCTCAAACCCAAGGCTATTCCAGTAATTTCAACTATTCTTAAAGTGGCTACTTCAGATCCTTTAAAACAAAGACTAACATGGCATTCCCCATGTAACGCTTGCACAGTCAGCATAATGCTTTCTAACATTTTAAGTAAGGCACAGAAGTTTTAACCTGGTAAAAATCACAACATTTGCAATGCAGTATCACTTTTACAGTATCACCTTCCTTTCTGAATAAAATGAAGCAGCAGATATATATATATATATATTTAAAAAATAAAAAATTAGTGGACCAATTTTAGTATTGGCTTAGTATGAAACCAGCAAGGTCAGCATGAAGTAAAAGGAGATTATAGGACAGAATGTGGCAGCTGATCCATGTTAAAGAAAAATAAATTAAGAATTTCCTTTCTTGCCTTGTATTGGGGCAAACCAGTCTCTCATCTTGTTAAATCGGTTTAGCTAAAGCTTTTTCTGTGGAGCATTTCAAAACCTATTTAGCAGCTGAGATTCTGTAGCAAAGGTAGAAAATAGTGAGTTACCCAAGTCATAAAATGAAATTGAGTTGGAAACTAATTAACAAACTTTTATCGAAATGGAACACTTGGGGGGTTTATGGTATTTTGTTCAATGCAAGCATTTGTGCTTTAGCGACTTTGTGCAAACACAATTGCAATCCTCTAAAACAGAAGTGTTGTGGAAGAATGTATTTAACCTGGTGCTTCCTGTAGAATGAGATGGTTCTTCATTTAAAGGAATCTCAAAAACCATTTATAGCTGGGGTGCAGAACCTCTAAAAGATTTAAAACGCGCACAGATTTGCTGTACTGAGGGTTATAAAGTTATTAAAGCCGAGCTGTGTTATTTGTAGCAGGTATTTATTTTATTATTTATTTATTACATTTCTATACTGCCCAATAGCCGGAGCTCTCTGGGCGGTTCACAAAAATTAAGGTAGATTGATCCCTTGAGCTATGTGAGCACCAGGTGAGTTGATGGAGAAAGGAGTTCCTTGTTTGCAATGGAGCAGGTAACACGGTATTTTGCGGTAGAACGGTGTAGCAAGAGTGGCCTTCGGCCCTCAAATCATCTGCTTTTGGACTGATTTGGGAGTGGGTGCTTCCAACATGGGATTGCTTTTTGCTACGGTGTGCACCAATGGGCCTGGTCCTCCACCTTGGATATTGAGCATTCAGTGAGGGGGTCTGTTGATTTATTCCAGGATGTAAGCTCTTCATATAGGAAACCTGCCCTTCCTGAGACTGAAACAAACTTTGTCCTAATGTGTTTACCAGCTGCCTGAAGATGGGATAGCAGTCTTTTAAATAATTCCTATTGAGCATGTAGTTGTTCTCTGCTTGGGAAGATGTCCAAAGCAGTCTTAAGGACAGGTACTTCTATTTTGTGCGAAGGGTGGTTGGTGGAAGGTGGTGTTGCCTCAACATGTTTGATGCCAGGTTTAAGACACCTGCTCTTTGCCTCTGCCTCCTGTCAGAGCCACATGAACAAAGATGGTGCCCCTTTCTGCATCGTGTCACTGGCCACACAAGAGCTATGTTTCATGCAGCTATTTTGGGCTGCATTAGTAGAAGTATAGCTTCCAAATCACGTGAGGTACTGGTTCCGCTCTATTCGGCCCTGGTTAGGCCTCATCTAGAGTATTGCGTCCAGTTCTGGGCTCCACAATTCAAGAAGGACGCAGACAAGCTGGAGCGTGTTCAGAGGAGGGCAACCAGGTTGATCAGGGGTCTGGAAACAAATTATTATTATTATTATTTATTTATATAGCACCATCAATGTACATGGTGCTATACAGATTACACAGTAAATAGCAAGCCCTATGAAGAGAGACTGAAAGAACTGGGCATGTTTAGCCTGGAGAAGAGAAGATGGAGGGGAGACATGAGAGCACTCTTCAAAGACTTAAAAGGTTGTCACACAGAGGAGGGCCAGGATCTCTTCTCGATCCTCCCAGAGTGCAGGACACGGAATAACGGGCTCAAGTTAAAGGAAGCCAGATTCCAGCTGGACATCAGGAAAAACTTCCTGACTGTTAGAGCAGTATGACAGTGGAACCAGTTACCTAGGGAGGTTGTGGGCTCTCCCACCCTAGAGGCCTTCAAGAGGCAGCTGAACAACCCTCTGTCAGGGATGCTTTAGGGTGGATTCCTGCATTGAGCAGGGGGTTGGACTCGATGGCCTTGTAGGCCCCTTCCAACTCTGCTATTCTATGATTCTATGATTTGAGGCAGGAGAGAGGGGTGCAAACTTCCTCCCCCTCCCCCTTTTCAGCATGATACCTATAACTACTGTGTCAAAAAAGGCATATGCAGAATTCTAAGTGCTTTCTTCTCGCCAGTTTGGTTTCAAGCTATTTCCTATTACTCAATTTTGGTTCGTGTGTGTGTGTTTGTAGCCCTTGGAGCTGATGTCCCAACTTGAGTTTATATCCTTCTTTTCTGTATTAAACAAAGAGACCAAAAAAGGGCTCAAGCAGTGATGGTGAATGATTACAGCGTAAAGTTCTGTAAATCCCCTTTTATTTATGTAGGTAGCTTTATCATCTGAAAGATGAAAATAACAAACCCTTCTCTTTTGGAAGTGTAGCTAGGAAGAAAACGGGTGATGACAGAAGTGGTTTGGTGCGTGGGTGTTTTTAAAATGTGTGTTTGCTCTTTTTAGTTAATGATAGTGGCTGAAATTGAGCATACTTGATTACAAAACTATGGGTTTTTTACATTGATTGTTATCATTCCAGTAGCTGCTAAGCGCCATTCGTTGGTACCATTGAGCAGAATGTTATGTCACATGAGCAGAAGTCCACTTGTCCACCCTTCGTTTCCACTGTCCCCAGAAAACCTGTTTCTGAGGGTCCCCCAACCCTCTGCTAAAGGGGTTCCACGGAATCCTTCCACAGAAGCAATTCTGACAGCAGACAACCCTTCATTGGATTTCACCCATTGTGTGTTAGATATTGTCCCTAATTTTTCTTTGGTATTACCCCTAAAATGGATCAAAGGATCTTGTTACTCCTTCGCTCCCCCCAGATCTGTGGTTGTGGTGTTGTACCACGTGATATCTACGTTCAAAAGCTGGTGGCTTCTCTGAAAATGTTATAAGGTTAAACAATCCTTTAGGATCAGTAATGGATTTAACATAATCACTTTACTGTAAGTTACCAATATGAAGGGCACTCCCTGGTAAAGCTGGCCATCTGGAGTGATTTCATGAGGCACAAGGTCCGGAGCTGCGGGGAAAATGTGGTACATGTATACTTGGACACATGAGTCTCTTTAGATCCTGTCCAGGTATTGCTTCTTAGTCCAGCTGCTAAACTTCCTGTATGAGTCCACTTCCTGTATGAGTCCAACACTGAATTTGTAGCAATATGTTCAAATACTGGGGGAAAGTGTAGTTTTGAAATGGCATGAATTTATCAGACTGAATTCTAAAGCAACTTCATATTAAATAGGTTGAAACTCTATGAAATTCTTGTGTCTCCTCCTATCTGAGCAACTCGAAGAGCCCTGGGCCGTTCTTTGAGTATGTCCTTTGCAAAGTTTCATGGGTTTGCGTTTAAAGATTTTCTTCATGAGTGAAAACTCTAGTTTTTAGCTCTTACAAAAATTGGGTGCTTCTTTGAAAAGCTTTCGCCACTGAGGCCAGGCTGCCTTGTCGGATTGTATAGGCTGTGACGCTCAAGCTTTATATGGGCAAAAAATACGGAGTAGGCCTCGCCCAGTTTTGTTTACACGATCAAAGAATCCATGTACAGATGCAAGACACTCTGAGTACCAGATGCTGAAGGCAAACAGGGAATGGTCGTTACTTTGCTTGTAAACTTCCAGAGGCATCTGGGTGGCCTTGGTGGGTCTAACAAACATGGCCTTGCTCAATCAAACCGAGTGCATTGGCCAATTAATGTTGAATTCTGAATATTACGCAGCTTGGTTTTACCTGAGGTACTAACTGTTACAGCATGAGGTGAATCAGTTCCCTAGGGAGATTGTGGGCTCCCCCACACTAGAGGCCTTCAAGAGGCAGCTGGACAACCATCTGTCAGGGATGCTTTAGGGTGGATTCCTGCATTGAGCAGGGGGTTGGACTTGATGGCCTTGTAGGCCCCTTCCAACTCTGTGATTCTATGATTCTATGAATACAAAGGGCTTCATCTCACTGAGCCTTGTACTCATTTCTCTCGTGCCTCCATCTTTTTCTTGATTAAGAGATTAGGTGAAGGAAGTTGACTGAAGAGAAAAAACTGCATTTGATCTTTAGATAAGTAAACCGCCCAGAGAGCTTTGGATATTGGGCAGTATAGAAATGCAATAAATAAATAAATAAATAAATAAATAAATAAATAAATAAGTGATTTTCTAAAGAGTAGTTCAGTCAGTGACCTGGTTCACATGTCATGATAACTCAGATTTAAAAACAAAACTGGGTTATTGTGATGTACAAATGGGGTCAGAATTCATTCTGAATTCACGTCAGGCTTGAAAATCAGTGCAAATGCTAAGCAAAGATATTTACAGTTATGTATACAGAAGAGTTTTCACTTCAGAACAAACCTAAATCGGCTATTGGGCGGTATAAAAATGTAATAAATAAATACATAAATAAAATCACGAATAAGTTCAGAAGCGAGGAAGAAGTCTCCGATCATTCAGATGTTTTCTTGATTTCAACTGTGTCCTCTCTTTGGTTCCCTGCCTTAATCAAAATGGAGAGGCAGGTAAGAAATCAATTATTATCATTATCATTATTATTTGGTCTAGTTAGTTGATTGTGTAAAACCACCTTCTCTTTATTTACTTACTTATTTATTTATTATTTATTTATTAATTACATTTCTATACCGCCCAATAGCCAGAGCTCTCTGGGCGGTTCACAAAAATTAAAAACATTCAAAGTATAAAACAACAGTATAAAACCATAATATAAAATACAATATAAAAGCTCAACCAGATAAAAACAGCAGCAATGCAAAATTACAAATTTAAAACACCAAGTTAAAATGTATTGATAGACTGTTAAAATGCTGGGAGAATAAAAAGGTCTTCACCTGGCGTCTAAAAGCATATAATGTAGGTGCCAAGCGAACCTCCTTAGGGAGCTTATTCCACAGCCGGGGGGCCACAGCAGAGAAGGCCCTCCTCCTGGTAGCCACCTGCCTCACTTCCTTTGGCAGGGGCTCGCGGAGAAGGACCCCTGAAGAGGACCTTAGGGTCTGGGCAGGTACATACTTGATGCATCCCTGCCACTGAATGCTCTTCCCACCCACCTACCCACTCTGATCTGTCCTAGAGAGAAGGTTGTGGGCAACTCTGCTGCTGGCTAAAAAATTTGCTGAGACTTTCAACCTCTCTGTGATGTCAGCTCTTACCAGATTTTTAAAAAAGTTTTACGAACCATCATATCTAACCTTGTCTTAAAGGCATTGTGTCCAAGATATTACTGTCCTCTTCCATAGATAAATGAAAGCATTTAAAGGCTAAGTGTTCTGATGGATGTCATGCTAATTTCTTCCTCTAACAATTGATCCATTTTTAAATACACTGGAGTCTCCATTATTCTCCCTAATGGACACTTGTGTAATGCTGTACAGGAAACAGCAACAGAAAACAAGCCTGATGAGAGCGTCTGCGGTTGGAATCATATTTATAACATAGCGTGAATAAAAAAAACACTTTTATTTGTTCCAAAGTTTACATATCTGCCAATAGAAGGGCTTTAACTTTAAAGAATGCTTCTTCCAAGGTTGCAAGAAGATTTTATCTGTCTCTTCTGCCAAGACTCTTGTTCATGCACTGGTTATTTCTCGGTTGGACTACTGCAACCTTCTTCTCACTGGCCTTCCTTTTTCTCACATCAGTTCGTTGGTTTCTGTTCACCACTCTGCTGCTAAGATCATCTTCTTGGCTCGCCGCTCTGACCATGTTACTCCACTTCTGAAATCTCTTCATTGGCTTCCAATTCACTTCAGAATCCAATATAAACTTCTCCTGTGGACCTACAAAACTTTTCACAGTCTAGCTCCTTCCTATCATTCCTCTCTCATCTCACACTATTGCCCCGCTCGTGCTCTTCGCTCCTCAGATGTCATGTTTCTCACCTGCCCAAGGGTCTCTACTTCCCTTTATTTATTTATTTATTTATTTATTTATTTATTTATTTATTACATTTCTATACCGCCCAATAGCCGGAGCTCTCTGGGCGGTTCACAAAAATCCCTTGCTCGGCTTCATCCATTTTCTTCCGCTGCCCTTTACGCCTGGAATGCTCTTCCAGAACATTTGCGAACTACAAGTTCAATCGCAGTTTTTAAAGCTCAGCTAAAAACTTTTCTTTTTTCTAAAGCTTTTAAAACTTGATTCTGATCTTACTTTTATACTGTTAGTTTTACTCTCCCCTGTGCCTGTTTGGTGCATTCTCTTCCCCTTCTTATTGTTTTATTATCATAGAATCATAGAATAGCAGAGTTGGAAGGGGCCTACAAGGCCGTCGAGTCCAACCCCCTGCTCAATGCAGGAATCCACCCTAAAGCATCCCTGACAGATGGTTGTCCAGCTGCCTCTTGAATGCCTCTAGTGTGGGAGAGCCCACAACCTCCCTAGGTAACTGATTCCACCATCGCACTGCTCTAACAGTCAGGAAGTTTTTCCTGATGTCCAGCTGGAATCTGGCTTCCTTTAACTTGAGCCCGTTATTCCGTGTCCTGCACTCTGGGAGGATCGAGAAGAGATCCTGGCCCTCCTCTGTGTGACAACCTTTGAAGTCTTTGAAGAGTGCTCTCATGTCTCCCCTCAATCTACTCTTCTCCAGGCTAAACATGCCCAGTTCTTTCAGTCTCTCTTCATAGGGCTTTGTTTCCAGACCCCTGATCATCCTGGTTGCCCTCTTCTGAACACGCTCCAGCTTGTCTGCATCCTTCTTGAAATGTGGAGCCCAGAACTGGACGCAATACTCTAGATGAGGCCTAACCAGGGCCGAATAGAGAGGAACCAGGACCTCACGTGATTTGGAAGCTATACTTCTATTAATGCAGCCCCAAATAGCATTTGCCGTTCTTGCAGCCACATTGCACTGTTGGCTCATATTCAGCTTGCGATCTACAACGATTCCAAGATCCTTCTCGTTTGTAGTATTGCTGAGCCAAGTGTCCCCCATCTTGTAACTGTGCGTTTGGTTTCTATTCCCTAAATGTAGAACTTGGCATTTATCCCTATTAAATTTCATTCTGTTTTCAGCCCAGCACTCCAGCCTATCAAGTTCACTTTGAAGTTTGTTTCTGTCTTCCAGGGTATTAGCTATCCCACCCAATTTTGTGTCATCTGCAAATTTGATCAGCGTTCCCTGCACCTCCTCGTCCAAATCATTAATAAAAATGTTGAAGAGCACTGGGCCCAGGACTGAGCCCTGCGGCACCCCACTCGTTGCCTCTCCCCAGTTTGAGAAGGTTCCATTGATAATTACTCTTTGAGTCCGATTCTGTAGCCAACTGTGAATCCACCTAAAAGTTGTTCCATCTAGCCCACTTTTAGCTAGTTTGTTAATCTGAATGTCATGTGGTACTTTGTCAAAAGCTTTGCTGAAGTCAAGATATATGACGTCCACAGCATTCCCACAGTCCACAAGGGAGGTTATCCTATCAAAAAATGAGATCAAATTAGTCTGACAGGATTTGTTCCTGACAAATCCATGTTGGCTTCTAGTAATCACTGCATTGATTTCAAGATGTTTACAGATTGACTTCTTTATAATCTGCTCTAGAATTTTCCCAGGGATGGATGTCAGACTGACTGGTCTGTAGTTCCCAGGTTCCTCCTTTTTGCCCTTTTTGAAGATAGGGACAACGTTAGCCCTCCTCCAGTCGTCCGGCACCTCACCCGTCTTCCATGATTTTGCAAAGATAATAGACAAAGGTTCTGAGAGTTCTTCTGCTAGCTCCTTCATTACTCTAGGATGCAGTTCATCGGGCCCTGGAGATTTAAACTCATTCAAGGAAATTAGGTGTTCTTTGACCATTTGTTTATCAATCTCAACTGCAATCCTGCCCCCTCAACTTCTGCTTCACTTTTTCCAGGGGGGTCATAGACCCGCTTTTGGGAGAAGACCGAGACAAAGTAGGAATTGAGCACTTCAGCCTTTTCTTTGTCGTCTGTTATCAATTTGCCATCCTTGTTAAGCAGTTGGACCACCATTTCTTTCCTCTGTCTTTTACTACTCACGTATCTGAAGAAAGCCTTTTTATTGCTTTTAGCATCCCTTGCTAATCTCAGCTCATTCACAGCTTTAGCCTTCCTGACGCCATTTCGGCACTTCTGCGCCACTTGTCTGTACTCTTCTTTTGTAGCCTGGCCTTCCTTCCACTTCCTATATGTATCCCTTTTTGTTTTCAGGTCATCTCTAAGCTTTTTGTGGAGCCACATTGGTTTCCTCTGTTGTCTTCTATCTTTTCTCCTTGTTGGAATTGTTTGTAACTGTGCCTTTAAAATTTCATTTTTTAAATACTCCCACCCATCCTGCACGCCTTTTCTCATTAGGCTCCCTTGCCACGGGACCTTACTTATTATAGTTCTGAGTTTATTAAAATCAGCTTTCCTAAAATCCAGAGTACGTGTATGGCTACGCTCGACTTTTGTCTCCTTCATAATCAAGAAGTCAAGTATGACGTGGTCACTTTCCCCCAGGGTTCCCGTAACTGCCACTTTATCCACTAAGTCACCCCTATTGGTCAATAAAAAGTCAAGGATTGCCGATCCTCTAGTTCCTTCCTCCACTTTCTGTAGGAGAAAGTTATCACCCATGCATGTCAGGAATTTCTTGGAAGGGCCGCTTTTGGCAGTAATGGTCTCCCAACAGATGTCAGGGTAATTGAAGTCCCCTATCACTACTACATCACACTTCCTTGAAACACTGGCAATTTGTTTCTCAAAAGTTTCGTCCTCGTCTTCTCCTTGATTGGGTGGTTGGTAGTAGACTCTGATTATCATATTCTTTTTATTCCTAGCCCCATTTATTTTAATCCAGACGCTCTTGACGGGGCTCCCAGTCTCATCCGCCTGTATTTCTGTGCAGGGTAGGTATTTTTAACATATAGTGCAACTCCACCTCCCTTTCTATTTCTTCTGTACTTTTTGAACAAGTTATATCCTTCAATTGCTGTATTCCAGTCATGGGAGTCATCCCACCAAGTTTCAGTTATACCTATCAAGTCCTATTTGCCTTCATGTAATAAGAGTTCAAGTTCATTCTGTTTGTTTCCCATGCTCTGGGCATTAGTATATAGACATCGAAGACCATGTGTTTTATAGTCTGGCTTTGTTCCTATTATAGTCTGGCTTTGTTCCTATGATTCTATTAGAATGTAAGCCTATGATTCTATTAGATTCTATTAGAATGTAAGCCTATGCAGCAGGGTTTTGCTATTTTATTGTTTTACTCTGTACAGCACCATGTACACTGATGGCGCTAAATAAATAAATAAATAATCTAACCAGGCTCCATAGCTCAGTGATAGAGCCCCAGCTTTGCTTTCAGAAGATCCCAGGTTCAATCCATGGCATCTCCAAATCAAAGGATCAGGCAGCAGGAGGGCTAGAAAGTAAGACTTCCTGAGGTCTTTGAGAGGTCATGGCTAATCAGTGGAAACCATTCTGGGCTGAATGCACTAATGATCTGACATAAGAACATAAGAAGAGCCCTGATGCTGGATCAGACCGAGGGTCCATCTAGTCCAGCACTCTGTTCACACAATGGCCAACCAGCAGTTGACCAGCAGTCGACCAACAAAGCAGGACATGGTGCAACAGCACCCTCCCGCCCATGTTCCCCTGCAACTGGTACACACAGGCTTACTGCCTCAAATACTTGAGATAGCATACAACCATCAGTGCTTTAAGGAAACTTCACATGTCACAGAAGTGGCCAGTGCTGAGACTTGAGCCACAGAACAATATTTTTCAAACTTCTTAAACTTGGGTCTCCATTCTAAACTTACTTTTAGGAGCTTCCAGTCCTATGGAAATCCTCTCTCGGGGGGATGAGTGTGGAGACGTCCAGCATAGTGTTACATCCTGTGGTTGCACACTGGGATCTGCGGGTTGGGGCAACTAGATAGTAAATATTTCTTTAGTATGAACTCTCTTCCTTTTTCTCATTACTTATGTCCTCTCATGTCCTGCTGGCTAGCACCAGATTCCAAGAATTTGACTGGAGAACAGGAACTGGACTGCTTCTTGCAGAGTTCCTGCTTAGGATTGGAGCCAGAGGGGGGCCCTTCACAAGTTGTTCAGCAACAAAGGATGTTCACTCGTGGAGCCCTAGGACCCACCCCTCTCCCTTAGGGGTCCAAGGCTACAGTTTTAGCTTCTCTAGGCCATAGACTGCAACCTGGTTTCACAGTCTCTCTTTAACACCTCACTGAATGTGGAATTAAATTTAGGGTTGGACACTGGTAAAAGTACTTTAGCACAGGATACCTGAGAGAGCGCCTTCTCCCTTACCAACCTGCACGGTCACTGAGGTCATCCGAGGGCCTGCTCCTGGTGGTTCCACATAGATCCATCCTCCGATTGGAATCCACCAGGGGAAGAGCCTTCAGCGTGGTGGCCCCCCTCCTGTGGAATTCCCTGCCTCTGGAGGTCAGGCAGGCGCCAACCTTGTACTCCTTTTGGCGCCACCTGAAAACATCGTTATTCCAAGAAGCCTTTCTTTAACATGCAGCCTTGGATTTCTGTTTTTGCTTCTTTTTAAATTTTGTTTCAACTGTTTTATTCTGTTTTTATTTTCATTTTACCTTGTACACCGCTCCGAAATTTTTCAATGGGGAGCGGTATATAAATATTCTAAATAAATAACTAAATAAACATTCTTAAGGGAAGACCTTCTGCACTAGGAAGAGGATGGACTTCATAGTAAGCAATTAATTCAGTTGCTTTCATTGATTAGAGTGCCATCAAGGAGGACTCTCAACAGAGGTGAACCTGGCAAAGATCCCTGTGTGACTTTATTGATCTCTCTTGTGTTAGGACAAATTCAAACGATTGCTTTTAGATTAAAAAGCTTGTAAACAAGAGTAAAAACCAGGTGTTTGTTTCTGAATAATCCCTTTGTCTCTTTCATCTGTAGCTACGGTGGTCGCTCAGGTTTTTTATGGACTTGCTATAAGGCCATATGGCTGATCTTACCACCGCAGTCCAGGCCCTGGTTCTTTCCAGACTGGACTATTGCAACCTGTTGTATACAGGGCTTCCCTTGAAGCAAATCCAACACCTACAGGCTGTACAAAATGCAGCAGCCAGGTTGGTCAAGGGGCTCCCGAAGTGGCCTTCTATCACTTTGGTACTTCAAGAGCTCCATTGGCTGCCGGTGGCTGCTAGGGCGCACTACAAGGTCTTATTGACCATGTATAAAAGCCCTGCATTGCTTGGGTTCTGGATACCTGAGCACTCGCCTTTCTCCTGTGTCCCACCATTGGCAGACTCGCTCTCAGGAGCAGGGTGCCCTGATGGTCCCCCGCTACAAATTGGAATGTGCGGGGGCCAGGGCTTTTTCAGTGGCTGGCCCGCGGTTATGGAACAATGTGCCACTGGAGATTAGACAGGCTCCCACTCTCAATTGCTTCAAACGCCTTTGTAAGGTGTTTTTATTTTCACAAGAGTCTGGGGAGGGGGTGGTTTAAATTGGGGTTGAGGGCTTTTAATGGTTTGAGTGGGAGGGTTTTAATGGAATCGTCTTAATGTGGGTCGAGGGTTTTAATGGAATTGTTTTATATGTTATTGTAAAGCGCCTCGATGCCAGAAATGGTGAGGCGGCGCTATAAAAATGCTTTCAATAAATAAATAAATAAATAACATACAGAGATTCTACCAACTGAGGAGGTTGTGTGTCGGACAGATCAGACTGCGATCCCTCCAGAAACGTGGGACATGATTAAGCACCTACTAAAATCTCCCATTTTGTTTGTTTTTAGAGCCTTGCTTGGAAATAAACATTTCTGTGATATATCAGTGTGCTCCTAAGCAAGTTATGCTGTCTTCATTTTGCATAACCGTCCAGGAATAAACTTTCTATAGCTTGGCCCTGGTCTCAATTCACCAGGAGAAGTTAGGCCCAGTTTTAAGAGGCTGCAGGCGATTGGCTTGGGAGTGAATTTTTTTTTTTGGGGGGGGGGAACCTGAAGCCTACAAGCATTTGACTTGTTCTTTTAGGGCTGGCAAAAAAACCTGCTACTTTCTCTTGTAGCGGACCAATCTCTGTGGATGTATATGACAAATGTTCAGTTATGTAGAACTATAGAGTATACAGAGCTGCTTTGCTTACTTGTGCAAATATTTTAATCGTTTTCAACAACTTGTGACCGTGGCAAGAAAATGGAATGTAATAAATAGACCAGCGGGATGCAAAGAACCGTGAGTCAAAGGGGATTTTAGACTCACCTTCCCCTCAAGTAGTAACCTCCACCACACTCTCAAATGCCACCTGGCAAACTGTGAGAAGTAGTATGCAATGTGCAGTATAGGGGTCAAAGGGAACAAGTAGAACATTTCCACGGGGCTAGCACAAGCCCCTTGCTTTAAACCTAAGCAGCTTTTGAATCTGAGCCCTTGAATTCCTTGGTGGGTGTTCTCTTTTTCATCACTGTGATTGTCTTCATCATATTTATTGTACTAGCGAACGGCCGGGACAACTTCCAGATTTTTCCATGTAAAATACCCTTTACAAAAGTTGCAATGAAACAAAAATAAAATTTACTGTTGTAATAAATTCTTAACTTAAACCAAAAAGGGTTATAACCTATTATATTAAGGAGTCCCTTATGCTAACTACTCTGATCCTTTCCATTTGTTTCGCCAGGAGTTCCCTTGCAGCTAAAGCATACAAGCATCACAAAAGGATGAGCATCTCTTCTCGTTAAAAAAAACCAAACCCTTTCTGTTCAGTACAGGTTGTTAAACAAAGTTTTCCATGAATTTATACTTTGGCTCATCATAAAGGGAACATTTCAGCACAACATGAATTATATTCTCTGTCTGATTCAAATTACTAATACAGACCTGTTGGGAGACAGGAACCATTTCTATATGCTATGCAACATGGCAGAAGGTATAAATGGTAAGCGTAGTTCAAGAAAAATGCTGCACCAGGGAAAGAATTTAAAATCTTTGAATTATCTAGGTCTTTGATACTTTTAAAAAAGTCAATACCATTGAGAGAATGTAGATAGTTGCAGCGGACTCATATTCTCCCTAGCTCGACCTTCACAGAGTCTGTTCTTACTTTACTTGTGCAACCCGAAAATCTTTGGGCAAATTCTGTACTTACAACAGCTTATGATTAATACTGCTTTGATTTTCCATTCTACTTGAAGGAAAAAAATGCCTCTTCTACTAACTATTCATCTGGATGTGTTTGACTACATTTCACTTTGTATTGTCCAGATGTGTTGGACAATACAATTATGGGAGTTATAGTCCCAATACATCTGGAGGGGTCCAGATGTGGAGAAGGCTGTGGTAATGCATATTTTGTTATCCCTCTCTATCCAAACAATACAATAAATGAGAAATCATTTTTGCTTAGAATATTATCAGGTCTGGAACAGTCATGTTTATTTTGCACTTAGTTTCTTTTTTTTAAAAAAATCTACCTTTAATGTGTTTTTATTCTGTTTTTATTCTATTTTATCTGCTCACCACTCTGAAATTTTGAATGGGGAGTGATATATAAATATTGTAAATAAATGAATAAATTCATATGAAAAAAATTAAGAATGGCTCCATTTATCCACTTGGAATTTGAAGTACTTGAAACTCCATGGTACGTTCTCTTCAAAGACAATACCCTAGCACCTAAGCCAACCTGTTCTATTATATCTCTGCCATTTTGCCATTTATATTTAGGTGAGTGATGACCAAATAACATTATTCTAGATTTAGAGCAATTTATTGTACTTTTTTCTTCCTTACAGTATGTTTAAAACCTTTTATGAAATTTCTTCAAGCCTAGGTAAGTTAGATATACCAATACTAGGTTATCAGCCTACATTAGAATCAAAAATTTAATTAGTCAGTGTACCTCAAAGCAGAAACCATTTCTTCTGGAACAAATGTGCATTTCTGTACAAATATTGATAGCTGTTTTAATTCTCCTGAGCAGCTGAAAATTCCTCAGTGTGAGACACACATAGACTGACTTTTCAAGGCACTTGAGGTGTATAACATTTCCAGAACAACACTTTATTATATTGGACATGGTAGCCTCACAGGAGTTCTGCCCTTAGGTACCATGGTTCAAGAATGCAATACTTGACAGAGCACCTGTTGTGCCATGAACCGTATACTATCCTCACCATCTAAGGCCCTCCTCCACGTGCCTCATCTGAGGGAGACACGGCAAGTGGTGTGTCTGTGTGTCCGTGTCCTGATTATGGAACGTTGTCCCCAGTGAGGCCTGCCTGACACCAACATGGTCATTTTTTCAATGCCAGGTTACGGCCTTCCTCTACTCATGGCAGCATATAATGTCTTTTAATTGGGTCCTGGGATTTCTTGTTGATTATTATAATTGTAGAGGTGTGTGTGTGTTGTCTGTTTATATGTTTGTAAATATGTTTTTATATTATGTATAATATTGTATTTTTATGGTTTTTAATCTTTGTAAACCACCCAGAGGGCTTTGGTTATTTGGAAATACCGTATTTCTTCGATTGTAAGACGCACACTAATTTCCGTACCACTAACAGGAAAAAAAAAACCTAAGACACACCCGCGATTCTAAGACGCACCCCATTTTTAGAGATGTTTATCTGGGGGGGAAAGTGTGTCTGAGAATCGAAGAAATAGGGTATAGAAATAGAACGAATGAATGGTGGACTAGATTGACATTTTGTTTTGTTTTGATCAAACAAGAAAGTCCTTTTTATGATACCTGATTTTTGGAAAATTGCAGGATCAAGGCGGGGTTTTCTGGGGCTGGGCCTCGGTGGTCAGGGATAAAGAAGCAACATATAGTATCCAAATTAAGCAAATATGTGCAGTTCCTTTGCATAGTTGAACTTCCGTTGGATAGGACTGGATTTTTGAAGGGAAGTAGGGACTTGTCTTTGGGCCATATTAGCAGAAGAGAAAGTTGAGGCTGCTATGCTTGGAACTAGCCCACACATATCCAGCTATGTATTCATTTGGGGGCTAGTGTGATGAATCCTTAAATGGTCTTAAGACGTGCACTTTGTTTCTTAGTTTAAGCGTATTTGGAGAGAAGCCTTGCAATTTAGCAAGCTTATGTGCATTGGCGTTGGGAAGTGAAGGCCCTTTCCTCTGGTGTAAAATGTGGCTATAGGCTATGACGGCCTTGTCTGCTTGAAGTTAATGGTTATGTAGAGAACTCCTGGCAGAAAGGTGCCTTTTGAAGAAGGGATGGGGAATCCAAGATCCATCTGAGACGTGAGAGTTGCCATAGCTGTATTTATTTGAATCCCTCAGTTTGTAAACAGCGTTGCTTGAATACTTGTTTCCTATAACAGGATTGCTGTTAAGTTGGAATAGCTGGAGGTGGTCTAGGGCGAGAGGAGTCTAGACAGGTTGCTAAAACTATCATTGGGATTTGTATAAATAACAGATGAAAACCACATTTACATACTGGCATTTGTCAAGGGGTTGAGGGCATGGCTTTCCTTTTTCATTCAGCTATACATAGCTGACCTGTTCTTCTGTTTTATCGACTTCGTTCTCTGTAAGTAGTAGCGTATCCAGCAGAATGGCTGACGAGGACTGGATGGGTGAGCTGCAAAGCCGATGGCTTTGGTACACGACCGGATTAATCCCGTTTCGCATTCCGTGGCTCATCATAAAAATCTTGGAGTTCTCGGCCACGGAATTTCTGAAAGAGAGCCTGCTGGAGCACTTCCGAAGGGCATTCCCAGGAGTTGAGGCCTGGTAATTGCAAGTCATGTACCTGCCGAAAGCCTCCCTGAACGTCTTATTGAAAAGGGTGTAGACCAGTGGATTCACACCTGAAGAAACATAACCTATCCAAACAAATACCTCCATGAGCGTTTGGATAAATTCCTCACTGCAGGATTTGCAGAGTACAGAAGTGATGTTGGTGATAAAGAACGGGCACCACATCAACAAAAAGAGGAAGAATACGATGCCCAAGACTTTGGAAGCACGTTGTTCGTTGGTGATGTTCTGAACTGACTTTTTCCCCACTGTGGACATCCTACGCATTAGCAGTTCTTCGTTCCCATTAGGCAGTGGCTTCCTAGCGTTGTCCAACATGGCCACCTTTTCCGGTGATGAGCCAGGTGTCATATCCCGCTGAAATACTGTGGACACGGTACTCCAGGTCAAGCGCTGAGGCAGTTTGTTGATCAAGTAGGCTTTCTTGCGGAGAACTCGGATCGTGAGAAAGTAAGTGACCACCATGATGGCCAGGGGGACAAAGAAAGCCGCTACTGAACCATATAGGATGAAGTCTCCGAAACGTTCAGGTTTTAGCACGCAGGTGAAATTCAGGAGGTTTTCGCCACTTTCTCCTATGCCACGGATTGGGATTGGGATTGCAATACCTGGAAGGAAAACAGAAATCCAGTAAGCTTCAACCCTTGAGTGGCACTTGGACCAGTTGAGGACTGTTACAGGCTTGTAAACACATTGCTCTCCCTGTGTCTCTTGCATCTACCACTGGGAGCCAGAACTTGTAAGAGACAGCAGCAGCCCAAGTAAAGAAGCATTGCCCTACAAGGAGTTATCACCTGGTTGCTGCAGCAGCCGTTGGCTCTGAGATCTGCCATGGTCCAGAGATTTAGAAGTAAAGTAGCAGCTGGAACATCTGCGGTCTGCGGGAAAACTTATGTGTACTTCTTACCTTAATGATCCTTGTCTACTTTGTTATGTATTAATTATTCTGTAAACTGCTTTGAGAACTTAAGTTAGTTGGTGGGATATAAATATTCCAAATAAATACATAATGGGGTTTAAAGACTCAGAACATATGAGTGTGAGTGTTCTGGTGTTGGTTCCTAAACACGGTATGCCTGCCCACCATTAAAGACAGAGTTCTTCTTGGACTGGAGATGCCCCTACAGCACAATATTGTATAGCCACCTGGCACCTAGGACACCCTTCTGCATTCTAGTGCCCTCCAGATATATTGGTCTACAACTGCTGGCTGGGGGTTTATGGGAGTTGTTGTCCAACACATCTGAAAGGCACCAGGTTGAAGAAGGCTGGCCTAGAATTATTACTCTGAAATAGTCACAGTGGATTTTGGGATGTAGAACTTACGTAAAAATCTGTGATATAGAATTGTTGTGATTTGCGTGTCGCTTGGCCTGGCATTACAGTTTTGAGGGTTAGGAATCTCTGATAATATGAAAAGTTCCTCCTTGTTATTCCTAGCACATTTTTGGAAGGCAGAGTTGGCAGTTCTGTTCCATAAACGTACACTTTGTATAACAAAGAGAACAAATTTCCCATAGATCAGTGTCTTTGAGAATATAAAACATGCTTTAGTGACCCACAGCTTGCAAACTGTCTTTGTACTTGTCTGCGTGGGGGGCATGCACAGGAAGCAAGACCATATTTCTGCGGGGAGAGGAAGTGGAGAGGAAGTGTCTCAAGATGTCGTGTGTGTGTATGGCGAAAGATGGAAAATGTTGACCATTGGTTTTGCCTTTTAGTCTTCCCTGCCCTCCTGCAAGTGCCAGCACCAAGCTTGGCGCTCTCCGGCCCAATGAATCTTCCTCCATCCCTTTGACTGCTCTTGCAGAACATATTTGTGGTGCTTGAACAGCTGACACTGCTACCAAGCAAAACTTGGTGGGCCATGTGGAACTCAAGCTGCATCAGCAATGGAGCCTTCATTTCTTAGTGCTACCCTGCTACTAATGCTTTACACATTTTACTGTAGGCTGTTTCTTCATATCTAACAGTATTCGCTATAAAAGCTGCATGTAATGCGATGATCCATCCTTCAGTCCATTTTATGGCAAGGTGAACCTGGACGCGTTACATTGCAGTGATCAGAAGAGCTGGGCTGGATGAGAATCTAGAGTATTGCATCCAGTTCTGGGCTCCACAATTCAAGAAGGACGCAGACAAGCTGGAGTGTGTTCAGAGGAGGGCAACCAGGATGACCAGGGGTCTGGAAACAAAGCCCTATGAAGAGAGACTGAAAGAACTGGGCATGTTTAGCCTGGAGAAGAGAAGATGGAGGGGAGACATGATAGCACTCTTCAAATACTTAAAAGGTTGTCACACAGAGGAGGGCCAGGATCTCTTCTTGATCCTCCCAGACTGCAGGACATGGAATAACGGGCTCAAGTTACAGGAAGCCAGATTCTGGCTGGACATCAGGAAAAACGTCCTGACTGTTAGAGCAGTACGACAATGGAATCAGTTACCTAGGGAGGTTGTGGGCTCTCCCACACTAGAGGCCTTCAAGAGGCAGCTGGACAACCATCTGTCAGGGATACTTTAAGGTGGATTCCTGCATTGAGCAGGGGGTTGGACTCAATGGCCTTGTAGGCCCCTTCCATCTCTGCTATTCTATGATTCTATGAGAACAAGGGCCCATCTAGTCCTGCATCCTGGTTTCAGCCCGGCCAACGAGGTGCCCCCAAAAACCCGACCGCAAGGGCCTAAAGGCAGCGCCCTCCAGCATCTGGAACTCAGAAGCACATTGCCCTGAACTTGGGCGGCCCATGGCTAGAACTTTAGAGGAGCCTTGCTAGGATCAGACCAAAGGCCCATCTAGTCCAACTTTGTGACTTCTCTTCCAGCCACTCTGAATCTACGGGCAGTTGAAGTTCAGAGCCTGAGTATATTTCATGAGTGATAAGACATCGGGTAAGTGCTGCCCTTGATTGATGCCACTAAAAAAGGGTCATTTTCAAAGGCTGCCTCATTATCCATTTCCTTTCTTTGGCTTCTAAAATTGCCTATTGTTTCCTTTGACTGCCAGAGGCACTCTTAAATTTACTCATGTAGGAAGCAGTGTGTTTATCATGGGTGCAGTCCTTGGCCAAGAAGCTGGTGCCTTTTTCCTCCCCTCCTTTGTCTCCAACATAGGCTGACCTGAAAGTCATTTTTATTCTTGACGCTTGCTTCAGTCATACTCTGCACTGCTTGCTGTTCAATCAATCTGTGTTGTCTGCTCCCCATGCCTTGTAGCCGATGCTAGCCTGTAGTTTGGAGTCATTAATTCGGTTCCTCCCATCCCCTAATCTTTTCTGTCCTCTTGTGTTAACCTTTTGCACGCAAAACCCACTCGGTATTAACAGTGGGCGGTGGCGTGCCTTCTGCAGAGAGTTCAAAACTCACAAAGAATCATAACATAAACCAATCAGATGCACATTATTATTTAACCTTTTTACTTGGTGTGCTTTTGATAAGCCCTGTCTCTCCTTGTCCTTTACCATTTAATGCTAAAGTTCCCACCCACCCCTCTCCACTGTCCTGAGCATGTGGCTCTTTTTTACATCCAGCAGCGTTGGAGGTGGTCTCAGATTCCTACCCACTTCAAACTGATGTTTGCTGCGCCCAGTGTAGCGTCTGCACGGGAAGCCTAAATTTGTGCTTGGGAGTTTGTGCCTTCTGCTATAGAAACCCACCTTTTGCAGTTGTAATATAATCCAATTGTTCATGAACTTTGTTGGTTTCCACGCTTAAATCCGTTGCACCCAAGGCAGGGTGCAGAACCTCTTTGAGGGCAAGGGCCCCAATCCAGTGATGGGCGGGGCCAAAATCACATCATTTAGTTTAAAGCCCTTATTGCCAGCAACTAAACCTTATGAGAGCAATTCCAACCTTTTAGAAATGGGGAGGAAGGAATGGAACAAAACCAGGGAACCATCAAATGAGCAGTGGAGGGGGGGGGGGCGTCCATGTGGGGAATCTAGGCAGGCCAGATTCAGGCCTGTGGCTCTAACAGAAAGTGTCGGCCGTTTCAATCGCAAGTCACTTGGGGCTGAGACCCATCTTAGAGAAGTTCTCTGGGAATGTGTGCGCTCAGGCCTTCATGCCCTCTTCACGCACAGAAAGTCATAGAGGCTGTGCAACATCAGCCCTGCAGCCAGGCAGCTAGAATGAAAGTTCTGTGTTGGGAAGGCCTTTTGGTAAATACCGAGAATGGGGCCTTCTGCCTGCTGCGTTTAGGCTCCTGCTCCAGTTCAAAGCTCCAACTTCCATTTCAGGAATGGAGAGCAGAGACTCCTTTTGAGGGGAGCGATCGAGGTATGCTCCCACTTTTTAGGCAGTTCATCTGTCAGGGATGCTTTAGGGTGGATTCCTGCATTGAGCAGGGGGTTGGACTCGATGGCCTTGTAGGCCCCTTCCAACTCTACTATTCTATGATGCTATGATCATTTGTGCAGTATGGCTTCCTTACCCCACCTGTGCATTCAAACCAGTTATTTGCATATGGAAAACATGGTCTCCCTTTTGGTGCTTGCCACATACCTATTGAGATCAGCCACACCAATGTTATTTTGATGAGTGTTGTAGCCCGTGAGTTGTACTGGCTGGCTTGGATTGGCTTTTTTATGGCAATGTAACGGTCGAGTGAAATGGCACAGAGATGCATGATGGACGCCGTGGAGAAAAGGACATCAAGGAAGAGCCAGACAGGGCACAAGTCCCGTGGAAGAGGCCATGCGATCTCTGAAAGAGAATAGAAAAGAGTTACAACCTTTTGGAGTCATCATGAGTTGAGTCCAAGTGGAAGTTCTTTAGCCAGGGCTGCAAACTTTTAGTTGATTATTTGGTGAAATTAAAAATATGAATCAGGCAGCAATTACTTCTAAATATCAGGTGATAGACGCTATTTCTCTTTCCTCCTGCTGCGTAGGATGGGATACATTTTTTAAAATGCTGCATTTTAAATGCTGCACTCCTGCTGAGTGATCAGTAAGATTTCTTGAATCAGGTGATGACCTTCAACACCCAGTGGATTATTAAGTGAAAAAGGAAAGGAGGATCTAGGAGATCTTCTCCCATATCATCCTACTTGGATGCTAAGTCATCATCCGAGGCCCTCCCATGGAATGAGGCAAGGGAAGTGGCTACCAGAAGGAGGGCCTTTTCAGTGGTGGTGCCAGGTCTTTGAAATGCCCTCTCCAGGGAGATTTGCCTAGGCCTAAATTATGCTCTTTTCAGCAGTGTTTTTTGTGCGTTTAGCTCTTAGCACTCTTTTATTTTGCTGCTGGTTTAACTTCGGTTTTTATGTGCTGTCGTTTGTTTACTTTCTGCTGCTGATTTTACCTTGGCTTTATTATGTGCTGGTTTTATTCGTTGTTTCCTTGTTTGCATTTTATCTTTTTAAAGTATCGCACACCACTCGGAGAACTTAGGTTACTGGGCTGTTTAAAAGCATGATAGATAGATAGAAGCGTGGCATTCTGGCATTGGGCAAAACTACTCTGATACGTAGGATGCTTAAATAGGTGACATCAGTGTCTTTGCTATGATACATGTTCACAACTGGTGGTGATCGAAAGGGATCACTACAGTTCGTTCCAACAATATTTTCCTTTTCCAGTGTTTTTTGGAGACCTGGGCTTTGCATCTTCAGAATTCCTGGTTTCCAAATAGGGGGCTTTTGGAGCTTTTTCACTGTCATATTCAAATTCTTCAGCCTTACTATTCCTGTCCTGATACCTCTCATTCCTTACTGAATCATTCTTTTGTTTCTGAGTCTACTTTAACACAGAAGCCCTTGTGGCTTTTCTGGGGGATTATGCAATGACATCTCCTTGGAGCATTTGCAATTTAAAGAAAAACAGGCTTTCAAAACTATGTGTATTCTTTATCAGACATAGCCATCATTTTTAAAGCTTTTTCCGTGAACATAGATATCAAAGCTTGACATTTTCGACCTTTGCTGCTCTGTGATTCAGTTGTACAACTTCTTCTTCTGCAGAAGAACTATGTGTTGTCAAGATACTTGACTTTAATGAGGCTGTTAAGGAAGATTTTGTGCTAGTTGATTACAGAGCTCTATTGTGCCCTACCCCATCCCAGCACCCTCCAGATGTGTTGGACTACAACTCCTATCATCCCCTAGCCAGCAGCACATTGGCTTTGTTCTGCTGAATGGGGCATTGATAGGGAGAGGCAAAGGCCCACTCCGTTAACCTTTCCCCTGCATGGCTTGCTGGCAAATCCCAGCGCCACAGTCCCATTGCCGTAGCTTCCTTCACAGTCTTCTTCTCTGTATTGACACTTGGTGGTCTAGGTGGCAACTCTTGGGACCAACTTGGCCAATTGATCAGCCCTACATTAAATGGTGGCCTGAACAGTCTGCTTTTTCGCTCTGGTCATATAATTAATTAGGCCAGCATAGAGGCATTGCAAACAGTTTTCATCATGTAAAGACCTGAGATTAGCAGCATCAATCCATTGTCCCTAAGCTTTCAATAAGCTTCTGACTATTCATTTTCCCACTGTTTTGCTTTTTGTCCTTTCACGGAGTCACGTAGCAACACTCCCATCAATGCAAACTCACAAAAAAAATTACAGTAGAACAGCATCTTTGTGAGTGTGGTGATAGCTGTGTGCATGAGAGAAGAGAGTGGTGTGTGTGTATGGTTGTGGATGTGAGAGGAGGGCATGTGTTCGACTGTGATCACTTTTAAGATTATCACCAACCCTCAATGTCTCTCTCTCTCTCTCTCTCTCTTTCTCTCTTAAGAGAGGTAAACTGTGAGGGGGGGGGTGATCCCAAGGGGGGGAGAAAGAACTCTTTGACAAATTTGCTCAAAGGTAATTCATTCTTTGGAGGGGGCCCATGTCTGCTCAGAAATTCAAGGGTGTAGACTATGGCTGTAGCTAGACCTAAGGTTTATCCCAGGATTGTCCTGGGGTCAAACCTGTTCATCTAAGTGCCACACAGGGCATCCAGCGCTCAGGCAGGGACGAACCTGGAATGATCCTGGGATAAACCTTAGGTCTAGCTACGGCCTATGTTCTAAAAAGTTTGTCATATTTGTATCCACATTGGAAAGTTGTGAATGAACAAAATGAAAAACCTTTGCAAATCTTGGTGTTAATTCCTGCAAGTCAGTCAGAATCTTGTGTGTGATTAAATGATTCTCACATTGTTTTCATATCTACCCCGTAAGCTCTTTCATGGGGAGATGGTTGATTAAAAAAAAACACACAGCAAAGATGTGAGAAACTTGTTTTTGCACTGTGTTGTGGAGGATCACATGGTTGAACGTTCCAACCCTTGTAGAAAAATCCTGATATGCTAGTTCTCTATGTATAGGGTTTAGTTTGCTTTTCATGGGGAAGTTTTCCAGCTCAATAGGAATCTAAAATGGTACAATCCAGGCCTCCTACATATTTGTGTCAATCTTTTGGGCACCACTTTACCCTGAGAGGTGTAGAGCAGTGCAGGTGATCATTTCTCTGTAATCATTCCGTACTAAAGCTTTCAAATTTCTACATAGAAGTCATACAGTTTCCATGTAATCGCTAGCAACGTGTTATTGGTCCTGTACATGTGTTCACTACAGTCTTTGACATTGCTGTTTCTCATGCAGTGGTTGGCTCTCAACTGTTGTAAAAGGAAGAAGTTACTTTTAAGTAAGTGTGATTTTGAGTATTGGTCAAAAACCCTGGAGGGTTTGGCTTTTTTTTTAAAAAAAAAAGAATTGACAGCATGCAAAACAAAGTAGGAAGACGGTGGCATGTTGATCAGACCAAAACATATCAAGCAAAGTTGTTGGTTTTAAAAACTTTTTTAGGTCTTTGAAATATTTTTCATGCCAAAAGAAATAAAAACTTCAAGTAACCAATTAAATTAGTACGTTTGAAACACTAAGATTTGGTGTAGCGTGACAAGCTCCCCCCCTCGGTGCCCTTAAAATAATGTTGAAACCAAGGAATGTATGGCCTTTTTGTGTGCAGGTGTGTGCTTTATATGTTAAGAGGAGGGTGGCCAGTGGCAAGCTGCATTTCCAATGAATGGTTCAGTGTTTCCTTTGCTTTATACAGTGCTCTTTAGATGCTAACTCTTTCAGCTAATTCCTTTAAGGAAGGGCATTTTTGCACCGCAGCAAAATCGGCTTTCTCATACCCTTCCATCAGAGAATCTGGCTCTTCCCCCCCCCCCCTGCTACAATTCTGCTTTTCCTTTCTTTTGTGTTCATTTTTTTGAGAGAGAGGTGGTTTGAATGTTTGGGGGGGGGGTAACTGTAAATGTAACTGCATAATATAAAGACTGCTGGCTGAAATGTAAGTGTAGGCATTTCACTGTTTTGGCTCCAAATGAATCAAGTGTAGAACTCAGTTCAGCACAGATCACATTTTGGCTGTTGAGTGGCACAAGACCAGCTCTCCCCCCTCTGTAAAATGGGAATAATAAGGATTTCTCCACAGGAGGAGGAAGAAGAGATGTTGCATGAGGCTGCCGTTTCTGCCATTGAGAGCTGGCATGGTGTAGACAAGGGGTGGGCAGATTTCAGCCTTGTTGGATCTTCTCTGTTGTTGTTTTTTATTGGAAACTGATGTCCTCTAACCAGTCAGGTACAAAATGGGAGTGGGGACACTGGAGTCAATTGCCTGGTGCCCTCCATGAGCCATTCGTTGTGTACACCGTATATGGGAGTTATGGGAGTTGCAGTCCAACAATCTGGAAGGCGCCAGGTTGGAGAAGGCTGATATGTACAAATACAAAGCTACAACTGAGTTACTATAGATCAGGGATTCTAACACAAAACTCCCAAAACAGCCAGTAGAGTTGCGCTTAGTCAAAGGAAATCTATCAATCCTATATTTCACAGGTGAGAACGCTGAGACTAAGAGATAAGCTATTAGCAAAGAGCAGAGTTTTATATTAAAATATGGGGAGTCAGAACCCCTTGCCAATCTACTTCAATTCATCTAGAGATTGGCTAATAGAACCCTATCTACCTTCTCCCCACCCTGAAGTAGAGCTACACGTCAAGACGTCCCTAGTGAAAATCTCACCTTGACTATCAACTCACTAGGTGACCTTTGGCAAGCTGCACACTCTCATCCTCACCCTTCACCTTAAGAACATAAGAGCCCTGATGTTGGATCAGACCAAGGGTCCATCTAGTCCGGCACTCTGTTCACACAGTGGCCAACCAGCTGTTGACCAGGGACCCACAAGCAGGACATGGTGCAACAGCACCCTCGCACCCATGTTCCCCAGCAACTGGTGTATACAGGCTTACTGCCCCAGATACTGGAGGTAGCACTTAGCTATTAGGACTAATATCCATTGATAGCTTTCTCCAGGAATTTATCCAATCCCCCTTTTAAAGCCATCCAAAATGCTTGCCATCACTACATCTTGTGGTAGTGAATTCCATACTTTAGCTATGCCTCTCCAGATGTAGCACTAGAAGTTTCTTAATTAAAGTTAAGCAGTTGTGAGCAGGCTATAAGATTGCATGATTTTACCCCTCTTATACATGAATTCCCCTGCCAAACCTGGTCTGAATGTTATAGCGATACCAATGCTGTCATTATCAATTAGGATTTGAAAGTGGCTAGGAAATCCTGGTTAAGAGACAAGCCAGGTTAGCTTAGTCATGGTTAATGCCTGTGCACGAGTAATGCTTAACTCAGGTTTAAGGGTGGGTTAGAACTGGGTAACTCATATAAATAATGAGTACCCAATTCTACCGTCCACTCCTAATTTAACTTGGTTTTCTTACTGTCGAAATTCTGTTTATGTGTGTCTCTATACCATATGTGTACAGCTCTTTCTCTCCGGTAGTTGATGCTGCATTTGAAAACTTCATATTGTTTTTATTAAGTTTTATTACTGATTGTAAATTTTTGATAGAAAGGCAGGGTACAAATCAAATAAATAAATGGAAACACCATTGTCGTTTGGAATCAAAATGTAAAGAAACGTCACCGTTAGCAAGTGTTCCTGAGATGGTGTGTTAACTTTTGATTCCACTTCTTGAAAATGCGTTAGGGCTGCTGCAGTCCAGAGCAGTGGTTCTCAAGCTTAAAATATTAACACAGGCCCTCCACATCAGCTTGGTTGCTGAGGAAACCCTGGGGTGTTTCCTCACCCCCTGGCCATCGCAGAGGATACTGGGCTTATAGTCAGCTCTCCCAGAGTACTGGCCAGGCAGATTGGACCTCTTTTTTCCAGTGTGTGCTGGCAGTGCATGCCCTAAACCAGCAGTAGGCCACCTGGCACCCGTCAGATGTCTTGGACTACATCTCCCATAATCTCTGACCATTGGCCATGCTGGCTGGGACTGATAGGAGTTGCATCCCAAAAGCCACTGGTGCAGAGGCATGGAAGAACTTAAGACGCCCTATTTTAAACAGTTCACACATTTCCTTTCTTAGATCCTCCACTTAACTAGCTGTCAAAACTCATAGTAATTATATTTGTGTTGTGTGTGAACATTCTGTTCAATTGTTGGAAACGCTGAAGTCTCAGAGCAGCCTGACTCGGACACTGATGACACTTTATTTAAACAGTTATCTAGCTAATGAATTTTTAAGGGATTCCTAGCTTTCTCGAGGACTCTTAGAGCTGCGTTCTTGCTGCAGTCCACCAATCTGAAGCTTTCTGCTCGCGGTGTGAACTTTCTCTTCGAAGTGTTGCTGAAAAGGCAAAAATACTTGCCTTTTGCTGCCAAGTAGACGTCTTATGGAAGCAAATTCAGCTTTTATGTCGGCCTGCAAATAACTTCACCACACCTATTTAATTATGATTTCTAATCCCCCCCCCTCAATTTGAACTTCCCGCAATATGAAAGATGCTTTTCTTGTTGGCTTCTAAATTAAGATTCCTAACGTGTTTTTAACTTTGGTTTCAGCAGCTTTAGCTCGGGATTAATGGAAAGATTATATAGCAATAAGAAAATAATGAGAAACTGGAAAAGCAAAATTGCTAGGAAGCTTAGTTGACTTCAAGTTAGAGGGTTTGTCACCCCTTTTCGTTTTGCAGCTGGCCACTAATGGCTTTATGTTGTCCTTGATCAAAATGTCCATAGCTAGAAAGACTTAGTCATAGTGAAACTCCCAAAATAAAGAAAAATGTTTGTTTCCCCACGACCCACCACTACAAAACAAAAGACATACACTCTTGTATCTGGGTTAAATGGAAGCCGTTGTGAAGAAAAGGAGAGCAGACCCAAGACCCTGGGAGCCTTTCAACTCCAGCCTAGCCTGCATCCCCTAGGGCAATGGTTCCTAACCTTGAGTACCCAGGTGATGTTGGACAAAACTCCCATCATCCCCAGCCAGCATGGCCAGCGGTGAGGAATGTTGGGGAGTTTTAATTCCAACAACGTCTAGAGGATCCAGAGTTGGGAACCACTACCCTAGGGGATGCCTAGCTCATGTTTAAAGTGACTGCATACCATGTTTGAGAGGGATGATTGAATACAGACATATTGGGTTGGTTCGCACGACATGGCAGCCCACTGTGGGTTATTTAATGCATGAGTCTGTGGTGTGCACAACCGCCATTTTGCATATCCAACTCACTCAGGGGTTGACGTGTTGTATGAACTTGGTTGGTTAATGCTTGCATAACCCTAGAACAGACTTTGGGTTATGCGAGGATTGTGTAACTCTCGCATAGCCCGTGCTGGCCGGGTTCATGTGACACAACAAACCTTGAGCAGGTGTTGCATATGCAAAGTGGTGGTTGTGGGTGCCATACCTCATGGTGGGTTAAATAACCTACATCAACTTGCGCTGTGTTGTGTACCCCAGGTCTTCCACTGTGATCTCAGCCGGTGTAATTTAGGTACACTGAGAGCAGAGGAGAGAATGGTGGTACTGCCTCCTTTATGCAGGATTTATTTATCATAGAATCAATGAGTTGATAGAGACCATGTTATTTCATCAGCCTTGCCTCACTGTTTGCCCTCTCACTGCCAGAGGTCGTGCTCTTTCCGTTGGCTAGCATAATAACTTAAGTGGTATTCTCTACATGTCTACTCAGACATAAGTCTCATTGAGTTCAATAGGGTTTACTCCCAGAAATGTAGATTTAGGATTGCAGCCTAAATTACAAATCAGGGAGACAGTGCCTACCTGTTGGAAGGATTACAATGAGATAATGTATGTGATGTGCTTTTATAAATACTACGTATTCATCATCATCATCATCATCATCATCTCCATTTATTTGTTTGGCTCAGCTAATCCATTTTCATTTTATCTTAGTTGTACCTGGGGGGGGCGCCTCATGCTGTTTCATTTCCTAGCATAAAGAGACTGGTTTTATTTTAATTTCTTAAAATTTGAATACCATGTTCTAGCACTACTGATGTGCTGTTCCTAACTGGAAAACTATGTGTCATATAGTGCGTCACTTGATACCTTTCTTTTGGACTATGACGTAGTGAATTTCATATCGGATCACTGAGATTTTATCTCTTGGCTTTGTAGTATAATATGCTGGTAACATAAAAATAGAGACCCAATTGCCATAGGATTTCTATATGTGCGGAGAAATGTACTAATGACACCGTATATGCTTTCCACAATTTTGTTTTCCATCTGGTAACCCCAGGCAATGTTCAGAGACATGCCATAGCAATGTAGACTTCCGTTCCATTTTTGCTATGAGTCAGTGGTACGTGGCAGCTGGCGGATACAATTAGGACTGTAGGATATATTTGAATAATCATGGAGGAGTGAGATATCATATCAGGGTACGCTTGGAAATCTACATGAGAACGTCCTGAAATGGTGTGACCAAAAAGACAAAATTCTGTGTTTGGATTAATCCTTTGCCTATTTATAGTGAACAGAATTTGGATTTCTTTACCTCATGGGCTGAACTGGTAGGGTAGATTCACATGTACAACAATGAAAGCGGTGTACATGTGAAGGTGCTGTAGCTATCACAGATGTGTGGTGAGGTGTGTTCGTGTGTGCACGAGTGACATATTGCATGGGTTGCCACCATCAAGAGTTGAAATAGCAGCTCCCCTTCTGGTTGGCTTGCCCTGAATCACTGCCAGGAAGTGATGGCCAGCAAATTTGCCTGTGACAAGTCACAGCATTTAGACACATGTCCGACAACCCAGAAAATATCTCCTTGTTGTGATTTAGCTACCACAACACTTCCTCCATCTGATCCCGCCTTGAACCTTGCCACTGAAAATTTCTAAGTCCTCCCTTCTAGATCTATCCTCTAAAAAATGCAGTAAGATTATTGTTTTAAACTTAGCAGAATTGGTGTAAAGGTGGAATGCTTCCTCATTGAGATGTTAACTGAATTCCACATAAATAATGAGATTAGTATCTGCAAGATATGGCTGCAAGAAAAGCAAATGCTATTTTGGGCTGCATTAATAGAAGTATAGCTTCCAAATCACGTGAGGTACTGGTTCCTCTCTATTCGGCCCTGGTTAGGCCTCATCTAGAGTATTGCGTCCAGTTCTGGGCTCCACAATTCAAGAAGGACGCAGACAAGCTGGAGTGTGTTCAGAGGAGGGCAACCAGGATGAACAGGGGTCTGGAAACAAAGCCCTATGAAGAGAGACTGAAAGAACTGGGCATGTTTAGCCTGGAGAAGAGAAGATTGAGGGGAGACGTGATAGCACTCGTCAAAGACTTCAAAGGTTGTCACACAGATGAGGGCCAGGATCTCTTCTCGATCCTCCCAGAGTGCAGGACACGGAATAATGGGCTCAAGTTAAAGGAAGCCAGATTCCAGCTGGACATCAGGAAAAACTTCCTGACTGTTAGAGCAGTACGACAATGGAATCAGTTACCTAGGGAGGTTGTGGGCTCTCCCACACTAGAGGCATTCAAGAGGCAGCTGGACAACCAACTGTCAGGGATGCTTTAGGGTAGATTCCTTAAACTTGCATTTTGCAAAGGGCCAGAAGGCATCAGAAAGCTCTTAACTAAGTCAGTCCTTTAAAACAGGCATACATACACCCACACCCCAAATATTCGCTTAGAGGACCAGAGTCCAATACTTACCAAACAGTATTGTAAGAAGTGCAATTGGCATCACAAACAATCCTACCAGCAAATCGGCCACTGCCAGGGACATGAGGAAGTAATTGGTGGCATATTGCAACTTTTTCTCCAATGATACAGCCAATATGACGAGAATATTTCCCCCAATGGTCGGTATGATGACCATTAGGATGAGCAGAGCTGCCCAGCGCAGCGTGTTCCCCTCCCCAGGGGCTGGTTGCACAGATCCGTTGCCAGATCCAGACGTGTTCAAAGGCAAGGCCATTTTGGTGCCCAGTACAACGTGTTCAGAGTTTGTATGTTACTCAAGCATTTTATAAAGTCTCGGAACTTGATCTTCCTCTCTGGCCCAGTACGATCCTGATGAAAGATCAGCATTGTAAACTGCTCATCTGCTCCTGCAAGAGGTTCTGTTCTGATCACACGTTTCCCCAAATTTCTACCCAGGTCATTCCTTGCATACTTTCAAAGAGAACTTAAAAGATGAGGTGACGAGTCCATCTCTAATTATAGCTCCCAATGGTTGGGTTGTTCTTGAAAGGAAATCTGACGAAAACTGGGACAGCAAATTAGCTCCTTGTGTCTTCGGACACTCTCCTGTTGTAGGAACCTCTGTCGAAGACGACTTCCTAGATAGTAAGAGAGGAATATGAATATGGTTGACATACTAGAACTGTTATACCAAACATTGAAGGTGTGACAGGTTGATATACATTGGAAAATTTGTATCATCCAATGTTTGATACGCACAGTCTCTAACGTTACCAAAACTCAAAATAGGAGAGAGAGAAAATAGTTCCAGAGGTACTGCTTTGGTGCAGCCCTTGTCACCTGATTTCCTCAATAACTACCCTCTGGGAATAATTCCCAATTAATTCTGCAGTTCTGCAAGAGAATTCCAGTCTGCAAATCGATTCCACTTCCTCTTACTATGTGTCCACTTGTTTATAAGGTGGAATAATCGATAGTAGTCAAAGACTATTTCAGGATAAATGTAACAAGGCTAACAGTGTAGTAATCCTATGCATGTCTGCTCAGAAGTTTCACCCATTAAGTTCGCTGGGACTTGCTCCCAGGTAAGTGTGTTAGCGTGGCAGCCTAGAACTGTCGGAGTCAATTTTTCATGCTGATGGGAAAGCGTATTAGTCTCTGCCTGGAGTTGCAGCCTGTGAATCCTTGAACAAAGGCATTGACGAAATACTTAACCCCCCTTTAGCGCTAGATCTGGGGGAAACCTTTTACCAATACCTTTCCTCTAATGAAAAGTCCCATAAAAGTTGCCCTTTGGACATCTTTGCCCCCTGATTATTTCTGTAGCACTTCTCAATACACAAAGCCAACTACAATTCGTATCGTACATCCTTATAGGCAGAACTATACCTTAAGCAGTTCGGAATGACTGATATCTTACCTGGATTTTATTTTTCCTCTTTCTAGATGTCAGCAGAACTCTATTGGCACTTGAGCTGGATATATTTCTCTGGAGTGAGTGTGTGTGTGCGTGTGTGTGTGTTCTTGATTTGTCACACACTGGAATTCTAGAATGTCTTCCTCTAATGGCACTGCTTTCTTCGAAGGCTGCCTCACATTCTTGCAATTGAATTTTCTGACACAGCCAGCTTCTTCCTTTTGTTGTCAAGTAGAGGAGGAGCAGAATGGCTTGAGTCGGTGCTTCCCTCCCTCTGCCTTGTTGTTGTTTCTTTCGGTAATTTTCACATGCTTAATAGATCCCCTGAGTTCTCCCCTGCCCTTCCTCTGCATCTCGCCCTCTGTGCAGCTTCCTCTGCGTTGGTTCGTTAGCTAAACTTACAGACTGCCGGTATCATCTGTTGATTGACTCATTCCAGAGCATTCAGCTCCAGTGTTTAAAAGCAAAGTAACAAATCGCCAGAGATTCCACACACCCCCTTTTTTTTGGTGTATATATACATATATCTGGAAAACAACCACAAAACGTTATTTTCCAGTCTTTTCCCTGTCCAGTGTTCAGACCTGCAGCACACAACCCTGGTCCCCAACTCTAAATGGGCTAATCCAGCAAGCGACCTTTCTTCTCGCTGGATCATGCAATTTGCTACTTCTTTTCAGAGGGCAGACAGATAAATGCGTTCGGTGCGCCTCAGCTGTAGCAGAAGCATTTTAAGCCTTCTGTGAGTCTACTGTGTGATATTAAGCTGCTCAGCGTTATCTGTAACCTACTACATAGCACTTTGAGTGTGTGAGATGACTGGGCTCTCCTTATTTTATGGGTTTTCGCAACAGCCTTGGTTTTACAGATGGGGAACTGAGGCTGAGGGATGGAAGCATTCCCAACCTCCTTGGTGAGTTTGCGATCTTTAATCCAGAGCAGAATCAAGCCTGCTCTGTGCTTTGCTGGCACCCTGATCCTAGGCACATTGCTGGAAGTAGGGAAATCAAGGTTTTAGGACTCTTAAGACAGGTTTTCGAACAGATGTGTCTGTAATGCAGCCTGCTGTTTGCTGTGACATAAACATGACACATTACTAATTCAGGGATGTTACGTCAGCATTGTAGGCAAGTGCTCCAGCTCAATCAGCTAGAATCAGAGAGCTTCCGCTATCGGGCAATATAAAACTGCAATAAATAAAGATAAATAAATAAAATGTTGATTTGGGGTTTAGAGTTGTTGCAGATTTTTTTTGCCCTTGCTCTAGAGGCTGAGGTACAGAATAGGTGCAAGTGGTATTTCTTCTATTGCAGTGATTCCCAAATCTGGGGGGATGGAAACTTGGGGTTGGGGTGTTCACCATACCTCTAGCAGGGCTCTTCTGTATGGTCTTGCCGTGGATATTAATGCCAGAGATGCATCTCCTGGGAGGCCTTGGGCAAGTAGCAGTATATATTCATTTTAAGAGACCAATCGCAGACTGTGATAGTGGTCATCCAGTAGGACTGAAAAATTTCAACCAGTGTTGAACCTTTGGGGTAGGATGGCAGAGTCGAGAATAGATATAGAGGGGGGAATTTAATTTGGTCAGCATTTGTGCACAAGAATTATTTTAAATTTCCGTGCAGTTTTTTTTTAAAAAAAATGCACAGACCGATGCAACATTTGAATGGAATAAACTTATGTTTGAATACCTGCAAAAATGACACAGATCAGAAGTAGACTGACTCATCTACCCGTAGACCAGAATAACCAAAAATAATGAACTTGAGACCAACAGGTAGATCCTGGTATAAATAGTATTCTATTAAATATTGTTATCACTGTCAAATTTCTCTGAACTTTTGGTGGGATGTTGGCTTAGAATTGGCTGCCTTTCTGTTCTACTTATAAAGAGTTGTGTATGATTTTGAAGTTTGCACACTGTTGTACCAAAAACCAGTTGACTAAAAATAGCCTGTTTTGTGATTATTATTTTTTTTAATGTCATCCTTTTAAAATCACCCTGATTTTATTCTGGTGCCAAGTGAAAACACGCCTTTTTTAAGAAAGCCTTTAATAGTTAAATTCACTAAGATGGCACATCGTTTTAACTGTTTTAATTGTTTTTACTGCTTTTAAATGATATATTAACTTGGTTCATGGTTTAATTTGTTTTTAGCTGTGTATATTTATTGTTTTATACTGTATGCTTTTATCTGTACGCCGCCCTGAGATCTTAATGATATAGGGCGGGATACAAATGTAATAAATAAATATGGGAAGGGAAATGTCCCCTTAAATTTCCGTTAATACTGCTGCTTCTTTTTGGGGGGCAGCATTTCTCGATCTTGTCTTCCAAGTGATCTAAAATGGTTGAAAGTTGATTAGCTTGCCTAACGTTGAATTGGAAGTCCGTCTGACGCACACTAGTGCCTCAAGCAGAAAATACAAATGGTGCCCCCCATGGTGGTAAAAATACAATAAAGAAACAGGCAATTTACTGTTTTTCAGTTGTACCTCGCCTCCTCGGAAACCTGCCTAACGGCAGGGTGTCTCTGTCTAAGCTGAGAATTGTTTCTGTCAATCCAGCCTGAACAGGATCTAGGTCTATGGTGAATCACAATTGACTTAATTTTTAAAAACAAACTCAGAGTCCATTACTTATCCTAGAAAGTGGGTATGGCACAGGTATGCATCCAGACGTTTTGGAATGCAACTCCCATGAGCGACAGCCACGATGTCCAATGATTATGGGAGTCGCAGTCCAAAACATCTGGAGCCTGCCGCGTTGCCGACCTCTGCAGTATGAGGTGATGCTTTCTTCCTCAGGAAAGAGGTTTTTAACTGATTGCAGCACAACTTAGGAACGTGGCCCCAGAATCCTTTGCAGCATAATCAGATTGCTAAACTGAATATGTTTAGTCTAACTACCGTCCTCAGAAGCAGATAATATTTGGGTATTCCCCCCCACAAAGATTACCATGATACCATTGACCCTGCCTCTTCCACCAAAACCCCGTCATCGGCTCCATTGCCTCCCACATGTTGGTAATGCAAACGGCTGCAGCTTGGAACGTCCTCTACTTGACAGGGCTTCCTGCAGAATTTGGAACTCTGAAAAATCAGGCTTCTGGATTGCCTGCGCAACCTCCACAGGTAGAGACAACCCCCCCCCCCACTGCAGAGGTTCACCTTCCCATCACCTGGAAGGCAGTGGAGATGGGCAGTGACTTAACGGGGGGGGCGGGGGCGGTAGCTGGTGTGGTTGTCCCCCTTATCGTGTGGTGGGCAGAATGCCTAAAGCGGGCTTATATCACCATTGATTGATGATGATGATGATGACTTACAATATTTATATACTGCTCAATTATCTAACACAGATTCCACAGCGGTGAACATAGGTATAAACAGTAGAAGAAGGAAGATGGGGAAAAAATTAAAATTGTTCAATTTAAAAACAAAGGAAACGGAAAAACGGGCTAGTCAGTCGAGGAAGGCTTCTTGAAACAGAGTTGTTTTCAGGAGGCGCCGGAAGCAGCCTAGTGTTGGTGCCTGCCTGACCTCCAGGAGCAGAGAGTTCCACAGAGAAGGGGCCACCACACTGAAGGCTCTTCTCCTGGTGGACTCCTATTGGGCCACAGGGCAATGTGGCACCACCAGGAGCAGGCCCTCCGACGACCTCAGTGATGACTTGGAGTGTTTTGTGCTGACCAGATACTTTTTCTCTTGACGTTTTTCAAAGCTCCGTGTTGTGCCACAAGTCAGGAACAGCTACCATTAGTACATCATGAGACTATTATAAAATAGAACTCTTGTGATATAAACTTAATTCTGGCAACAGGAAATTCATCCTTCCTTCTGTGAGGAGTTTTGTATTCTGCAGGTGGCTTTCAATAAAGACATTTGTTTTGGAAATTTCCATTATCTGCCCTGTGCATCTGAAGAGTAGCTATTTTTGGCGCGTGCAGTAAAGCTAGATCACTGGCTGGAATGAAAATTAAACATTTGCACCATGCTTGAAAAACTGCCGTTGCATCTTACATGTTGGGATTGGCTTTATACTTTTGTCCCCTTAGTGCGTGTGGACCTTAGCGCCTGTTCAAGTGCGAGCTCTTTCTCGGAGGGAAAGCTTCTTGCTAGTAATATTTTACAAAGGGAAAATCTAAAGTGGATCCCTTTACAGTTGTCTTCATTGCATCCAGGATGATCAGGGGTCTGGAAACAAAGCCCTATCAAGAGACTGAAAGTACTGGGCATGTTTAGCCTGGAGAAGAGAAGATTGAGGGGAGACATGAGAGCACTCTTCAAATACTTCAAAGGTTGTCACACAGAGGAGGGCCAGGATTTCTTCTCGATCCTCCCAGAGTGCAGGACACGGAATAAAGGGCTCAAGTTAAAGGAAACCAGATTCCAGCTGGACATCAGGAAAAACTTCCTGACTGTTAGAGCAGTACGACAATGGAACCAGTTACCTAGGGAGGTTGTGGTCTCTCCCACACTAGAGGCCTTCAAGAGGCAGCTGGACAGCCATCTGTCAGGGATGCTTTAGGGTGGATTCCTGCATTGAGCAGAGGGTTGGACTCGATGGTCTTGTAGGCCCCCTTCCAACTCTGCTATTCTATGATTCTATGATGAAGTGAAAGCTGAAGCCATAATAAACTGGTGCTATAGCCTATAAGACACTCTTGTTTGGCTTGTGGAGAACTTAATAAACAGTGGAAGAGAAACGGTGGAAATTGGTTTGGGAAACACCAGAAGGGCACATGTGCGAGAAGATACCAATCACAATAGTTTTGAGCGGATCCCACTTCCTCCACTGTTGTTCCTCTGAATGAAGGTAACAAATCCTCAGAAAATGACTGATGTTGTGCAACTTGTGGCAGTGATGCGAATTCATGGCTACCAGCTTGCTCAAAATGAGTAATTTCCTCAAAGGAGGAAACAGATCTACGGTCAGCTGGGGTAATGGGTTAGGGGCGGTTGCTGTTAAAGAGATTCCTCAGCTACGTGTGGAAGAGGAGAGTTGGATGCAGAGGCGAACTAAACGGCAGGGCTGGTGCCTCTCCATGCGGCAGGAGATTTGTCACTTAGAATCATAGAATAGTAGAGTTGGAAGGGTCCTACAAGGCCATCTAGTCCAACCCCCTGTTAATTTCAAGAATCATAGAATAGCAGAGTTGGAAGGGACCTACAAGGCCATCAAGTCCAACCCCCTGCTTAATGCAGGAATCCACCTTAAAGCATCCCTGACAGATGGTTGTCCAGCTGCCTCTTGAAGGCCTCTAGTGTGGGAGAGCCCACAACCTCCCTAGGTCATTGGTTCCATTGCCGTACCGCTCTAACAGTCGGGAAGTTTTTCCTGCTGTCCACCGGAATCTGGCTTCCTGTAACTTGAGCCCATTCTTCTGTGTCCTGCACCCTGGTAGGATCCAGAAGAGATCCTGGCCCTCCTCTGTGTGACAACCTTCCAAGTATTTGAAGAGTGCTCTCATGTCTCCCCTCCCCTTGTGAAATCACCATGCAGAAGATGTCCAAATGCTGGCTGCTAGCCATGCTTGATGTTCTGGGGTGAGGGGCTAATTTTTTTGCAAACCAGCCTGGTTTACATAAAAGTTTTGATGTTAATGTTCATTAGTCAAACTGTAGCCTTTGGCCTTCTGTCATTTGTTTTCAAACACCACACTTTGCAATCCATTTTCTCCTCCTGTTGTTAGCACTTTTGCATTAAGACCATCCGTTCATTATAGGATTTGGCTGCATAAATAATTACCATTGGAAATGGGTGTCAGAAACCCCCTTTTTTTTTTTTTACTACGGTCACCTGCTTGCAGAACTTGCTGACATTAACAGTTTGGGAATAATCCCACTATATAAAATGTATTTTGAGAGCCTTCTGTTTGGAAGACATTTTGTCCTAAAGCCTTTCTTGGAAAAAACTTTCTTTCCGTGGTCTGATTAATGCAAGCAGATACAGAGTCTAAGGAGTGCTGTGAGTCCTCCTTCACCCTTCACCCATTTTTTAAAGTGTGGTTCTCTTTTCCTAGGGGACCTGCTTGTTGAATAATTTCTGTAGCGCTCAAAATGCAAAAGTGTTGGCGTACTGGCCTTAAAATCTCCCTTCACTGGGAATGTTTAGGTTCATTTATTCAAGGGCTTGTCACTCCCCATCTCCACAGCAGCTCATTTTTTGCCAACTTTTGAGCTGTTGTTTGAGAGCAAAATGACAAATCGCTTTATGTGTGAGACCGTTTATAGCTCTCAGGCCTATTGCTGGTTTAGAAAGAGGCCTACAGCTTAACTGTGACTCGTAATTCTCTTTACTCTCGTAATTCTCTTTACTCTCTGATTTACATTTCTAGTCAAGGTTGCGTCTGGGAGGCAGCAGCAAAATCCAAGCTCTGCTTAGCAGAAATAAATGCTGGTTCCATTCTCTTTGATTGCAGGACTTTGTTCAATACTTTCTAGCTCTAAAAGTGTGGTGGTCTTTACAATTCAATAACATGGAATGGCTCTGTTTGTTTTCCTCTGCAGGACTCCTGAGCAATGTCCCAGCGTAGTTTCCTTGCTGTCCGAAAGTTATAACCCCCATGTCCGCTATGGGGCGGCCATGGCCCTAGGCATCTGCTGTGCTGGTACGGGGAACAAGGTAAGGTCAAAACTAGACAGGCTTGCTGCTCTTCCTCCTCTGTTAAGGTTCTAGAACTGAAGAATGTCAGGTTGCGAGAAGCTTCAGAAAGACCTTCCCTGTTTCATAAGTGCAACACGCAAGACACTGCACATCTAACTTCCGTCCTGGGCTTTTGAACTTTCTTCAGGAATCTGTTTTTTAATGGGAAATTAGGACTGCCAAATAGAAAAGCAGGGCTGTCATCTGATTTAAATACATTTTAGTTGGCTGATTTAAAATATTTATTTATTTATTACATTTATATACTGCCCCGTAGCCAAAACTCTCTGGGCGGTTTACAAAAGTTAAAAACAGTAAACATTAAAAAAGTATACAAAATTTTAAACCATCAAAAACATAAAAACAACAGTATAAAATCAACAGCATCCATTTAAAAACAAAAGTTCTGGGGTCCGTTAAAAAACAAACTTAGCGTTGTTAAATGCTGTTAAATGCCTGAGAGAAGAGAAAAGTCTTGACGTGGCGCCTGAAAGATAACATTGTTGGCGCCAGGCGAGCCTCATCGGGGAGATCATTCCACAGTCGGGAGGCCACCACCGAAAAGGCCCTCCCCCTTGTTGCCATCCTCCGAGCTTCCCTCGGAGTAGCCACTTGGAGGAAGACCTTAGATGTTGAACGCAGTGTATGGGTATGTTCATGTCGGGAGAGGCGTTCCGTCAGGTATTGTGGTCCCAAGCCATGTAAAGCTTTATAGGTTAAAAGCAGCACCTTGCATTGGGCTCGGAAATGTACAGGCAGCCAATGCAAGCGGGCCAGAATCGGTGTTAGATGTTCAAACTTCCTTATTCCAGTTATCAATTTGACCGCTGCATTTTGCACAAGCTGCAGCTTCAGAAAAATTGCATATGGGTAAATATTAGAGAAAAGAACTGTCTTCGTTTTTAGTTAATACAGGGATTTGTTGTGCTGGACGTCACTTGAGCCGTGGCATTCCTTCTTATGTGAGATGATAATAATAATAATAACAACAATAACAACAACAACAACAATAATTTGTTACCCACCTCTCCCTCTGGATTGAGTCGGGGTACAACACAAAGATAGCAGCACTTGAGGTGGTGCTAGCTCTTTGCAATTTTTAGAAGTACTTGGTATTAAAAACACATTTTTAAATAAATATTTGCTAAATTAATTAGGGACAGATTTTAGTAAATGTAAGGTGTTTTTTTAAAGCAGTTAATCTAACCAACTTAATTAAACTTTGCAGCCCTATAGGAAAAAAATATGAGTAAGACTCTTCAAATAATTATTCTGATCTATAATAATAAAAGAGGTTGTCTGTCTGTCTGTCAACGCCACAGCACCGAGACACCTGAAATTAGCCACTTACATTAAGAGGACCCTAGGGGTGTGCTCCTTGAGGTTGTTGAGGTTTTTAAATGTATTAATTTTTATTAATTTAAATGCGCCTGTATGTTTGAATCTGCAGTAACATCATCAATCACTAGGTGGCAGACATTCCTAATAAACCCATAGCTTTGCAGTCAATACAGTTGGAAGCTAGGGGCGATTTGTAGATCAAGGGGCACTGTTCCATGGCTACCCCCTTCCACTTGCTGAGGGATAGATCCTTTGGGGGAAAGCAGTGGACAGACTGCTCTGGCAGGGGGCTGTGGCAGATGCTGTACCAAGGGGCGCCAGCAGGCATGGCTTCACTCAGACAGGCTGGCCCAATGTTTCCGACAGTTGTGTGAATTTACTTGAAGGCTTTCCAGAATTAAAGTAACGGCTGTTCCAACTCATACAAAGTCAGGCCCTTTTGTTAGTTACTAATACACCACGGCTGTGGAATGAGCTCCCCAGAGAGGTCCGCCTGGCGCCTACACTGTACTCCTTTCGTCGCCAGCTGAAGACCTTTTTATTATCTCAGTATTTTAACCCTTAATTTTAACTTACATTTAAATGTTGCTGTTCTAACTCTGTATTTTAATCTTATATCAATTTTGCTGCGTGGTTTTTATCCTGGTTGTGCTTTTTATACTGTATTTTGTATTTGTGCTTTTAACCTGTTGGTTGTTTTATTATGGTTTTAATTTTTGTGAACCGCCCAGAGAGCTTTGGCTATTGGGCGGTATAAAAATGTAATAAATAAATAAATAAAATGAAGATCACACTGGTTTGTGGTGCGATCCTGTTCATGTCTGCTCAGAAGTAAATACCATTGCGTTAATGGTACTTACTCCTAGGGAAGTCCATATAGGATTGCAACCTTAAGTCTTTCAGACAGGCCAGGGATGTAAAAGTCCAGAGAAACACCCAACATTCCGCATTTGTTCCTCAGCCTTCACATCTGTTTCCTGAGCCACCTCGGGACTAATGTAGAATCATAGACTCATAGAAGATCAGAGTTGGAAGGGGCCTACAAGGCCATCGAGTCCAACCCCCTGCTCAATGCAGGAATCCACCCTAAAGCATCCCTGACAGATGTTTGTCCAGCTGCCTCTTGAAGGCCTCTAGTGTGGGAGAAGAGCCCACCACCTCCCTAGGTAACTGATTTAATGGTGATATAATCACTTTGTTTAGTAGTACAATTTTAGCTGACACCAAAGATCTTCGTGAGGATCTACTCTTAGGTCATACAGTGGGCAGTATTCAACTGTGTCATTCTGCTAGCGGTACTGACCTTGCGCTGTCAGACTTGTAAGCCTATGCGGCAGGGTCTTGCTATTTACTGTTTTACTCTGTACAGCGCCATGTACATTGATGGTGCTATATAAATAAATAAATAATAATAATAATGCTCAAGAGGAGAAGCCAGAAAGCACGGTTACAGAAGAGATTGAACATCACGCTTTCATAATAGCTTGTGCATTACGTTCGCACACATCCCACTGCGCAAGTGTAATGCACAACCAGTTGTGCAACAGAAAGATTTGGCGGAGCTCCACGAGTGCTATTTATGTTTGTGGAATGACACTGTTGGTTCTTCTTCGTGGTCTCTGTGCATCACACTATGGGCTCTGCGCATGCACCGAGCCTTTGCCTCGGAAAGGTTTTATGTTTGTGGAGTGACACTGTTGGATGCTGCCCCAAACCTTCCAGGAAGCTTTAGCTAGTTAATCGTACTGTGTATATATCCTGCCTTTGAAAAATCCAGAACGGTAAGCCAGTGTTTTTTAATAGTTTCGTAGTTCAGAAATTAAGTGTTAGATGATACTTCAAGCAGGGAATGATGTCCTGTTTGTAGCTCTTACATTCAATTTCGTCTCCAAGGAAAAATAAACCATGCTGTGAGCCCCTGTGCCCCCTTTCCCCCCACCCTCAACCTTGAGCAGTAAACAAGATTGAAGGCTGCCATGCAGACTGTCTTCTGTTTTCATTGCACGTTGTAGGGGCTGAAGCAATTTTAAGCTCCAAGTAGGTAATGCTCTTTAGAGTGTTGGTTGGAGCCATTAATCTCGGGTGGACTTGAACTGGGGGCCTTCACGGGCCATTGCTTCTCTGTTGGAAAACATAGCCCTCCTGTGGACCAGCTCTTTCTCTTGCTCCACCCCCCCCCCACCATGATTGATCGCTGACATTTCCTGTCTCTGTATAAACTTTGCCTTCCTGTTTCTGGACTCTCCTGCTTACCTCCATCGTCTCAGAGTCTCCTTCGTGATGCCTCTGCCCTGTTCCCATGTCCGCTCACGTTCCCTGCGCTTGGATGGCCCTTCTGGAATTGATTCTGGTTGCGAATCACCTCTTATTTTATTTTATGCATTACATTTCTATATTGCCCAACTGCCGAAGCTCTCTGGGAAGTCCACAAAAATTAAAACCCTAAAATGCCACACGGTAAAACCTAAAACCACCAGCAGGGTAAAAATCCGAAAACACATCTCAATCAAAAGCAAAACCGACCGTTGGCCCCCATCTTGACAGCGATGCTTTGATGCCACGAGGTGCCCGGCTCCTGCACTTGCGTTCCTTCCTGGCATCTGCACGGGAAGGAACGCAAGTGCGAACTTTCGCCGCGGCGCTGAGGGGGGCAGGAACAAGGCTGCCAGGAGGACGAGGAGAGGGATGCGGGGCGCCCGAACCACCTCTCCTCCCTCTGACCTCCGTCTGGCTGCCCGTTCTTTCCCCCCTTTTATTTTTATTATCTGTATCTGCACAGCTGCGCAGATACAGATAATAATTAAAAAAGGGGAAGAGGAACAGGGCACGTTCCTCTCCCCCCATTTTTTTACTTTTTATTTTTAAAGAGGCGCGGGGCCTGTTCCTCCCCCCCTTCCCCCCATTTTTTATTATTTTTCAAGGGGCACAGGGCTCTCCTGAGGTCCGCCCCCTTCCCTGCCCAGCCCATGGCGACCAATCAGGGGGTGCCATGGACTGTGACAAGCCTCCGCTGCCAAAGAAGTCGGGGTAAGTGCCTGAGTTTTTTGGAGCAGAGTTTCCGGGGTTTGCCCCTGGATGGTTTTGCAATGGCGGCTGCCTTGGAAGGCAGCGAACTCCAAAGAGGGGCCTGTCCAGGAGATCTTAAGACCAAGGCAGGCTGGTATGGTCTTTCAGGTAGCCTGTTCCCAAGCTGTATAATAAGGCTTTATATGTCATAACCAGCACTTCGCATTCTGCCTGGAAAGAGGCTAGCAGTAAGTGCAGCTGCTGTAAGGGAGTCACATACTCCCTGTGACTGGCCCTGATCAACAGTCGGGCCGCAGCATTAATGACATAAGATGAGCCCTGCTGGATCAGACCAAGGGTCCATCTAGTCCAGCACTCTGTTCACACAGGGGCCAACCAGCTGCCGACCAGGGACCCACAAAGCAGGACATGGTGCAACAGCACCCTCCCACCCATGTTCCCCAGCAACTGGTGCACACAGGCTTACTGCCTCGCATTCTGAGCCTGCTGAAGTTCTTCTTCGTGGTCTCTATGCGTGCGTTGCGGTAGTCCAAACAGGATGTGACGAAGGTGTGCATGACAGTGGCTGGATCAGACATCCATAGGGATTGCCTGTTCCTAGCGATGTAGACCTGTTATGTCGGATGGGGCAGAAGACATTCCGCTTTCCCCTCTCTGCTTATTGCCAGCTTCTGCCAGTACTGGACAAAAATGGGCAGCCATTTGGTACATACAGTCGGAGTCTGTTTTATTTCTCTGTAATTTGTATAGGCAGAGTAATAGAACCTGCCCGGCTGCAGCTCTGTACTTTTACTGTTTATTTCTGAAACAAAAGGTTTTGAGCATCTGTTTATATCAGTATGTCTTCTGGGGCTCACATCAACATGTTTTAATGACTAAGTTAATACGTTAGAACTTAGGAGATTGGAAATGAAGTTAAGCTTTTAGTTAGACCAAAGAGCACTTCCATCACGCGTCCTCTATAAATAGTGGTGAGGTCATGCAGTGCCACAGTCCAGGCCTGGGCCAATAAACGCACAAAAGAACAACTCTGCCTTGTAAAAGGCGACTTCACATAATTAGAATGAAAAGTTTCGGAGAGCTCGTGCAGTGGAGAAAAAAAAGGCATAATACAAACAAACCCTAGAGCTGGACTTGCCATCAATGTGTGTTTTATCTGAAGTGTGGTTTTGGCTTCATGGCAAGGATCATTTAGTTCACTCCAGCCCTAAAGGGGGGCAGGTGTTATCAAGTAGATTCAGGGCATAGTTAGATGGGGCTATATCCCGGGGATCGCCCCTGTGCCTCCCTTTCCCCGGGATATAGCCCTACAATTGTAGCCCACTTTTTCCGCAGTCTCGGGCTGATCCCGAGTCCGCGGAAAGTGTGGGCGTGTGTCGCAGTTTGTCCCAGCTCCTCGTAGTTACTCACGAGGAGCCGGGAACCATGCACGGGGCACAGAGCTCGTCAGGAGCTCTGTGCCCATCAGGGGTGGGGTAGGGGGAGCGGGGGAAATCGTTAAAACTAATTAAAAAACCTAACCTTTTGCGCATGCGCGCTCATCTCCATTAAGTAAATAAAAAACAAAATGGCGGGCACGTTCCTCCAAGGCCGTCACGTGCCATGTGTAAAAAGAAGGGGAGATCTCATGATAACAATATCGCGAGATCCTCACCCCTCCGTCGCACCAGACCCGTAGGTCTACCTGAGTCCTTGATTTGAATTCTGCAAGCATCAAACCCACACATCTGGCTTTCCTTGGAAAGGCCTTCATCCTGATTTAGGTGTGTGAAGGGATAGAACTCCCACCATCGGGCATTGCCTGCTGCCTTTCCCATACAGCTCTCCCCCAACCCCACTTTCTCAGAGTTTGGAGGACTAGTTCAGAGCCTGTTCTTCGAGGAAGATGGAAGCAGGGACAAGCAGAAGTGGAATTTCCTTAGTTGGGCCGGTTCGCATGATCCAAATAAGCCACTATAACGTATTTAAATTCTGGTGCGTGCAGAGCACGGTTTCCGTACTCAACGCCTGGGCGCAGCTTGTGTCATGCGAACCTGGGCGGCATGGCTTGTTGAAGGAGAAACAGCCGCCCAATAACCTTACCAACTACCCATCAATAGCCTTGAGATGGATGGTGCTTGGGGGGAAAAAAAGGCTTCTTGATGCCTAAAACAGGCAGCATTTATGACATTAAACAAATTGATTACTTAATACAGCCTTCCTCAACCTGGGGCGCTCCAGATGTGTTGGACTGCATCTCCCAGAATGCCCCAGCCAGCTGGCTGGGGCATTCTGGGAGTTGTAGTCCAACACATCTGGAGCGCCCCAGGTTGAGGAAGGCTGACTTAATACTTTCACACCTCTGCTTCCAAGAAATACAGATCTCCTTAAGCAAAGGGTTGAATCTGACATGAAGTTTTGAGAGTAAAATGAGCAGGTGTGTGGTTGGGTGTGGGTGTTTTTTTAAAAAAATCACTGTTTTCGTGCCCTTTGCCCCATTATCAGTGTAATGGTCAAAATATATCAGTACAAGCAAACTCCATTCTGTGACCTACTTGAAGATCCTAATCTGATAATCCTGACGAAAGCCTGGCGTTTGAAAAGTAATAAGGTTAATATTCTGTGTGCTCTTTTCTCTCTCTCTCTCCCGCCCCCCACCCCCCACCCCCAGGAAGCAATTAATTTGCTGGAGCCGATGACAAATGATCCTGTGAACTACGTGCGTCAAGGCGCTCTGATTGCATCTGCCCTTATCATGATCCAGCAGACAGAGATTCTTTGTCCAAAGGTGAGTGATGGATTTTCAACCAGGGTGGCAGGCAAGAGAAATGGTCCTTGGCTGAAGAAAGTAACTCTTCTGCCACCCTGTAGCAGCTGTTGCTTTGGTGAGCGGCTTTCTTCAACGATCACATGCCGATGTGCTTTGAAAACTTGATTTTTTTGTGACGATGTTTTGTGTTCAGTAAGTTGCAAGGGACATGGATGCATGAGCATCTACGACGGATATACCAAGTTTGCCCTGAAGTCTGATCTCATAAATTAGGACCAGCCTGTTGCATCTTTCTCAGAAGACTTGAAAACATGGAAGCTTATACTCAAATGACAACAGCTTTTCAACATTCAATATGTAGAGAGGCCAAGTTCTCCGCTAACCCCCTGGAGCAGCGTTGGGAATCCTCAGGCCCGGTGTCCCACTCTGGCACTCTTGGGGTCATAGAATCATAGAACAGAAGAGTTGAAAGGGGCCTCTAAGGCCATTGAGTCCAACCCCCTGCTCAATGCAGGAATCCACCTTAAAGCATCCCTGACAGATGGCTGTCCAGCTGCCTCTTGAAGGCCTCTAGGGTGGGAGAGCCCACAACCTCCCTAGGGAATTGGTTCCATTGTTGTGCTGCTCTAACAGTCAGGAAGTTTTTCCTGATGTCCAGCTGGAATCTGGCTTCTTTTAACTTGAGCCCGTTATTCCGTCTCCTGCACTCTGGGAGGATCGAGAAGAGATCCTGGCCCTCCCGTTAAACCTTTCAAGTCCTTGAATAGTGTTATCATGTCTCCCTTCAGCCTTCTCTTCTCCAGGCTAAACATGCCCAGTTCTTTCAGTCTCTCCTCATAGGGCTTTGTTTCCAGACCTCTGATCATCCTCGTTGCCCTCCTCTGAACCCTCTCCAGCTTGTCTGCATCCTTCTTGAATTGTGGAGCCCAAAACTGGACGCAATACTCTAGATGAGGCCTAACCAGTGCTGAATAGAGGGGAACCAGTACCTCGTGCGATTTGGAAGCTATACTTCTATTAATGCATCCCAAAATAGCATTTCCTTTTTTTGCAGCCACATTACACTGTTGGCTCACATGACCATGCCCTCTTTTCCCCAACCACTGGTGGTTCGGTGGTTTCCCGTGTTTTGCAGTTTTTTTACCCTATTCTGAAGGGTTGAAATGCTTCTCCTAAGGTTTAAGTTACTGGCACCAAGAGCTGTAGGCTAAAATATGCTGGTATTTTCGGGGAGACGGACCCCTTTTGCTCCACCCACCACAGGAATGCAGCCCCCAAGAGCTTCTCCAAATTGAACTGAAAGTTTCAACAACCCGGTCTCAAATATAGGGTGCAGGCACCCAGGAAGCAGAGACCAGGAACCCCCTGGACAAAAGTCCAACGCTTCCTGTCTAAGTACAGTTGCTGCTTGTCTTTTCAGCTAGCCAAGGGTTTTCCTCTAGCAAACCTGTGCTGGAATTTTTCTTGTTAGGTTCAGTTTCAGCTCCCATAACCAGTAGCTGTTCAACGACCACGTCCTTTGGTTCCATTTCTCCGATGAGTTAAAACTTACATTGAGCAGAAGCTCTTTCCAGTTAAAGTGTGCGGATTGGTGAACCATTACTTAAATCCATAATTAGGGGCATTTTATTCCAAGCTCTGCAGCTGCCTTTTGGATAATGGACATTGCATCATTGATTAGGTCCATGAGAGATTTACCCTAGTAACAATTTGAAATAAGTACTGGATTTGCCTATTATTGATTATATATGTGGGGGGAGCTAGTTCAAGACGTGGTCTGTATTTCATTGCTAATTTAGATCTTAACTATAGCCTCGCCTTATTGGTCTGATTTTAATTTGCAAAAGGAAACACGCTAGGCTTGCTGAAGGTGCCTCAGAGGTCTGTTGCAGGTCACAGGTTTTCTAGTCTAACAGTTCATGATTTTATAGTGCAGCCTTTCCTGGCCCTACAGAAGCAGATGTTGTGCGCACGCATAGGAATGCCATTGCTCTAAGGAGCTCTATGAGCGGAATTTGGATTCATGCAAACTCCTGGAATGTTGGATTATACACAGTTGGAGTGGGTTGAGGCAGGCTGGTACGGATCTAATAAACCAGCGCAAGGAAACAACGCCCAGCAAGAATCAAGAGTTGGAGGGGGACCTTGTTGATCAGAATTCCCCAACCCTGGTGCCCTCCAGATGGGTTGGATTGCAACTCCCAGCATAGGAATGATGAGAGTTGCAGTCTTAACACATCTGGAGGGCACCAGGTTGGGGAAGGCTGTAATAGGTCATCCACCCTCCACTACCTGCCCCTAGGACAGGATAACCTGCATCTAAAGAGTTCTTCACAGATGCCTGTGCCATATTTTCTTGAAAACCTACAAAGGTGGGACGACTCCTAGACTTGCTGTTCTACAGTTCAAGAAGGAATTCAAGAATCCACAATTCAAGAAGGACACAGACAAGCTGGAGCGTGTTCAGAGGAGGACAACCAGGATGATCAGGGGTCTAGAAACAAAGCCCTATGAAGAGAGACTGAAAGAACTGGGCATGTTTAGCCTGGAGAAGAGAAGATTGAGGGGAGACATGATAGCACTCTTCAAATACGTAAAAGGTTGTCACACAGAGGAGGGCCAGGATCTCTTCTCCCAGAATGCAGGACACGGAATAACAGGCTCAAGTTACAGGAAGCCAGATTCCGATTGGACATCAGGAAAAACTTCCTGACTGTTAGAGCAGTACCACAATGGAACCAGTTCCCTAGGGAAGTTGTAGGCTCTCCCACCCTAGAGACATTCATGAGGCAGCTGGACAACCATCTGTCAGGGATGCTTTGAGGTGGGTTCCTGCATTGAGCAGGGGGTTGGACTCGATGGCCTTATAGGCCCCTTCCAACTCTACTATTCCATGATTCTGTGGTTTTCCCCGCCCCTTTCTCTTTTGCTGACGTAAACGTCCTCCAACTTGCACCTCTTGATGTTTGCTCTTTGTACAGTGGAGAGGGTGGGCAAGTTTTGCACCTTCTCTTAACTCTACACGTTCTCTTCACGTGTAGTAGTCTTTTTCTCTCTAGGCCGAACATAAGCAGTTCCTTTCCCTTGTGCTCCTGGTTTGTCTTCTAGATTCCTTACATCTTTGCAATGTTGTCAACTTCTTGATCTGTAGTTGCTGTTGAGAATTCTGGGGCATGATCCACCAGATGGGACCAGTCCCTAGTGGGCCACCTTCAGCACTCAAGACCTCTCTTCGGGTGCAAATGGGAATAGGCGTGTACAACACTGGCTCTTTCTACGTCTAAGAGTGTAGCGAGAGTGAGAGGGGAGGATCGCAGACTTACCTGCATCCATGATCCTCCCTGGGGGTCCAGATGGAAGCACGACATCCCGGAAGGGAAGCAGGATGTCATGTCCGCCATTTTTTTTAAAGAGGCAGGAACCAGGAGTGCAGTTGTGCTCCAGCGAAATGTAAGCAAAAGAAAGCCCTGCCCCCGCTGCCCCCCGATGTTCCTGGACTACCCCCGCCCCGGCTCCTTCCCTTTGCTGACCCCCGCTACTCATGGAGAGGAGGGGAAAAGCCGGGACGGGCGCCTACACCGCCTGCTGTTATCCCAGGAAAATGGAGGGCTCGTCCCTGCCTGCTCCCGGGATCCCCTGTGCATCATTTTTGTCTGTCTCTTCTGCCAAGACTCTTGTTCATGCACTGGTTATTTCTCGGTTGGACTACTGCAACCTTCTTCTCTCTGGCCTTCCTTCTTCTCACATCAGTCCGTTGGTTTCTGTTCACCACTCTGCTGCTAAGATCATCTTCTTGGCTCGCCGCTCTGACTGTGTTACTCCACTTCTGAAATCTCTTCATTGGCTTCCAATTCACTTCAGAATCCAATATAAACTTCTCCTGTTGACCTACAAAGCTTTTCACTATCGAACTCCTTCCTATCTCTCCTCTCTCATCTCACACTATTGCCCCGCTCGTGCTCTTCGCTCCTCTGATGCCATGTTTCTCGCCTGCCCAAGGGTCTCTACTTCCCTTGCTCGGCTTCGTCCATTTTCCTCTGCTGCCCCTTATGCCTGGAACGCTCTTCCAGAACATTTGAGAACTACAAGTTCAATCGCAGCTTTTAAAGCTCAGCTAAAACTTGTTCCATTGTCGAGCTGCTCTAACAGTCAGGAAGTTTTTCCTGATGTCCAGCTGGAATCTGGCTTCCTTTAACTTGCGCCTGTTATTCCGTGTCCTGCACTCTGGGAGGATCGAGAAGAAATCCTGGCCCTCCTCTGTGTGACAACCTTTTAAGTATTTGAAGAGTGCTCTCATGTCTGTGCTCAATCTTCTCTTCTCCAGGCTAAACATGCCCAGTTCTTTCAGCCTCTCTTCATAGGGCTTTGTTTCCAGGCCCCTGATCATCCTGGTTGCCCTCCTCTGAACACGCTCCAGCTTGTCTGCATCCTTCTTGAATTGTGGAGCCCAGAACTGGACGCAATACTCTAGATGAGGCCTGACCAGGGCCGAATAGAGAGGAACCAGTACCTCACGTGATTTGGAAGCTCTACTTCTATTAATGCAGCCCAAAATAGCATTTGCCTTTCTTGCAGCCTCGTTTTGGCTGACTGAGGACCTAATTAATCCACAGTTAATCCACAGTTTGTCGCGGCATGTGCCAGGCATATTCCATGGCCATTTTGAATATTCATTTCCAGGTCAGGTTAAACAACCCACAGCTAGCCTACAAGAGGGAGTCAGAATGACTCTTTCCAAACGGCGCCATGGTGCATCTTGTGCTTGGATTTGTCATCAGTGCCATGGCCTGACCGGGATAGGGCCGTGATAAATAGACACACGCACCTCTCCATGTGGGGAAGTGTGTCCAAAAGGGAGACGCTTCTTTTGATTCTGTGGAGCAGGAAGGTAGTGCGAGAGCAGCAATGGTAGAAGTGCTCTTTTCATGTCCTACTTGTGGGCTTCCGCAGATCATCTAGCACAGCCTTCCTCAACCTGGGGCGCTCCAGATGTGTTGGACTACAACTCCCAGAATGCCCCAGCCAGCTGGGGCATTCTGGGAGATGCAGTCCAACACATCTGGAGCGCCCCAGGTTGAGGAAGGCTGATCTGGTAGGTAACTGCAAATGCTAGACTAGATGGATCGGCCTCTGTAGCCTAGCAAAGCAACCACGAACAACCCAGGGTTCTGGGTGTGCACATATCGCCAATCCAGAGATGATAATAATAATAATAATAATTTTTTATTTATTTGTTACCCACCTGGCGGGGTACAACACTATTAAAAACAACCTAAAATACATAAAACTAATTCAAACATTTAAAACCAGTGCATCATTAAAAGCAGCGCACCATTAAAAAAGGCACCTTAAAATTCAGCTGGGTAGGCCTGCCGGAAGAGATCAGTCTTTATGGCTTTCTTAAATTCCGGAAGACCGTTAAGTTGACGAATCTCCTCCGGCAGGCCATTCCACAAACTGGGAGAGGCAGAAGAAAAGGTCCTCTGGGTAATAGTTGTCAGCCTTGTTTTTGTTGGCTGGAGTGAATTCTTCCCAGAGGACCTGAGTGTGCGGGAGAAGGCGATCCCGCAGGTAGCCTGGACCCAAACCATGTATAGGGCTTTAAAGGTGATAACCAACACGTTATACTTCGCAACTTCAGAAACCATAGCAAACCATAGGTTATCTTTCTGGATTTGTTCATTGTTAACAGACCATGGTTTGTTAGCACAGCTGGGACCACCCATCATGACAACCTAGAATACAAGAACACACACCATGGATTAGAGTTATGTGCGATCCTGGACATTGTAGTGTTCTGGTGAGTCTTTTAGAAATTCTGCCCCTCTTAAACTGCACTTTCCATTGTGTGTTCACTCTCCATGTTACGTTATTGTAAGTGTTGCGTTGTGTGCTAGAGTACACACTCAGTTCACACAAGGTGAGGCCAGCAAGCCTGGGTGACACGCCTTCAGACTTTCCCCAGAACTTCCTGACCCTCGATTTCAGATAGCACAGCATTCCTCAGTAGAAGGGTTGACGTGGACTCCAGCAGCTGGTATGTGGGAAATCTGAAAGACGCTGCTTCTGAGCAACATCACATAGTCTGTAAAATCTGACAGTTGCAAAATGAAATGTTAAGGTGCTACATTTCCAGGAGTTTCTTTGCACTTATAAGAATGAACCACCCTGACAGCTAGAGCTATAAACCAAATTTCTGACTCAGCTGGCCCCAGGCAGGGGGTGGGGGGGCAGGATGACGCAGCCCTTATGGAGAAGTATTTCATTATTGCCTCTGTAATAGGTTGGCTTTGTTTAGCCTGTCTGGCAAATCCTAGTGGGTGGTTGTTGACTGCTTCTTCCACTTCCTCCAGGAGTTTTCTTCTAGAAAGGGGTGTTCTGTGCGCTGTTTGCATAGCAGTTCAGTTGTATCAGGACATTCAGAGTTGTGGCTCTCAAAGTTGGTCTCATAAGGTGCTGGAGAAACTATTGGACCTCCCCCCCAGAAGGCATGTCAACCGGTCCAGGACTGTCAATCCCTGTAACGACTTGTTAGCATTGGGAGAAATAGAGCAAGAATTTTGTCATTAGGAACTTTTGTTCTAACTTTAAAGCAGCAATGGAGGCCTACAAGCTGCAACAAGCCCTGTCCCCAGTTTGAAGCAGTTGGCCGGCCCGGTGTCATGTCTAGCCCTGCTCCCCACTGGGTTGGAAGAAGGTGTTTCAGGTGATCAATCAGAATCAGACTCTGAAGTAGAGGAGTCGGCACCAGAAACAGGGCAGCCTGTACCAGTGGGGGAGGAAGCTCTCATGGGCTCTTCACCAGCTGGGCGTGAACCCTCACCAGAGGTTATCTTCTCAAGGGCAAACAATACACAGCCAGTGGGAAGCCAACATTCTTCCGAGGGGGAGAGCACAGAGAGGTTAGCCGATCCGAGAGTACGCAGCCGACTAAAATGGGCGGAGCTAAAGGAAAGCAAGAGAAAGTCAGCCCGGCTGGCGTCCCGTCAGAAGCTGCCTCAGAACTAGTCTCTCTGAAGTTAATGCATCTTGGGAAAAGGCTTCCTATTCTTCTTGAAAGGACAATTGTCTCGCTTAGTTTGCATAGTTTTGCCTAGGGAAAAGTTCCTAGAGATTAGATTCTCTCTCCAGGTGAGAAAAGATGTTTGTTGCCTGAATAAAACTTTGTGGATTACTTAGCAGGCTCTCGTTATTGTCTCCCAAGAAGGAAGGAGGTTTTTGAGAAACACAGCACCCAGTAGTGTTCCTTGAGCAGCTTTGTTCAGGGAATTATGTTGGCCAGGCTAGCTCATTTTGAAGAGGCCAGCACCCCTCCCAGCACAAAATGAGTGGACGGCCCAGAGGCCTCGCCTGATTTCTCACGGGGGTTTCTACTAGGTCAGAAGTAGCATCTCAAGGAGCGCAAAGGCGTTGCTTCTGTTCAGTAGCTGCACTGTACTAGCTCCTCTACTCTTATTTTTTATGTAATGTTTTCATAGATTACCTTTCAGCCATAATGGCTCCCAACGCAGTTTACAATGAAAACAGCTCACAGCTGCAACCATTCAAATCTAAAAAAATAACTTGCAAAACCAATAGTGAAAAGGTTTACCAAACGGTAGGACCAGCAGAACAGTTTTAAAAAAAATAAAAATCTTGTGTAATTTCACATAAGGCACGTAAGGTCACACTCTGCTCTGGAAAGAGAAGTGAGGTTGTAGCTGCCAAATTTCCAGTGGCAGGAGTTTGAAAAAGTAGGGGCCACCAAAGGAAAAGCCCTGCTCCTTGTTAAGGACAGTCAGACAACTGCAACTGGTGAATTTCTGAGCAGCAGCCGTCACGTTCAGTTTTGCAAACGTCCTTCTTAGTCCTAAATGAGGGTGCCAGAGAATCATAGAATAGCAGAGTTGGAAGGGGCCTACAAGGCCATTGAGCCCAACCCCCTGCTCAATGCAGGGATCCACCCTAAAGCATCCCTGATCCAGCTGCCTCTTGAAGGCCTCCAGTGTGGGAGAGCCCACCACCTCCCTAGGGAACTGATTCCATTGTCGTACTGCTCTAACAGTCAGGAAGTTTTTCCTGATGTCCGGCCGGAATCTGGCTTCCTTTAACTTGAGCCCATTATTCCGTATCCTGCACTCTGGGAGGATCGAGAAGAGATCCTGGCCCAAAGAAGCTTTTGTGTTATTCTAGAGGACTCTTGGAGACCCTATTTTGTATTTTCCCAGCACCCTGGTCTGAGATATATTTTCCTGTTATATCCGGGGAGTTGGTGATAGTTGAAGTGTTACTTCTTCTTTTTTTACTTTGTGGACCCGTGAGCTAGAGGAATGGGGATGAGTGAGTGTTTATTTCCCCAAAGTTGCAGATTTATTTTTCTATCTTGAGCCAGACTTGCACATCCTCAAACCACCTGCCCTAAAGAGCCGCTTCAATAGGATGAAACGCCTGGACTTGATCAGAATTCAAGCGTAAGGCCCATACGCTGTTCAGTGGTGAAGTGCTTGTTTTGTGTGCCGAAAGCCTTAGATTAAATCCCTGGCATTTCCAGTTAACAGGATCACTGGCAGCAGAGCAGGGGGAAATCTGTCTTAAGAACCCTTCAAAGAGTAGATAAAGAGGGTAATGCTGTTAGTCATGATTGCTGTATATTAGTTCCAGTATCAGAGGCAGCAATGCCTCTGTATACCAGTTGCTGGTAAACACAAACAGGGTGGGTGGGTTATTGCATTCATGTTCTGCTTTTGGGCTATTCATTGGGGCATCTAGTTGGCCAATGAGGGAACAGAATGTTGGACTAGAGACATTTCCTCTTACATTCCTATTAGCTGCTACAATAGACAACACTGCCTGTCATCTAGGCCCAAAGGGCCTACATCCCGTGTATAAGTTTTATTCTGTTTTGCAAGAGAATGTATTCTGCTTTTCAGCCATATTTGATTGGCTTTACAATGTAGCTTTAGTAGGCTGTGCAGGTCCTGAATCGGTGCATAGACTTAATAAAGGGCTGGATGGCTGCAAGAAAGGCAAATGCTATTTTGGGCTGCGTTAATAGAAGTATAGCTTCCAAATCGCGTGAGGTCCTGGTTCCTCTCTATTCGGCCCTGGTTAGGCCTCATCTAGAGTATTGCGTCCAGTTCTGGGCTCCACAATTCAAGAAGGATGCAGACAAGCTGGAGTGTGTTCAGAGGAGGGCAACCAGGATGATCAGGGGTCTGGAAACAAAGCCCTATGAAGAGAGTCTGAAAGAACTGGGCATGTTTACCTTGGAGAAGAGACGATAGAGGGGAGAAATGATAGCACTCTTCAAATACTTGAAAGGTTGTCACACAGAGGAGGGCCAGGATCTCTTCTCGATCCTCCCAGAGTGCAGGACACGGAAGAACGGGCTCAAGTTACAGGAAGACAGATTCTGTCTAGACATCAGGAAAAACTTCCTGACTGTTAGAGCAGTACGACAATGGAATCATTTACCTTGGGAGGTTGTGGGCTCTCCCACACTAGAGGCCTTCAAGAGGCAGCTGGACAACCATCTGTCAGGGATGCTTTAGGGTGGGTTCCTGCATTGAGCAGGGGGTTGGACTCGATGGCCTTGTAGGCCACTTCCAACTCTACTATTCTATGATTCTATGAAATTGAAAGTGAATCCTAGCAAGACAGAAGCCCTGTGGGTGAGTGGTTCCTGAGTCCCAAAGATAGGCTCATTGCCTGTTCTGGATGGGGTTGCAGTCCCTCTGAAAGATCACGTTTATACTCTTATATCCATCTCTTAGCTCCATCTCTGTCCCTGGAGGCCCAAGTGACCACAGCAGCTCGGAGTGCCTTTTACCAGCTTTGCCTGGTTCGCCAGCTACGGCCTCTCCTGGACAGGGATAGCTTGGCCATGGTATTAGTAACCTCAAGGCTGGATTACTGCAATGCGCTCTATGTGGGGCTGGAGCTAGTGCAGAATGCAGCAACTCGGCTGTTTTCGGGAGCTGCCCCTTTCCAGCATGCAACCCCTTTGCTGAGGAAACTACACTGGCTGCCTATTCTCTCCCGGGCCAGGTTTAAGGTTCTTGTACTAGTGTACAAAGCCCTAAACAACTTGGGATCAGGATACCTGAGAGAGCGCCTTCTCCCCTGTCAACTTGCCCGGTCACTGAGGTCATCCGAGGGCCTGCTCCTGGTGGTTCCACATAGGCCCATCCTCTGATTGGAATCCACCAGGGGAAGAGCCTTCAGTGTGGTGGCCCCCTTCCTATGGAATTCCCTGCCTTTGATGGTCAGGCAGGAGCCAACCTTGTTTTCCTTCTGGCGCTTCTTGAAAACGTCGTTGTTCCAGGAAGCCTTCCCTGAATGATCAGCTGCGTTTTATTTGCACTTTGTTTCTTTTAAAAATGTATTTTTAAAGTGTTTTTATTCTATTTTCATTCTTTTACTCTATTTGTTCACCGCGCTGAAATTCTTGAATGGGGAGCGGTATATAAATATTGTAAATGCATAAATAATGATAATGCTACAGTATAGAGTAGGAGATGCAGTAACTTAAATCTAGAATGTTCTTTCTGTCATTTTGCTGAAGGATCATTTATTACTTACTTACTTATTTATTTAAAACATTTTTGTCCCGCCCTATATCATTAAGATCTCAAAGCGTACAGATAAAAGCTTCACGAAGCTTCCTTCCACAAAGAGGACACCCTCTTTTGACTCCGTCTCTGCCGTAGGAAGAAATTCAGTTGGCTTCTGTAAAAGTTAAAGATTACTTAACATCCTAATTTGGGTAACAGACCTTTAGTTAGAGGGAGTTGTAAATTCTCACTTGATGCTATTTATTGTACAACTGACTTCTTCTCTAAGTGCGCTGTGAATCAAGTCGCAACGCATGAGAATTCAGCAGTAATTGCACACCCAGCCGCATTTGCAGCTTCTTGCACCTTGGTTTAATTCTTGTGAGGCAGCGGCAGTGTCAAGGATACTAAAGCCCTCCTGCTCAGTAGTGAGGCAACAGAGACTCGCTGTGCAAGCCACAAGGTCTTTATTCAGCTGATAGATAGCGCCGCTGAAGTGACACTTCTCGAAGTGACACTTCAAGAAGGAAGCAGACAAGCTGGAGCGTGTTCAGAGGAAGGCAACCAGGATGATCAGGGGTCTGGAAACAAAGCCCTATGAAGAGAGACTGAAAGAACTGGGCATGTTTAGCCTGGAGAAGAGAAGATTGAGGGGAGACATGAGAGCACCTTTCAAATACCTAAAAGGTTTTCACACAGAGGAGGGCCAGGATCTCTTCTCGATCCTCCCATAGTGCAGGATACGGAATAACGGGCTCAAGTTAAAGGAAACCAGATTCCAGCTGGAGCTCAGGAAAAACTTCCTAACTGTTAGAGCAGTATGACAATGGAATCAGTTCCCTAGGGAGGTGGTGGGCTCTCCCACCCTAGAGGCCTTCAAGAGGCAGCTGCACAAGCATCTGTCAGGGATGCTTTAGGGTGGATTCCTGCATTGAGCAGCGGGTTGGACTCGATGGCCTTGTAGGCCCCTTCCAACTCTGCTATTCTATGATTCTATGACTACAGAAAATAAGGGCTGCCTTCTAGGCCTAATTTGCAAAATAAATCTTTTGGTACGGGAGCTACTAATAGCCTTTCAACTCAGGAAGGATTTTCCACCATGCTCAGCTGGCTTTTTCTGAGCCCCTACCTTCAGAGAGGATCCTCCGGACCCAGCTTCTGAGGGGCAGCCGGTCCAGTGTGACACCTCCCATATCCTCCTCTTATCTCCACCTGCTTAACTCAGCAGCGAGTTCTGGTGTCTGTCAATCCCGAAGCTCCCTCTCCTTCCAACAGAGTCCAGGTTCCCACAGGGAGGGGGGAAGCTGGTTTCTGAACCTGGCCTTCCTCCTTGATAAGCCCTTGGGAAGGTTCTTTGCTGGCTCCTGGGTAGTTTTGGAGAATTTCCTCCCCCACAGCCTGTCTCTGCTAGGCTTCTTCTAACTCCATCTCCGAATCAGAGTCTGAAACCGAAACTGACAGCCTGGGTTCAGTCCTTTACAACAATTTTATTGTTTTCTACAATAACACACCAGTACCATCTACCAAAAGACAAAACTCAACAAATGAGACAATACTACTTATAAAAGTACAGATACTCAACATACAAAGTAATAGTACATTTAAGGCTTTCTTCATGTCAGACATATGGTTATGACCTATGAGTCGGGTCCAGGTTATCTGAAAGACCGTATTCTCCCTTGTGAGCCTGCCCGTGCTTTGAGATCTTCAGGAGAAGCCCTTCTTTCAGTCCCACCATCTTCACGGGCGCGCTTGGTGGGAACATGGGAGAGGGCCTTCTCGGTGGCTGCTCCGGTGCTCTGGAACTCTCTTCCCAGGGAAGCTAGACTGGCTCCCTCCTTGATGGGCTTTCGGAGGCAGGCTAAAACTTGTTTGTTCCAGCAGGCCTTTGGGAAATAATCTGTCCCTCCATCTATGTTAATTGACTTATAATTTTGTTGTGTATTTTAAATGTGTGTTTTTCTTTTTTCCTTTTCAATGTATTTTTTAAACTTTGTAAGGTTTTAGAATTCCTACAAGAGGCAGTTGGACAACCATCTGTCAGGGATGCTTTAGGGTGGATTCCTGCATTGAGCAGGGGGTTGGACTCGATGGCCTTTTAGGCCCCTTCCAACTCTACTATTCTATGATTCTATGATAGTCACTAGCTTAGATGTCTCTTTCACCAATGGGGTGGGGGGGACAAACCTTCCCCTGGGCACACTTTTCATTAACAGGAATTTATACATATAACATAATCCTTCTAAGAGATTGTCACCTACACAGTACCAATGTCTCCTAATTTCAGCCTCTCATCGTTTTTCTTTGTGTTAACAAAAAGTGTTGGGACATAAAATATTCCAAGAAACCAACTGATGATTGCATTTGGGGTAGGTTAACATACAGAGTTGGGTAAATCATCAGCCAACAAAAATGAGGATGAGAATGAAGTTCCCACACAGTTGTTGTTGATATTATTTGTGTGTTTTTTAATTATTTTTATTGATTTTCTATAACTACATAATAACCATACAGACTAAACATTACAAACAATACAATATATAAAAAGAAAAAAGAAAAATAACGCTCGTAAAACATAATACATAATAGTACATACCTAAACAGACTAACAAATATACATTTCTTTCCCCTTAATTCTACATTGGATCTTAATCTTTAATTAACATTAAAAGTGCACCCCCAACCCAGGGAACTTATTCTAGTTTCCAAAATCTCATTGAATCCTCTGGAGGTGTTTTTCCTTTCCCCTTTAATAATACAAAGTCCAAAAACAGTTTCCATATTTCTTCAAAATCATTCATTTTTATCATTCCTCTTCTAACTCTAATGTTACATGTATCCCGCCTTTTGCCCAATACTGGGCCCCAAGGCGGCCTTACAAAATTTAAAACATATACATTGTAAACCTAGGAAAAGAAATTATTATTATTATTATTATTTATTTATATAGCACCATCAATGTACATGGTGCTGTACAGATAACACAGTAAATAGCAAGACCCTGCCGCATAGGCTTACAATCTAATAAGTTGTAGTAAACAATAAAGAGGGAAGGAGAATGCAAACAGGCACAGGGAAGTGTAAACAGGCACAGGGTAGGGCAAAACCAACAGTGTAAAGTCAGAACAAACTCAATATTTGAAGGCTATAGGGAAAAGAAAAGTTTTGAGCTGAGTCTTAAAAGCAGTGATTGAGTTTGTAGTTCTCAAGTGTTCTGGAAGAGCGTTCCAGGCGTAAGGGGCAGCAGAAGAAAAAGGATGAAGCCGAGTAAGGGAAGTGGAGGTCCTTGGGCAGGCGAGAAGCATGGCATCGGAGGAGCGGAGAGCCCGAGCGGGGCGATAGTGTGAGATGAGAGAGGAGAGATAGGCTGGAGCTAGGCAGTGAAGAGCTTTGAAGGTCAGTAGGAGAAGTTTATATTGGATTCTGGAGTGAATTGGAAGCCAATGAAGAGATTTCAGAAGTGGAGTGACATGGTCAGAGCGGCGGGCTAAAAAATACAATATTAGAACACTAAATGTTTAAAACACACGGCAATTTTACAAGACCTTAACATAGATGGAGGACCAGATTATTCTCCAAAGGCCAAACAAGTTTTGGCCTCTCGGAGCAAACAAGTTTTAGCCTGCTTCCGAAAGCCCATCAAGGAGGGAGCCAGTCTAGCTTCCCCGGGAAGAGAGTTCTGGAGCACCGGAGCAGCCACTGAGAAGGCCCTCTTCCGTGTTCCCACCAGGCACGCCTGTGAAGTTGGTGGGACTGAAAGAAGGGCTTCTCCAAAAGATCTCAAAGCATGGGCAGGCTCATAAGGGAGAATACAGTCTTTCAAATAACCCGGACCCGAGCCATATAGGGCTTTATAGGTCATAACCAGCACTTTGAATTGTGCCCGGAAACAGACTGGAAGCCAGTGAAGCTGTTTTAACAGGGGAGTTGTCTGCTCCCTGTAACCAGCCCCAGTCAGCAATCTGGCTGCAGCTCTTTGAACTAGGGTGACCATATGAAAAGGAGGACAGGGCTCCTGTATCTTTAATAGTTGCATAGAAAAGGGAATTTCAGCAGGTGTCATTTCTATATATGGAGAACCTGGTGAAATTCCCTCTTCATCACAACTGTTAAAGCTGCAGGAGCTATACTAGAGTGACCAGATGCAAAAGAGGGTAAGGCACCTGCAGCTTTAACTGTTGTGATGAAGAGGGAGTTTCACCAGGTTCTCCATATATACAAATGAGACTTGCTGAAATTCCCTTTTCAATTCAACTGTTAAAGATACAGGAGCCCTGTCCTCCTTTTCATAGGGTCACCCTATTTGAGCCAGCTGGAGTTTCCAAGCACTCTTTAAAGGCAGCCCCACATAGAGCATGTTACAGTAATCCAATCGGGATGTAACTAAGAGTTCTATTTCTGAAAACCAAGAGCCTGGAAGAGCCATGTAACCAAGAAGAGTTGGACTCGATGGCCTTGTAGGCCCCTTCTAACTCTGCTATTCTATGATTCTATAACATATCCCAAGAAATCTATTGATATTTGTCATGAGGGAGCTTTTTTTTGTCCCAGCCAATTCGAAGTATTGGGATTTTCAACAAGAAAAAAAGTCCCAGGGTTTCCCCCCCAACAAAAACTGATCCATGGAACCAGACTTGGCTGCCATCCTAAAGCCATTGATCTAAACTTGATGGCAATTACTTCTGAGTAGACATATATAGGGTTGTGCTATCAATACACAGGAATTATTCTCTGATGCTGTCGATAGTTGCACGTGGACATTTTCATACTGCAAATTTTGAGTGAGCGAAACCTTGTCTTAAAAAGCACTTCACTCACTCGAAAAGAGAAAATATTTCAGAAGCGTGCTTCAGTATTCCCTCAAATTTTATTTATTTTTATTTATTTATTTATATTTATATACCGCTCCACAGCCGAAGCTCCCTGGGCAGTTCACAACGGCCAAATTTTCAGTTTTCGTTCGAAAAATGGAAGTAGGGGGTGGAGCCTGGTTTTTTGTTTTTTCCCTTTTTGCTTTCCTGGGCCTTCACATCTCTAGACAGCCTCCTCTTTGGAAGAGAGAAGAGTGAGGGTTGAAATATGACACATCTCTGCAGCGAGTGTGATCGGATCCTTCAGTCCTTTCTGATGCAGTCGAGCAATAGAATCGCCTACTCTCAGAGGAGGTTGCCCTTTGGAGCTCTGAATGAGTGCTTGCTCCAGGTTTGCCTCCTTCCAGTGACTCGCGCAGAGACATGGAGGGGGAGTCCTTCTCTGAAGTGAGTGATTCTTTTCCATGTTCTAAAGGTGAGCCTCTTTAAAAGGAGCGTGATGTGTGCCTCCGCTTTTAATCCAGCTGATAAGTGTGCTAAAGCTCTCAGCTCTGAATTTGGCGTTGACATCCGTCAGCTTTCAGTAGGGAGGGGCTGAGCAGTCTCTGGACTCTACGCTTGAGCATCACTGGTGGTGCTCAACAGCTTCCGTCCCCCAAGCAGCGGCCCAGCCAAGCTCTTTTTGCCCCATCACACACAGAGGCCTTTTGCTGTCAGACTGCAGACGCCAGCGTGAACATTAGCAGATCTGCGGAATGTCTTCCTGCCTTGCCCAGGATCTGTTCCTCTGAAGCTTTGATTACTGTGTGAATTCCAGATCATGGCCCGTGTGGCTAGCGACTTCCCCCCACCCTTTAATTTTCATGGTTTATAACAACTGTCAAAGGCTTATAAACAACGTGAACCCACGGATCTTTGGAGCCACAGGAATGAGGTGGCAACACCCCAAGTGAAAAGCAACCTGGTTTTAATCTTTCATCAACTCACGGCGCTGCCTTTTGCTGTCCTCCTCTTCCTTGGGAATGTTCCTTTTTTTGCTGTGCAAAGTGTTGAAAGAAGCTTAGGCCCCGACGCTTCCTGCTTCCTTGGAAGGTTTTAAGCCTGTGTGTGTTCCACCCATCCCACATGAGCAGAATCTCGTAAGGAGGGAAGAATTTGGCACCGGGAGGACCTCAGTGCTCACAAAGCGCTGTCAAATTTTCCTCTTTGGGGCTGGCACTCAACAGCGACGACTGAGTCTTTCGGGGCAGCCCTCCCCCAACGTGGTCCACCTTCCAGATGCGTTGGATTACAACTCATAGTTATGGCCCAGTGCTGGCTGGGATGAGGGGACTTTTAGCCCGATGAATCTGGAGAACACCAAGTGAGGGCGTTTCTACACCAGCCTGATGGTCCGGGCTGCTCACGGCCGAGTCCCTGTGCATCCAAATGACGCACAGGGACTCCTGGGGGCAGGGGGGACGGGGACGGGGACGGGGTTTCCCAGGGATAAATAACCCTGGGAAAACCCTATTTTTCTTGCAGTCTTCGGATCGTACCGGGAGGTGTGTGTCTGCCTGCCCCGCTTCATCCCACCTCCTCATGAGTAAACGTGAGGAGGCGGGAAACGGGCACAGAGCTCTTCAGGCTCTCTGTGCCCATTGGGGGGGGAGAGCAGCGTGGTTTGTTTTTTTTTTAACTTAGTTTGGCAGAGGCGCAAGTGCGCTCATCTCCACTTTTTTTTTTTTTTAAAAAAAGGCAGGCACGGCATCCCTCCACACACCCCCCCCCCGGGATGTTGCGTGTCGTGTGTGAATCTAGGAGGAGGATCTCGCGAGGAGAATATCACAAGATCCTCCCCTCTATCTCCTGGAAGGCCGGGAGGTGTAGAAAGGGCCTGAGGAAGGCTGGTGTATGACTGTGCATGGGGGGGGGGGGGTTTTAAATTTTGACTGGGTGCGCGTCTGTGTCTTTGGTTATTGAATTATAATTTGCCCACCCTGAACCCTCATAGAATCATAGAATCGCAGAGTTGGAAGGGGCCTACAACGCCATCGAGTCCAACCCCCTGCTCAATGCAGGAATCCACCCTAAAGCATCCCTGACAGAGGGTTGTCCAGCTGCCTCTTGAAGGCCTCTAGTGTGGGAGAGCCCACCACCTCACTAGGCAACTGATTCCACTGTCGTACTGCTCTAACAGTCAGGAAGTTTTTCCTGATGTCCATCTGGCTTCCTTTAACTTGATCCCGTTATTCTGTGTCCTGCACTCTGGGAGGATCGAGAAGAGATCCTGGCCCTCCTCTGTGGAGAGAAGAGATCCTCTTCCCTCCTCAGGAAGTTGTAGTTTTGTGCATACCCAGTGCTACAATTTAATTATGGGTTCTTTACCACCAACAACCCAGGAAGAGAACCCATAGTTTGTTTCGGGGTTATAAACTCTGGGTTGTTTGTGATTATATTTAAACCATAGTGCCGGGTTTGCACATAGCGACAAACTATGATTCAGCGCTAACCCATACTCCGCCCGTACTCTGGGTTGTCGTTACATGCGAACCAGGCCTAGAAGTTAAATATTTGAGACCAGCACTACACATCAGATACCAGCATATGCCTTAAGAGCTTGATGGGTGGTTTAGGCCAGGGGTGGGAGACCTGTGACCCTCCCAATGTTGTCCAGCCCTAGCCAACATGGCCACTCGTCAGGGATTATGGGAATTGTAGTTCAGCAACAATATCTGAAGAGCCACAGGTTCCCCACCCTTGATGATGATGGTGATTGCATTTACATCCCACCTTTTTTCCTCCAAGGAACCCAAGGCGGTGTACATAATCCGCCTGCTCTCCATCTTATCCTCACAACAACAACAACCCTGTGAGGTAGGCTGGGCTGAGAGTCTGTGACTGGCCCAAAGTCTCCCAGTGGGTTTCCATGGCCGAGTAGGGACTAGAACCCAGATCTCCCGACTCTCAATCCAACACCTTAGCCACTACGCCACACTGGCTAACTAAAACTGATCTAAGTAAAACTGCCTCAGGAGGGAGCGATTTGCATCAGGCAACGTGGTGTGGAAGAGGATGCTGAACCCTTCCTCCACTTCTACCACTCCCTTCCTACAGATCTCTACCAAACCACTCTCTCCCCGAAAAAGATTCTAGCGATGTCATAAATTGGCAAAGCAACCTCATTTTCTGACCTGAGCAGGAAGGGAGTTGTACCTTGACTCTTAGTGCACAGGCCTTTACAGGTGTGCACATGGGCAAGGTCTCTCAAGTCTCTCCATTTTATTGTTTCAATAAAAGAATAACTCCCATAACTCGGTGGTGGAGCTCCTGCTTTGCATTCCGAAAGCCCCAGGTTCAATCCTTGGCATCTCCAAGTAGGCTAGGAAGGAATCCTGGCTGAGGCCCTGGACAGCCGCTGCTGCCAGTCCGTGTCAACAGTACTGGCCTAGATGGCGCAGTGGGCTGGCTCAGTAGAAGCCAACTTTTGTGTGGTCCTACTTTTTTGACACACGCTGGAGGACGTGCATTTGGGCAGTGCCAAGAGGAAGCCTCTGAAACTACCGAAGAAGCGCTTTACGCTTACAGAGAGCCACAGGGGCCCCGTTGTGTCTCTCCCCAGATGATCCTCTTTGCAGAAGATCCCAGGGCCAGGGCTTATCCCACCCCCCAGTCCTCTGTGTTCTCTAAGATTGTGTTTTCTCCGTGAATAGCTTGTGGAGCTATGCCGTGTGCGAGTTCACCCTGGAGTAGATGGGACGACTAGGAGTTGGACCTTTCAGAGTCCTCCGAATTTAGTCTCTTCTTCCCTCCCTCAAAACAATAAATTCCCCACCCCCCAAAGAGATTTCAAGCCCACCCAGCGAAGTAAATACTGCGTGCGTGTAAGGCTTCCCTGTTTCCTTTCATCACCAGCTTTTACGGAAACTCTGCTCCATTCATTACTCTAAAGCACTTCCAAACATGCAGAGGAATTGGCTTAGGAAGGAACCATGTTAGCAGCTTCCATAATTCGGTTTGATTTATAAGGAGAATTGAGTAACGGGAGGAATTGCATCCTGCCTTCGGAACATAGTTTTTGTTCTCGCTGCCACGCACGGATTGTCCTTGGTACAAAAAGGCAAGAGAGAAATGGTGGCCATTCCTGCATATAAGCGTCTTATGCCATTATCGTCTGTACTCATTCATGGCATCCAGTTCTGATAAAACACTTGCTTCATAGAATCACAAAATCATAGAATAGCAGAGTTGGAAGGGTCCTACAAGGCCATCAAGTCCAACCCCCTGCTCAATGCAGGAATCCACCCTAAAGCATCCCTGACAGATGCTTGTCCAGCTGCCTCTTGAAGGCCTCTAGTGTGGGAGAGCCCATCACCTCCCTGGGTAACTGGTTCCACTGTCGTACTGCTCTAACAGTCAGGAAGTTTTTCCTGATGTCCAGCTGGAATCTGGCTTCCTTTAACTTGAGCCCGTTATTCTGTGTCCTGCATTCTTGGAGGACCGAGAAGAGATCCTGGCCCTCCTCTGTGTGACAACCTTTTAAGTATTTGAAGAGTGCTCTCATGTCTCCCCTCAGTCTTCTCTTCTCCAGGCTAAACATGCCCAGTTCTTTCAGTCTCTCTTCTTAGGGCTTTGTTTCCAGACCCCTGATCATCCTGATTACCCTCCTCTGAACACACTCCAGCTTGTCTTGAATTGTGGAGCCCAGAACTGGATGCAATACTCTAGATGAGGCCTAACCAGGACCAAATAGAGAGGAACCAGGACCTCACGCCTTTCGGAAGCTCTACTTCTATTAATGCAGCCCAAAATAGCATTTGCCTTTCTTGCAGCCATATTGCACTGTTGGCTTGAAAGGTTACACCCAGCAAACAGTATTAGGAAACTAAAAGGCATATAGGATGTCAGACAATGCTTTTTTCCCCTTGTGTGTTTGCACACACTCTTCTTAGGGAACTTTAAACCAGTTTGTTTGTTTAAAAATATAGAAATAACTGCCTTTGTGTATGTTGCTTTTCAGCCTTCTGCTTGGGATTCCCCTGCCCCCTGATGTATTTGTCCTCCAGCGTTTGTTTTGATAGCTATGTTTAATTTTTTGCATATTTTCTCTCTTGCAGGTCAGCCAGTTCAGACAGCTCTATTCCAAAGTCATCAATGATAAACATGACGACGTTATGGCCAAGTTTGGAGCAATTCTCGCTCAAGGCATATTGGATGCAGGTATTTTCTGATGCCGCAATGATTTCTTGGATTCAGACAGTTCATATATTCATTGACCAGATGAGTTCAACACACTGAACAAATTGACCAAGCAAGCCAACTTGCGCAAGGCCCTTTCAAGGGTTTTTCTTGGCCGGACTCATTTTTTAACTTCACACACAGAATCTGCACTTTGACATTGTTTTCCTCTGAGATTTTAGGAGGTGGATGATTATTCTTTTAGTACAGGGGTGGGGAACCTCAGGCCCAGGGGCCAAATCTGGACCTTCAGCGTTTCCCAGAGTGCCTTGCCCTCCTCCCCTGGCCTGGCTCCCTTTTCTCCGACCACTGATTGTTGGGAGGTCTCCTGCCTGCCTTTTGCACATTTCCCCCCCCCCCATTCTAAAAGATTGAAATGTCTCTTCTATGGCTTTAGTTACTGGCAGTAAGAGATCGAAGCTACAGTATACTGTTTTTTTTTGGGGGGGGGGTGTCCTACCCCTTTTTTCCTTTTGTCCGGCCCATCACTGGATTGTAGCCCTGAGAATCCCTCCGAAATGGAATTCAACCCTCCAGCTCCCCACCTCTGTGTTAGTGTGTATAGCACCGATGAGTGTGAAGGGCACTTTGGTGTGCAACAGGAAAGATCCCAAGGAGCTTACACTTTAAAATTCAACACAGGGGAAACAGGGGAAGGAGCAAGGAGTGGAGGCAGGGATGACAGGGAACGGGGTCTGCAGTTCATTAAATCATCGAATCATCGAGTTGGAAGGGGCCTATAAAGCCATCGAGTCCAAACCCCTGCTCAATGCAGAAATCCACCCTAAAGCATCCCTGACAGATGGCTGTCCAGCTGCCTCTTGAAGGCCTCCACTGTGGGAGAGCGCACCACATCCCTAGGGAATTGGTTTCATTGTCATACTGCTCTGACAGTCAGGAAGTTTTTCCTGATGTCCAGCCGGAATCTGGCTTCCTTTAACTTGTGCCCGTTCTTCCGTGTCCTGCACTCTGGGAGGATCGAGAAGAGATCCTGGCCCTCCTCTGTGTGACAGCCTTTCAAAGACTTGAAGAGTGCTGTCATGTCTCCCCTCAATCTTCTCTTCTCCAGGCTAAACAGGCCGAGTTCTTTCAGTTGTTTCAATTTCACCTACGTGGCTTGGCTACATTACAGTTTTGGCAAAGGCGTCATGGAAAAGTTTAGGTTTTGTGAAGAGGGCTTTACAGGAAGAGGTAGCATCGTGCAAGTGTTTCGGCAGCTAGTTCCAAATAGATGGGGCAGGAGGTCGGAAAGGGCGAAGTCTTTTGCGGGAGTGGGAGACCTTCAGGCAGTGAAATGCGACATCCCAGAAGCCCTTGAATTGCAGGAGAAGGTGGGGTATAGACAGGCACAGGCCAGCTTTTAGCAGACTCTGGGCCTATTCAGACAACACGCTAAGCCGTGGTTAGGCCAATAACCCTTTTGCAGCAAACGGTTAGTGAGCATGTTTAAACTGTGGTCCTGTAGCCACCATGGTTAGGAATGGCTCACCCGACACGTTAAGTCATGGTTCACATGGCACACTAAGCCATAATGTTTAAATCAAAATGCCTAACCACCATGACTTAGCATGTTGTCTGAACAGGGTCATTGGCCTGGTTCCACGTGTAACCCCAGCTCCTGAATCAAGCAGACCAGGAATTGGCGTGGCCCCACAGGAGGAAGGAAGCGAGCCTGCGGCCTCCTTGCCTACCTTCCGCTTCAGATCAGCTCTCTGAAACGACTCAGGGATGCCCTGTTCCTGGGTGGTGGTTGTGACGTGTGAACCTAGCACTCTGGGTGGTCTAGCATTAAAAAAAAAAAGTGCACGTGGATAAGGATGCAGGAGCCAGCCTGTGCATGCTCACAAACATGCGCAGGCCGTGAGGTACTGGTTCCTCTCTATTCAGCCCTGGTTAGGCCTCATCTAGTTATTTATTTATTTATTTATTACATTTCTATACCGCCCAATAGCCGGAGCTCTCTGGGCGGTTCACAAAAATTAAAATCTAGAGTATTGCGTCCAGTTCTGGGCTCCACAATTCAAGAAGGACGCAGACAAGCTGGAGCGTGTTCAGAGGAGGGCGACCAGGATGATCAGGGGTCTGGAAACAAAGCCCTATGAAGAGAGACTGAAAGAACTGGGGCATGTTTAGCCTGGAGAAGAGAAGATTGAGGGGAGACATGATAGCACTCTTCAAATACTTAAAAGGTTGTCACAAAGAGTAGGGCCAGGATCTCTTCCCGATCCTCCCAGAGTGCAGGACACGGAATAACAGGCTCAAGTTACAGGAAGTCAGATTCCGGCTGGTCATCAGGAAAAACTTCCTGACTGTTAGAGTAGTATGACAATGGAATCAGTTACCTAGGGAGGTTGTGGGCTCTCCCACACTAGAGGCCTTCAAGAGGCAGCTGGACAACCATCTGTCAGGGATGCTTTAGGGTGGATTCCTGCATTGAGCAGGGGGTTGGACTCGATGGCCTTGTAGGCCCCTTCCAACTCTACTATTCCATGATTCTATGGCTTCCCAGCCAGCATGGTGAATGGTCAGAAATACTTAGTGTTGTAGCCCAAAAAATCTGGAGGGCACCGGGTTGAGGAGGCTGACATAACACATTCAGAGGGCTTCAGGTACAGTATCTCTAATCTTTACAAAAACCCTTAATCATAGAATCTCTTAATCCTTACGAGACCTCTGTTTCAATGTCATGTTGAACTTCTTCACTAAAACATGCAGTTGCTACCCGCCCTGCTCTGAATGTCTTTGGGAGCGGGCCTTTTCATTAGCGGCTCGAGTTGTTAGAAGCGATTGTGTTGATAGCGGATCGGTAATGCGGGAAGCCAAATGAGATTCTGCCTTTTGGATTTTATTGCGTGTGTGAATCACTAGGCTGACACATCCTGAAATTGAGCCTGCCTCAGGTCGCTGTCTTTCTGAATGGAGTGGGCTGACCTTTCGTCTCCGCAGGCGTATCTCAGGCTGTCCCTACAATGTCATAAGCGAAATGATTTGTAGCTGCCGTCTGATGGAAAGCGTGATTCTCTGTTTGAGCGATGGAATGATAGCACGTCAGGTCTAATTTCTTCGCACCCATAAAGAATTATTAGATCTGAATAGTTCCATGGGACTGGATATCCGGAGCCCATCTTGGAAAGTTATAGGGAGGGTAGCTAGACTTTTCTGTGGCCGTGACTGAATTATGCCAAAGAAAGGAGGAAGCGGATGGTTTCCCTTTTTTTTCTCTTTGACAACAAAAGCCTTTGTGGCTGCTTCAGCAATCCGTCAGCAACCCTAATTTCCCACAGAATGGTTCAATGAGAACACAGCTACGCAAGCTGAATATGAGCCAACAGTGCAATATGGCTGCAAGAAAGGCAAATGCTATTTTGGGCTGCATTAATAGAAGTATAGCTTCCAAATCACATGAGGTCCTGGTTCCTCTCTATTCGGCCCTGGTTAGGCCTCATCTAGAGTATTGCGTCCAGTTCTGGGCTCCACAATTCAAGAAGGACGCAGACAAGCTGGAGCGTGTTCAGAGGAGGGCAACCAGGATGATCAGGGGTCTGGAAACAAAGCCCTATGAAGAGAGACTGAAAGAACTGGGCATCTTTAGCCTGGAGAAGAGAAGATGGAGGGGAGACATGAGAGCACTCTTCAAATACTTAAAAGGTTGTCCCACAGAGGAGGGCCAGGATCTCTTCTCGATCCTCCCAGAGTGCAGGACACGGAATAACGGGCTCAAGTTAAAGGAAGCCAGATTCCAGCTGGACATCAGGAAAAACGTCCTGACTGTTAGAGCAGTACGACAATGAAATCAGTTACCTAGGGAGATTGTGGCCTCTCCCACACTAGAGTCATTCAAGAGGCAGCTGGGCAACCATCTGTCAGGGATGCTTTAGGGTGGATTCCTGCATTGAGCAGGGGGTTGGACTCGATGGCCTTTTAGGCCCCTTCCAACTCTGCTATTCTATGATTCTACGTCATGGCATACCATAGTTCCTAGGGGCGTTCTTGGCTGGGGCGGGACGTGCAGATGGCTTGCCCCCATTGGTCGGTGAAGGAATCAAAGCAGAGCAACGCATGGTCTGAGCGACAGGAGACGTGTCCAGTCTTAGCACCCGAGTTTTCAGGGGACTGAGGTGTGTCCAGGGCCGGCCAGAGCAAAGAAGGAGGAAAACAGTCAGACCCTGGACGAGGGTTTTAGCCAAGCGGAGAGGGATGGCTGGATTTAGCCCAATATTTTGCCACGAAAAGCAACATGATTTGGTGATGGATTGAATGTGAGGAGCAAAAGAGAGGGAAAATACACAATCCTTGTTTCTGTGCAAAATGCCTTTGGAGTTGTTGTTGTTGTTGTTGTTGTTGTTATTATTATTATTATTATTATTATTATTATTATTATTATTATTATTATATTTATTTGTATCCCGCCTTTTGCCCAATACTGGGCCTCAAGGTGGCTTTACAAAATTTAAAACATATACATTTTAAAACCTATGAATAGAAATATACAAAAATTAAAAATATATTAGATATATTCCAGTATTAAACGTTTAAAATACATGACAATTTTAAAAGTCCTTAGCACAGACGGAGACCCAGATTAATCGCCACAGGCCTGCCGGAACAAAAAAGTCTTTGCCTGCCTCCGAAAGCCCATCAAGGAGGGAGCCAGTCTAGCTTCCCCGGGAAGAGAGTTCCAGAGCACCGGAGCAGCCACCGAGAAGGCCCTCTCCCATGTTCCCACCAAGAGCGCCTGTGAATATGGTGGGACTGAAAGAAGGGCTTCTCCAGAAGATCTCAAAGCACGGGCAGGCTCATGAGAGACAATACAGTCTTTCGGATAACCTGGACCCAGGCTTCTTTTACATAACTTGTTCACTCAACATGACCTCTCTCAGTCCCTGTCCTTTCAATCCACCGTGACTGGAAAGAGAATTCCTCTCCGATGAGTAGCAATAGAGTACAAGATCCCGCACCTTTTGTGTTCCCAGACAAGCCAAGAGAAACTTAGGGTGAAAAGCAAAGGGAACAGAAACCGTGACAGTGTGGATGCCATACTTCAGGGATGAGGTCAGCTGTTCAAGAAATGCCAGATTTTAGGAAGTCTTGTCTAAAGGGTAAATGTTAAAAAACAAAATTCCATAGTTGCATAAACCTAAGTTACAGTAGGCTTCAGCGTTGTTGGCTGCCTAAGGAACTCTTGATATCCCCTCCTTCCTCTCTCTCTCTCTCTCTCTGTGTGTGAGTGTGAGAGAGAGTGCAAGCAATCCACTACTTGTGGTCAAAGACCGCTGAATTCTCAGCAATCCATACTTTGTCCTTTTTCTGAATGTACTTTACAAATTCAGAAATTTCCTGAATGGTTACTCAGGGGCCAAATTCTCATGTAGGTGGTTTAATGTCGGGACCAAGCACGAGTGAGCACGCTGCCTTCCGCCCTTTCTTCACTTCTGCTTTACATCTGCACTTCGTTAATCATGACGGCCCAAACCCAGAACTCTGTGTTGTTGAGAGTTAAACAGCCCAGGACTTTAGCCCAGCGACGAACCACAGGTTCAAACTCTGGGTTATTAAACCATAAACACTCGGGGCGCCCGGTTTGAACTTCATGACTTTTTCCTGGGTTGCTTAGCACAGCAGAAGTGGCGAGCGGGCTGTATACAGTGCCCTCGCTCCAGCACGGCTTTGTCAATTCATGGGTTGTTTAACCCATGAATTGACATTATGTGCAAACCAGGTCAGGGTATGGTTATGGTCTCTTCTGGCCAAGTTAAGGCCAGTGGCACGCCCGCAACTGTGCCCCCCGGCTGCCGTCTTGTGGCCGGTGCCTGCTTGTGACTGACGAGTGCTTCTGTGCGGCTGTAGTTCTCCCACGTGAATGGCTTGAAGCGTGACTGCCTCTTAGCCAGATTCGGCCCTCTGCCCCTGGGCTCTTCAGTCCCAAGGGATGATGGCCTCTCTCCCACTTCAGCTCCATCTGTCAAATTGGAGTGCTGAAAATCCCACTCCTTCTGTGGCCCAGAGTTTTCTGCGAGGCTTTAGTCGAGTGGTTTCTGCACTGCATCAAGCTGACGAGCTCCTCTGATCTCCGCTTTGCAAGGATTGACGTTACAGGGTTTGGTTATCTGCCAGGATTAATTCTGTTGCTGAGATTTATAACCCCGGAGGGTGGCGGAAGCCGGTCCTGAAGCTGCTTCTTGGTTGTGAGGAGGAAGCGAACCGTTTGGGATGTCCCCCTTCTCCTTAGGGGATTTGTCAGGTGCTAAATGCCAACTCATCCCAAAGCTATCTTTATCTTTCGCAAAGGGATGTTTTTACCAGTTCACGGTTTAAAGGTTTTACTGTCAAATTGTGCATATTAGGTCTGTCAATGGATTTTCTACATACACAAGATTACTCTGTGGCAAAATCCATAGTAGAACAACAGACTCTGGTCTAATTTTTGAATTTCCCAGATATGCTAGATATCTAGATTATTTTACTATCCCCAAGTACCAACATGCTTTTACAAGGGCTAGATTTAACTGCCTTACTTAGAATCATAGAATAGCAGAATTGGAAGGGGCCTACAAGGCCATTGAGTCCAACCCCCTGCTCAATGCAGGAATCCACCCTAAAGCATCCCTGACAGATGGTTGTCCAGCTGCCTCTTGAAGGCCTCTAGTATGGGAGAGCCCACAACCTCCCTAGGTAACTGGTTATATTGTCGTACTGCTCTAACAGTCAGGAAGTTTTTCCTGATGTGCAGCTGGAAACTGGCTTCCTTTAATTTGAGCCCGTTATTCCGTGTCCTGCCCTCTGGGAGGATCGAGAAGAGATCCTGGCCCTCCTCTGTGTGACAACCTTTGAAGTATTTGAAGAGTGCTACCATGTCTCCCCTCAATCTTCTCTTCTCCAGGCTAAACATGCCCAGTTCTTTCAGTCTCTCTTCATAGGGCTTTGTTTCCAGACTCCTGATCATCCTGGCTGCCCTCCTCTGAACACGCTCCAGCTTGTCTGCGTCCTTCTTGAATTGTGGAGCCCAGAACTGGACGTAATACTCTAGATGAGGCCTAACCAGGGCTGAATTCTACAATCTTGGAAGGGCGTTATCAGGGCATCCCATATGAGGACCGCTTGTGTCCCTGTGGTGACAAAGCAGTCGAAACGCTAGAGCATGTTTTTTTCGAATGCAGCTTCCACAGGGAGGAGAGAAATAGATTACTTGGCCCTCTTATGAGAAAATGCCCTGGAAGGACACCCAAGCAGTATTTGGAATATTTTCTGGCAGGTACAAACAAGTTAACAACAGAGTTAGTGGCTAAGTTCCTCTTCTCCATACAAAGGTCTCGCAAATTGACTTCATCTTAATTGTAACTTCTATCCCATGCTGCTGTTGCTTATCTTTTGTACCAGGTGTTCTAACTATGCCTATATTTTTTAAATATGTGTATGTTTTAAATAACTCTTTTAGCCTGTTCGTATAATGAACAAGTTACTGTGATTTGATGGTTTTAAATTAACGATTGTGGGTATCGTTTCTATTGGGTCTGTGACCGCATAATAAAAATATATGTATGTATATATGTATCTATCAGGTGCTGAAAGGACTGAGGTTTGTGGATGGTCAGAGGGTGGGCAAAAAGAGGATAGAGAAGCAATTTTGCATACAGCTGAGTGGGACAAGGGAATAGAAGGACGCGGTTGGGGCAATATTTGGAGAATAAAAAATGGAACACAGAGAGACGTAAGAACATAAGATGCACCCTCCAGCCCATGTTCCCCTGCAACTGGCGCTTGTAGGCTTACTGCCTCTGATACTGGAGATAATAATAATAATAATTAATAATATATTTATTTGTTACCCACCTCTCCCTCTGGATCGAGGCAGGGCACAACACAAATAAAAACACCATAAAATACATACAACTAATTCAAACATTTAAAACCAGTGCATCATTAAAAGCAGCGCACCATTAAAAAAGGCATCTTCAAATTCAGCTGGGTAGGCCTGCCGGAAGAGATCAGTCTTTATGGCTTTCTTAAATTCCGGAAGACCGTTAAGTTGGTGAATTTCTCCCGGCAGGCCATTCCACAAACTGGGAGCGGCAGAAGAAAAGGTCCTCTGGGTAATAGTTGTCAGCCTTGTTTTTGTTGGCTGGAGTAAGTTCTTCCCAGAGGACCTGAGTGTGCGGGGCGGATTGTATGGGAGAAGGCGATCCCGCTGGTAGCCTGGACCCAAACCATGTAGGGCTTTAAAGGTAATGACCAACACTTTGTACTTTGCCCGGAAACTAATTGGCAGCCAGTGAAGAGATTTTAAGGCTGGTGTGATGTGGTCACCCCCCTAGGTGTACCGGTGACCAACCTGGGCTGCCATGTTTTGAACTAGTTGAAGTTTCCGGACTAGGCACAAAGGTAGCCCTATGTAGATAGGACATAGCCATCAGGACTAGTAGCCATTGACAGCCATCTCCTCCAGGAATTTGTCTAACCCTCTTTTAAAGCCATCCAAATTGGTGGCCGTCACTATGTCTTGGTGGCCTTCTCTGTGGCATCTGGCTAGCTGAGTTTGGAAACAGGGAACTAGACTAGAGGAAGAACGCTTGGTCTGATCTAGCACCGCTGTTCTTGAGTATTTTACTGGTTTCCCAAGAGGCTACGTGCTGACAATGGTAGGTTAGCACTTGATCGGTGCTCTCTATTCACCCACGGTAGACTAGATACACTTACTTGGAAACTAAGAAGTGGGAATGAGGAGAGGGATGGTCTTTTTCTACCGTCTGGTCTGCCCCTCTCCTTCCCAGACCCCCTCCCCAATCTGGTTTCTTTGAAAGCAGGGCTTTGCTTCGACCTTGTGCAAGCGCCCTGACTCCTTTGATCCCTTGTAAATCCAAGCAACGGTCCCCTCCAACGTTCCTTTTTCCAATACCTCCCCAGGTGGCCACAACGTCACGATTTCCCTGCAGTCCAGGACGGGACACACGCACATGCCTTCAGTGGTCGGAGTTCTAGTCTTCACCCAGTTCTGGTTCTGGTTTCCTCTCTCACACTTCTTGTCGCTGGCTTTCACCCCGACCTGCGTCATCGGCCTTAACAAAGACCTCAAGGTACGTACCCCAGGGCTGAACGGGCGTCAGAGCAACAGCCCAGCTGCTGGTAATACTTTGTTCTGTATGTTTGAAAATTGGCTCTGGCCTGCCTGCCCTTGAAGAGCTCTGGGCAGCTCTTGTGCAGTTGTACATCTGCAGAAGGTAATCCAGTCAAAGATCATATTGGCCTGTGTGCTTGGAGCTTCCTGCTCACAGATGTTGGGTGTTGTGATTTCACCTCTGGATATGGTGGTACCTATGCAGGGCTGTACTGTGTGTGTTGTGGGGAGGAGATCTCAGTTTCTATCTCCGGACTCCGCTCTGTTTGTTTTTAAAGGATCCGCTAGCAGGTGGTAGAAAATACCTCTCTTTGCCCAAGGCTCTGGAGAGCCATTCTTCTTCATGGTCTCTGTGCATCACACATACGGGCTTTGCGCCTGCACAGAGCTAGTTCCGGAAACTTCACAAGCTGAGAACATTTTAGGGTGGAACCCCCTCCCCACCGTCCACTGAGCATGCTCGAGGGTCCCCACCCAAACTCCCCAGTTCCTTTCGACTGCTACAGAATTAACAGCTCCGTGAGACTTCGCTTAACCCACTCCACAAGTGGCGTATCTACTTTCGCAGCCTTCGAAAGAGGGCTTTCTATCCCAGACCTGTGCAAGGCAGCCACATGGTCAACCCCATCGACAGTTGTCAGGCATTACCGATTGGATCTCAGGGCCCGGAGAGATTGCACTTTCGGACGTGCCGTTCTTTCCTCCATCCTGGTTAGGCCTCATCTAGAGTATTGCGTCCAGTTCTGGTCTCCACAATTCAAGAAGGACGCAGACAAGCTGGAGCGTGTTCAGAGGAGGGCAACCAGGATGATCAGGGCTCTGGAAACAAAGCCCTATGAAGAGAGACTGAAAGAACTGGGCATGTTTAGCCTGGAGAAGAGAAGATGGAGGGGAGACATGATAACACTCTTCAAATACCTAAAAGGTTGTCACGCAGAGGAGGGCCAGGATCTCTTCTCGATCCTCCCAGAGTGCAGGACACGGAATAACGGGCTCAAGTTAAAGGAAGCCAGATTCCAGCTGGACATCAGGAAAAACTTCCTGACTGTTAGAGCAGTACGACGGTGGAATCACTTACCCAGGGAGGTTGTTGGCTTTCCCACACTAGAGGCCTTCAAGAGGCAGCAGGACAACCCTCTGTCAGGGATGCTTTAGGGTGGATTCCTGCATTGAGCAGGGGGTTGGACTCGATGGCCTTGTAGGCCCCTTCCAACTCTGCTGTTCTATGATTCCTGTGAACGTCTAGCTTGACACCACTCTCCACCGGTAAGTCAGCTTGTTATTCGCCCATATGTGTGATGCACAGAGACCACGAAGAAGAAAGACAAGTTGCCTACCTGAAACTGTAGTTCTTGGAATGGGCATCTGTGCGTTCACACAACCCACCCACTGTCCCCCCTACAGGTGTCAACCTTGATACGTAGGGTTAATTCTCAGTGGGACTGTTTGCGGTCTCAGAACTGGGGAGTTTGGGCGGGAACCCTCGGGCATGCTCAGTGGACAGTGTGGGAGGGGTTCCCACCTAAAATGTTCTCAGCTTGTGAAGTTTCCGGAACTAACTCTGCGCAGGCGCAAAGCCCGTATGTGTGAATGCACAGATGACGACTCGAAGAACTACAGTTACAGGTAAGCAACCTGTCTTTGCCAAGTCAGTATTGACGGAAAGGCAGCTTCCTCCGAGGAGAGCGCATAATTTGCCTTTAGCGCGTCCCTGGTTCAGCCTCCCCAGTGTCTCCTGTGAAGGGACCCCGGATAGCAGGTCTGGGAAAGATATTTCTCTCCCCAAGACGTCAGGAACCGCTGCTTAGCTGGAAGTGGCCGTCCTGGCTAGGTGGCCCTTCTGTCAGACTTCGTATAAAGCAGGTTGGGGTTGATGGCTCACAGGCTCCGAAATTCTGAACTACGGGTGCTCACGCTGCGTTCCTAACTGGAAATGACTTCTTCGTGAAAGGCAAAAAAAAAAAAAGTCTCACCCAAGAGCCTCCCTAAGTTTGCAGGGTGGAAGTAGTTGACTTGTTGGTTTTAAAATGAAATGAAATAAATGAAAACCTTTAAACCCCATCTTGTCTCATAATACTAGAACCCCAAGGGGTCATCCCATGAAACTGATTGGTGGGAGATCCAGGAAAAATAAAAGGAAGGACTTCTTCACACAGCGCATAGTTAAATTATGGAACTCACTACCACAAGATGTAGTGATGGCCACCAACTTGGATGGCTTTAAAAGGGGGTTGGATAAATTCCTGGAGGAGAAGGCTATCCATGACTATGAGCCCTGATGGTTATGTCCTATCTCCAGTATCAGAGGCAGTAAGCCTGTGTGCACCAGTTGCTGGGGAACATGGGTGGGAGGGTGCTGTTGCACCATGTCCTGCTTGTTGGTCCCTGGCCGATGGCTGGTTGGCCACTGTGTGAACAGAGTGCTGGGCTAGATGGACCCTTGGTCTGATCCAGCATCAGGGCTCTTCTTGTGTTCTTATGTCTCCAACTCTAGAGCAGCTAACAATAACATTTAAAAGCCCTGGGTATCAGCCACAGAATTCAGCTTCCTGAGAACTTCAGCATTCCTTCAAGTTCCTAGTAACCCACATGGCTGGGAAGATGTACTTGAAAATGTGTGAGCAGTGCTTGCTGAAAGTGCAGAGCCAGTGAGGTGGCTGAACAGGATTTCCAGGGCTGGAGTAGAAAAACCAAAACACATTATTCTTACCTCCCCTCCCCTCCCCTTAAAACAGCCTTCCCCCAAACCTGGTGCCCTTCCGATACGTTGGACTGCAACTCAGGATCTTCTGTCCCATAAGTGTTTCGGGGGAACCTTCTTCTGCTTGCCAGCCTGAATTCCCAGCTTCCCCTTCATATCCACAGGCGCCTCTTCAGCCTAAATGGCTCATCTCTCCTCTCCTGGATCCCCCCTTTCTAATAGATTTGTGGAGTATAATCATTTTCTGTTTACTGAAGTTTGGATGCTGTTTGATTCCCGTGGGCAAAGGAGTCAGCGGTAAGCTCGGCATCACATCAGCACTCGGAAAGGTCAATCTTTCAAGCTTCCTCCGTGGAGAGGCTAATGTGCTCCCAGCTGCGGCAAACGTGATGCTTCAGCCAGTAGGTGTCAGGGGGGAAAGGGAGCCGTTTCCTGGCAACATCATGAAAGGGACTGTAAATCAGCAGGTGCGGGACAGGTAGCTGAAGATTCGGAGCGGAACTTGTGAATTTATTCATTTATTTATTACATTTTTTTGTCCAATAGCCGAAGCTCTCTCGGCAGTTCACAAAAATTAAAACCATAATAAAACAACAGTCTAAAAACACAAATACAAAACACAGTATGAAAAGCACAACCAGGATAAGAACCACGCAGCAAAATTGATATCAGATTAAAATACAGAATTTAGAATAGTAAATGGCGTATGCCTTCTTGGCGGGGTTTAAATGTAAGGAAGAAAACAAAGCGTGCATGTTGCAAATACAGACACAGATTTCTAGCTGCTTTGTATGTAGTAGGAAGCCTCCTGAGTTGATCAAATCACCCAGTACACCACATGAAACATGTCTATTTCACCTTTGCCCCCCAAAGACTTCTGGTCAGTATACATGGCTCCCCCCTTCCTCCATTTTATCCTCACAACACCCCTGCAGTGTGGTAGGCTGAAAGTTGGTTTGGTGGCCTGCAGTCACCTGGTGAGCTTCGTAGTTGGCTGGGGCTTTGACGCTGGGTTCAGCCCTAGTCCTACACTACCCATAACTCACGTACCAGCACATTGTGTCTGCAACAAGCATAGGTTACATTCCTGGCTGCCACCTAGACATTCCTGGTTGCCACTAAAAGTCCCTTAAATCCAAGCCGGAAGAGACAATAGAACTCCCACAACCCAACAGCCTCTCACATGGACGGCTTTAGGTTGGGGGAAGCTTCACCAGAGGAATGCATCTTCTAAGATGGTGCCTCCTAAGATAGATGTGTCCTAAGACACATCTTATGTGTCTTAGGACACATCTGAGCATGTTCAGAGGAGGGCAACCAGGATGATCAGGGCTCTGGAAACAAAGCCCTATGAGGAGAGACTGAAAGAACTGGGCCTGTTTAGCCTGGAGAAGAGGAGATTGAGGGGAGACGTGATAGCACTCTTCAAATACTTGAAAGGTTGTCACACAGAGGAGGGCCAGGATCTCTTCTCGATCCTCTCAGGTTAAAGGCTTGATCCTAACTGCAGAGCAGCACAATAGAGGGAAGATGGAGTGAGAGGAAGTAACATTGTGGAAATCCATGGGAAGGGGGAGCGGATTTCACAGCCCCAAAGTGTGTCTCCTCTCAGTGTTCTCCTTCTAGGCTTTTTATTGCACCAGTCGCCTTTGAAAGTTGCTGCTTCCATCTCTCTTTATCTCTGCAGCCCCTTAAGGGCTAGAAACTTTGTGTGTGTTTTAAAACTTGAGGTTCTGAACGTACTGTTCCCAGTGCCAATTCCTGCGCTTTCTGTACGCGCAGCCCTGCCTTAACCTCGGCTTGCCCAGTCAGAACTAAAACGTAAAAGCCAGGGCAGAGAGCAGAGCATCAACAACGCGCTGTACCGTGTGGGAGCTAGAGAAAACTAAAATGCCTCACCGGGCTAAATTGCCTCCTAATGGAATAATAATGTTTCAGCGGAACACGCGCCCACTGATGGCTCCGGAGCTTCCGGAGAGTGCCAGAGGAGCCGTTTACATGATTTGTGTGCATGAGGTCCTTGCGTTGCTCTCCGGTTTCTGCCTCGGTCCTCTAATGATGCCCTCTAAACTGTCTTCCTTTCGCAGATGCCAAAAGTGCAGTACAGATCCAACGTCAAGCCCTCCACGTTTGCCTACCCAGCTCCGTTGGAGGTGCCGAAAGAGAAGGAGAAAGAAAAGGTTTGTGTGCCCCTGCTGAGGTCTGTCCTCTGGCCCTGTGAGTAGCCTGGCGAAAACCCTCCCTGGCTGCGTGAAGGCCAGAAAGAAAAGCTTCAGCCGCTCCGGCTTTGGAGGCAGCCGGAGCAAATGCTGATATCGCTGCTTCCCTAGGGGTCCTGAGTTCAAAACTTTGGTGCACTCTCCTCTGGGCCTTTGTACGCATTTCTTGATAGCAAACACTAGTTTGCTACAAGAGTACATGGCAGCAGCGGTCGGTCCTGAATTTCTGGTGTGTGCCTCATTCCTTCCAATCATACGGCTTTCTCATTCACACTCTACATTTTTAGGTGTGCTGTCATGTTTCTCCAAACCTCTTGCGTTCTTGGGAAAGCAATAACGAGGTCTACTAAGTAATCCACAAAGCTTTATTCAAGCAATAAACATCTCTTCCCACCTGAAGAGAGTCTAATCTCTAGGAACTTTCCCCCTGGGCAAAACTATGCAAACTGAGTGTGACCATTGTCTTTTCAAGAAGAATGGAAAGCCCTTTCCCAAGACGTGTTAACTTCAGAGAGACTAATTTTGAGGCAGCTTCTGACGAGACGCCAGCTGGGCTGACTTTCTCTCGCCTTCTTTTAGGTCCGCCCATTTTAGTCTGCAGCACACTCTAGGATCGGCTAACCTGTCTGTGCTCTCTCCTTCAGGAGAATGTTGGCTTCCCACTGACTGTGTATTATTTGCCCTTGACGAGATAAGCTCTGGAGAGGGTTCACGCCCAGCTGGTGAAAAGCCCGTGAGAGCTTTCTCCCCTACTAGTACAGGCTGGCCTGTTTCTGGCGCCGACTCCTCTACTTCAGAGTCTCTGATTGATCACCTGAAACACCTTCTTCTGACCCAGGGGGAGCAGGGCTAGACATGACATGTACACTCTCATGATCATGGTGTACGCACGTCTAAAGAAATGTAATGTGTGGATCGGCTCACAAAGCAGCTCAAAACCTGGGAGTGGGCACAGAATTTGGTAGGCCAACAGGTTTCTCAAATGGGTCTGTGTCTCCCCACGCACATTTGCACAGAACCCTGCTGGCATGCGTTTTTGTGAGTTTATTTGTCCTTTTGAAGCGTCCGTTTGCTGCCAAAATTCAGTGGCAAACCGACAGGTGTGGGTTTTTTTGTTTTTTTGCCACCAACCAGTGGCAGGGCCCACACCGGCCTGCAGCCCCATATGCTGTAACCACTTAGCTTTAAGGATGTGAAACTGTAATACTTAACTAGAGGAATAACTTGTTAAACGGATGTGAAGCTCCTTCTGAACACTTCCTTAAATTAGAAGCCCAAGCCAAAATCTTCTAAGGCAGAGTAAGAACATCAATTACTGTGTTTCATTGTAGCTGTAAAGCCTGAACCACTGTAGAGCCTACTATGACACGGGTCCAGGTTATCCGAAAGACTGTGTTGTCTCTCATGAGCCTGCCCGTGCTTTGAGATCTTCTGGAGAGGCCCTTCTTTCAGTCCCACCTTCTTCACAGGCATGCCTGGTGGGAACCTGGGAGAGGGCCTTCTCGGTGGCTGCTCCGGTGCTCTGGAACTCTCTTCCCAGGGAAGCTAGGCTGGCTCCCTCCTTGATGGGCTTTCGGAAGCAGGCTAAAACTTTTTTGTTCAAGCAGGCCTTTGGAGAATAATCCGGCCCTCCATCTATGTTAATGTCTTATAATTTTGTTGTGTATTTTAAATGATTATGCTTTTGTTTATCCCCCCCCCAATGTATATTTTAAACTTTGTAAGGCCGCCTTGAGGCCCAGCATTGGGCAAAACGCAGGATACAAATAAATATAATAATAATAATAATAATAATAATAATAATAATAATAATAATAATAATATGCTGCCCTCCCTTGTAAGCTCTGTGGGCCCCGTCAGCTGCACCTCCTGCCAGGCCTTTGCCTCTTGAGTACCATTATGGTCTTTTTTGCCTGAAAGCCTTTCTCTTGTTGTTGTTGATCCTGTTGCACTGCTCAGGTGTCTACTGCCGTGCTGTCCATCACTGCGAAAGCTAAAAAGAAGGAGAAAGAGAAGGAGAAGGAGAAAAAGGAGGAGGAGAAAATGGAAGTGGTGAGTCTCGAGCGCTCTTACCGTCTGCAGCATCTCCCAGGAATGCTGTGGTGGGGCGTTGAGAGGTGAAAGACCCGTTTTAGACCAGGACCGTCCTCAGAAATATTTTTGGAAGCCGCCTTGAGAGCCCTTTTGGCTAAAGGGCGGGATAAAAATGCTAAAATAAATATAAATAAATCTCTTCCAGCCTTCGACAGCAAGCGAGCAACCTCAGTCCTCCCTTTCAGGGGTTCTTTAGGCCAGCTGTTTGCCCTCCAGATGTGTCGGACTTTTACTTCTCAGCCAGCAGGGCCAATGGAAAAGGCTGCTTTAGGCATTAATCATCAACAACTTTATTACGGTCACCGACCAGACATTACACATACAAGGGAGTAGGGCAAAATTACATACAGATTTGAAAAGTGTGCAGCAGAATCAATTCCAGAGAGTCCTTATTCTCATAGCATTCAAAAAGAATTTTGCAAAAGCCTCGGTTGTGTCTCTGTCCTCTGTGGCCCTGAAGCGAAGTGCATTAATTTCTAAACTGGTGTCAAGTAATAATTCCTCTCTAATCTTTGTATAAAAACAACAGCAGAGTTAAAACGTGGACAACCGATTCAATTTCATTGCTTCCACATGGGCACAAGCGATCATGAAAAGCGATTTTCTGAAACCTCCCCTGGAACAGAGTAGATGGCAGGACATTAAATCTTGCCAGAGTTAACGCGCGCCGGTATTTAGGTATATTAAGCATTGAAAAATATTTCGCTTCTGCCATTCCGAATCTTGGGTTCCTACCTAAGAACAGAGGGGAGGAGGTTCTATCTGCTAGGCATTAATCATGACCTCTACCTGCATTCAGTATTAGTCAATAGCGAACCGAGGTTAATCATCGCATCATTAAATCAATACTCCCCAATTATGTAGGGAAGTCACACAGATAGCATCTTGGGCAGACCCTTGTATGTCTCCAAAAGCTGGGACAGAATTTCCTCCTTGTCAGGGTTCCTCGGGGCCAGGTCCGCTCAAGAGCTGCCTCATCCCAGATGCATCTGACAGAGGCCGTATGGTCTGCTCCAAAGGCTCCGCTCTCCATCCTTTTACCACTGGGAATGTGATTTCTGGGTACAAGTGGCAGGGCCTTTTCGGTGGTGGTACCAAAACTGTGGGATGCCCCCCCATTGGCGTGCGGACAACAGATTCAAAGGGTTCAGCTGAACATCCTAATCCGCCGCTGCCATGTTGTGGCAGCAGGGACGGTGCTAGCTGCTCGCCACCCCCGCTCCTCCTCCAGAAGGCTTTTTTTTACCGGTGCAGCTGCTGCCCCCCCCCCCCAGCTTGCTCGCTCTTTCACTCACTCAGCCGCTCCCTGCTCCCAGCTGCTCTGCCTGACCTCTCGCGACAGTCGCTGAACAAGGTGGGAGCAGCAGCCACGCTGGGGCCAGGAAGCAGCACGTGGTGGAGCCGAGGAGGGGACTGTTTCGGTAAGGAGTAAGAGTGCCCGGAGCTGCGGATTGGGGCCCTTCCCCCTTCGGAGCTGCTGCCCTCCTCTTGTCATCAGCTCTGCAGGTACTGTAATGTTTGGGAGAAAAAGAGAAAGAGAGAAGCTGTCTGTTTACGTGCCTCCTCTCCTCATCGCTGCCCCACCGCCCACCCCAGTCTGGCCTCCAGCAAGAGAAAAGAAAGGGGGAAGGGGGGAGAACTGCAATGCCCCCCAGGACCTCCCGGCTAAGGAGGGTTCATTCAGCAGCACCTTTTTCAGGATGCTTGCTAAAACAATTCCTATCTGCCCTTGCTTATTTTAGGGTGTCCAGCCCCCTTTTTTCAAGCCGTTCTTTTGGTAAACATGGAATGTGTGTATCTTGTGTCTCTTTGAAACAGAGCTGCAGCACAATCCTATGTACGTCTGCTCAGAAGTAAGCCCCACTGAGATCAATCAAACTTACTCTGAGGTAAATGTGCATAGGATGCAGCCTGAAAACGAAGAGAGGATGAAAAAAGACAGGAGAAAAAGAATTGTAGAAATAGAATAGCAAGGTAACTGTGGGATATTTAAGCATATTTAAAGACAATAAGTACAATAAAATTAGCGCTCCTCTACTTCAGTCCCAATCAAATAATTACAACAGTGCAGTACAGATTAATTGTTAATTGAAAAAATAAAGTTTACTTCAGTTTTCGTTTATTTCGTTTGTTTCATGAATGAAAAAAAAGTCCTTTATTACGGTATATTCAATCAATGTTTACCTTAAAAAAAAAATCCCTGGCCGAACCACCTAATGAAATGTGCTGCGCACGCCTATGCCCGCCCCCCTTGCTGTTAGGCTGGGTGTGAAGACATGACAGGCTTCTAAAGCTTCGTGCTCTACTCTTCCATTTAACTGTGGCACTTGGGAGTGTCTTGGGAGCGCTTTCGCCCTTTCGACACCCCCACGAAGCAAAGCCTTGCCATTGTTATCCCCACCATGTTACTAAGGCTGAGAGATGGTGGCTTCCATAAGACGACCTCGTGAGTTTGTGGCTGAGGCAAAAAAAGTTACCTCAGATCCTTTCTGGCTCATAGCTCAAACTCTTACTCTACACCCTCCTTCCATGTTGTCAAAACAAGTGAGCCGGCAGCATACCTGAGAGTGTTTAGTGGGGGGCGGACGGGGTGGTGGTGGTGGAGGCATATGACACATACCGAGAGTTGAAGACACAGGGAGTGGGGTGGGAGAGCGTAGCTGAAATAGCCTCCAAACGGGAGCCATCAATCCCCGCTGCCATCTCGGAAGACGGCTTTATAGCGCAGAAAAACACCAGCGTTGAGCTTGGAATGGAACAGGGTGACCTGCTTTCCTTTCCTTTGTGTAAGCAACCCATTAAGATGTCTCAGCCTTCCTGTTTTTTTGGCTTGTACAGCCATGGGGCTTTAGGAGAGGGGGAACACCTGAGCCGTGTGACTCAGAACTCACTACCACAAGATGTGGTGATGGCCACCCATTTGCATGGCTTTAAAAGGGGGTTGGATAAATTCCCGGAGGCGAAGGCTATCAAGGGCTACTAGCCCTGATGGTTGTGTGCTGTCTCCAGTATTCAAGGCAGTGAGCCTGTGTGCACCAGTTGCTGGGGAACATGGGTGGGAGGGTGCTGTTGCACCATGTCCTGCTTGTTCATCCCTGGCCGATGGCTGGTCGGCCACAGTGTGAACAGAGTGCTGGACTAGACGGACCCTTGGTCTGATCCAGCATCAGGGCACTTCTGATGTTCTTAGATAGTGTGGCAGGGACCCCTGCCCGTCAGAGGCCTGCACCCACAGGCCTGTGGCTTGCCGTGGCTGCTGGTAATGCAGTCCTGGCCACCACATAGGCACATGTACTGACTGGGATCCGGACGCCATAACTGCTGTAAGACATGGAGTAAGAGAGGCAGGATCAGGGAGAACAGGGATGGGGAAAGTCCAGCAGCAGGCCTCAGGGTGGCCAGTGGGACCCTCTCTGCACCTTGCTTAGCCTCTGATGCAAACCAGGTGCTCTGATCAGGCCAAATCCTGACATTGCAAAGCATGAAATTGAGCCCAGGTGCTTATGGGCCAGTGCTGTTGTCTTTCCATTGTGGCTTCTGTCGTCTCAGGGGCATTTGGTTTGTTTCACTCCCCTCCCTCCACCCCCCCCTTCATTCCCAAACAGGATGAAACCGAGAAGAAGGATGAGAAAGAGAAGAAGAAAGAGCCCGAGCCGTCCTTCCAGATCCTCGACAATCCGGCCCGGGTGATGCCTGCCCAGCTCAAGGTGCTGACCATGCCAGAGAGCTGCCGCTACCAGCCGTTCAAGACCGTAAGTCCTGCTTGGCTCCCGGGCAATGACCACCGCTCTCTGCATCACCCCATGAAGCTTTCAGAGTGTGGAACAATTGAATCGCATAAAACAAAAGGACCCGTGCCGGAAAGGCCCGTGGGACACGCGATAAGCAGACGAAAGGGCTTGAGGGAGAGAATCCCCACGCCCCTCGCCCTGTTCCCACTCATGGCCGCGTGGGCAAGGGGAACTCGTGGGCACACGCCTTGTCTAAAGGAGCAAGCGCCAGCCCCTCGATGCCCGCTGGGCTCTCGGCACAGCTCCTATCAGAGCCAGCCCTGCCGTTAGGCAGGGTGCAGCAACCCACTTTGGCAGCAAAACGACAATTACTACCGTATTTCTTTGATTGTAAGACGCCATCGATTGTAAGGCGCACACTAATTTCAGTACCACCAACAGAAAAAAGAAACAACCCCTAAGACACACCTGCGATTTTAAGACGCACCCTGTTTTTAAAGATGTTTGTATGGGGGGAAAAGTGTGTCTTAGAATCGAAGAAATAGGGTACATCTGCAGTTGAATTGTTTTTACTGACACAGACCCCAAAATGTCTTTGGTCATCCCTGGCTCCCGTTGCTCTCGCCAGGGCTTGGGCAGGAGAAACCTCCCGCGAGGTGGTTCCCCTCCCTGAGACGGGATCTGCCTGTGTCTCTTTGGCCTTTCTCCAGCTGCACTGCCTTGAACAGGGCCCAAGATGTCCCGCTTCAGGAAGGGCTGGCTCAGGCAGGTAGTGGCCTGTGGGCCAGATCCACCCTGTCTGCCATCCTCTTGTGCCCTTGGAAAGACTAAGCTTCTTTCATAGAATCTAGTAGAGTTGGAAGGCGGCCTACAAGGCCATCGAGTCCAACCCCCTGCTCAATGCAGGAATCCACCTTAAAGCATCCCTGGCAGATGGTTGTCCAGCTGCCTCTTGAAGGCCTCTAGGGTGGGAGAGCCCACAACCTCCCTAGGTAACTGGTTCCATTGTCGTACTGCTCGAACAGTCAGGAAGTTTTTCCTGATGTCCAGCCGGAATCTGGCTTCCTGTCACTTGAGCCCATTATTCCGTGTCCTGCACTCCGGGAGGATCGTGCTGAAGAGACTGGAGACTAGAATCATAGAATAGTAGAGTTGGACGGGGCCTCTAAGGCCATCGAGTCCAACCCCCTGCTCAGTGCAGGAATCCACCCTAAAGCATCCCTCACAGATGGTTGTCCAGCTGCCTCTTCAATGACTCTGGTGTGGGAGAGCCCACCACCTCCCTAGGTAACTGGTCCCATTGTCGTACTGTTCTAACAGTCAGGAAGCTTTTCCTGATGTCCAGCCGGGATCTGGCTTCCTGTCACTTGAGCCCATTAGTCCGTGTCCTTGCCCCCTCCCGTCTCCTACGGCTGCCCTTCTGCCAGGCAGCAGGCTGAACGGGAGGCCTCTTCCCTTCGGCCAGCTTAAACTCAACTGCAGCAGTGATCAGATTGGGGTTGGGGCGGCCGTTGGTCGCCTCTTGCTGTGCCCTGCCCTGGGTTGGCTGGTTCACGACCTGCCGCTCCCGACTGTTCACACGACTCCCCTTGGCCGGCACCGTGATTCTGAACCCCGTGCCCAGGAGGATGAGTGTTTGCCTTTGGCGCTCCCGTTTCTCTTAGCTTTCCATCGGTGGCATCATTGTCTTGAGAGACACCAGCGAGGACACCGAAGAGCTGGTGGAGCCAGTGGCAGCTCACGGGCCAAAGATCGAGGAGGAGGAACAGGAGCCGGAGCCCCCGGAGCCTTTTGAGTACATCGATGATTAGGAGATGAGGGTACGTAATAATTCAGAACAATAATAATTAATAATAATAATAATAATAATAAGTAAATAATAATAATTAATAACATTAATTAATAATAATTATTAATAATAATAAATAAAATATTGATAATTAATATTAATAATAATATTTATTATTATTTGGAGACGAGGGTACGTAATAATTCAGAACAATAATAATTAATAATTAAAAATAATCAATAATAATAATAAGTAAATAATAATAATTAATAACATTAATTAATAATAATTATTATTAATAATAAATAAAATATTGATAATTAATATTAATAATAATATTTATTATTATTTGGAGACGAGGGTACGTAATAATTCAGAACAATAATAATTAATAATTAAAAATAATCAATAATAATAATAAGTAAATAATAATAATTAATAACATTAATTAATAATAATTATTATTAAAAATAAATAAAATATTGATAATTAATATTAATAATAATATTTATTATTATTTGGAGACGAGGGTACGTAATAATTCAGAACAATAATAATTAATAATTAAAAATAATCAATAATAATAATAAGTAAATAATAATAATTAATAACATTAATTAATAATAATTATTATTAATAATAAATTAAATATTGATAATTAATATTAATAATAATATTTATTATTATTTGGAGACGAGGGTACGTAATAATTCAGAACAATAATAATTAATAATTAACAATAATCAATAATAATTAATTATTATTATTAAATAAAATATTGATAATTAATAATAATAATAATTTCTTACCCGCCTCTCCATCTTGATTGAGGCAGGGAACAACAATGAACGATAAAATACATAAAACTGAATTAAAACATAGCATACAGTGTTAAAAACATCCTAAAAACCATCTTAATATCCTACTGGATAGAGGGACGGGTTTCCCAGCGGGCTGGAGGGCTCCGGGTGCTCAGCTACCCCAACTGGAGAGCCAGTTTGGCGGAATGCTTGACTGGAGGGAGTCTGGTTCAAGTTCACCCACGGCCGTGAGGCTGAGGCATAGGCTGAGAGTTCGTGGCCCCGTTCAGAAGACACCTTAAACCCACGGCTTTAACCACGGCGAATAAGGCGTCTTAAAGGTGTCTTCTGAACACGGACAGTGACTGGCCCAGAGCTACCTCACAGGGATGTTGTGAGGACTACATGGAAAGGAAGGCAGCCATGGAAGCTTCCAAGAGGAATAAAGGTGGGATATAAATGTGATTTTTTTAAAAAAAACACCACACACACACACAACAGCGCCACGCCTCTAGTAGCGGCCTGCCAGATGCCCCTGGGAAGGTTGCAAGCAGGGCCTGATAGAGGCAGCCGTGCCCCAGAGGAGCCACTCATTGAGTATTCAGCAGTCCGTTGCCTCTGAACGTGGAAGTCCTGTGGCTTGCTTTCACGGCTCATCTGACGCAGAAGTCCCCTCCTCTGTGGATTCGTCTGCTGGTTTTGCAGAGACCCTTCAGACAGCGGCCGCTGCGACCTTCTGTGGCAACAAGCGGCCCTCGCTAGTTGCGTGTTGAGGACACACACACACCCCTGCTCCGCGCTGCTCCTGGTAGCTCAGTGCGCCGTGATGTTCAGACCGCTTTCTGAAAGTCCACGGATTTTGCATTTCTATCCCCCCCCCCCCCCGGCGCCCCCCGCACACACAGCAGGGAAAAAGGCTTAGCAGCCGTGAAGGCTTTTGAGCCGGCTGGACGTGGTGCAAAGACCTCTGTGGACTCCCTGAGACACTTCCTTCACACAGGCGCCGCTGTGCCTGAGCCCGGCCTGGATGTGCGCTGCGGCACCACCGGAGGTGGCGGGAGAGGGGAGGCAAAGAGGGCTCCTCTCCTTGCCAGCTCCGGGTTCCTGGGGCTGCTGTGGAGTGTTCTTGGCTGGCAGGCGTGGCCTGCTCCCTTGACTGAACCTGTTCAAACTTGAGCTCCAGGTTTCCTGCACTGCTGGCAGTTCAGAGGTTTTAGGTAGCCTGCCATCCTCCACCCCTGGACCCCCAGGTTAAAATCCTTGCAGTCTTTGGTGCAGGAGAGAGGAGGCCCTCATGCCGCAGCCCCCCTTCCCTAGATCGATGGCCTGTGGGGGGGGGAATGCAAGCTCACAGTGGAGGGGTTAGATCAGCCTTCCCCAACCTGGTGAAACCCAGATGTTTTGGACTACAACTCCAGCTTTATGAGATACGAAGCCCAAAGCATCTAGTGGGCTCCAAGTTCGGGAAGGCTGGATTATATGGACTGCATGTGAGCTGAACCCAGGCGTGTCAGAAGCGTGCGTGTTTTTTAATCTCTGAAATGATTTTCATGAGTTGCAAGCCAATCCGCAGATCAGAATTCGTTGGTCTCGAGGCGTTCGCTCCAAGAAGCCCCTCTGGCCATCTGACTGGTTAGGCCAGCCTTGCCCATTCTGGCAGGGGATTCTGGGAGTTGTAGGCCAACACACCCCGAGGGCACCAGGCTGGGGTGAGGCTGAGCCCGGCGAATCTCCGAAGGAGGATTCCTGTTGCGGTTCCGGCAGGGCCATGGCAGAACTCGAACGGGAGGCCTTGCCCCTTGCGAGCAGGCGGAACTCCTGCCGGTGGCACTAATGTTTTGCCTTTTTCATCCTTTGTCCTCCCAGGGCTTTGGCCCTTAAGGAAGCTTGGCGCTATGCCTGAAGTTGGAAAGCCGCCTGGAGGATGTTCTTGCTGCAGCCGGCAACGCAGCGCATGCCCCAACACCTCTGTGCTGGCCGACAGCAGGCAGTCCACGTTTTATGGTTGACAAAAGGAAATCTACGCTCTCTTTAGTGTACTCTTTCACAAGGAACCGGTTTTCAAAATAAATACATTAAAAACCCCAAATCGCTGTCTTATTCTTGGTTATTTCTCCCAAGCAGGGCATGCTTGCATTTCATTGACAATCACCTTTTTGACATTAGGAAAACTGAGCAACCCTTTGAAGGAGATATTTTGTCAACGTGTTTCAACATGTACCTGCTTAATAAACAGCCTATTAATAATCCTACTGCTGCACTGAACAATAAACAATAAAACCGGGCAGCCGCTGCAAACAGGAAGCTGTTAATTAACTTTGGCAAAGATCTTTGAATTGGATTTACTGTTTAGCAAACACAGAAGAACCTTGGTCATGGGTGGGTGGAGGCATTGCTGGATAATGTAGTTCTATCTATGAAATGCTGTGTGCCGTCATCGTTTTAATTCTGCTTCTGGCTAATTGCAGAAAAGCAAACTCTTACGCTCCAGGAGTCATAGAAGCATAGAATAGCAGAGTTGGAAGGGGCCTACAAGGCCATCGAGTCCAATCCCCTGCTCAATGCAGGAATCCACCCTGAAGCATCCCTGACAGATGGTTGTCCAGCTGCCTCTTGAAGGCCTCTAGTGTGGGAGAGCCCACAACCTCCCTAGGTAACTGGTTCCATTGTCGTACTGCTCTAAGAGTCAGGAAGTTTTTCTTGATGTCCAGCTGGAATCTGGCTTCCTGTAACTTGAGCCCGTTATTCCGTGTCCTGCACTCTGGGAGGATCGAGAAGAGATCCTGGCCCTCCTCTGTGTGACAACCTTTTAAGTATTTGAAGAGTGCTATCATATCTCCCCTCAATCTTCTCTTCTCCAGGCTAAACATGCCCAGTTCTTTCAGTCTCTCTTCCTAGGGCTTTGTTTCCAGACCCCTGATCATCCTGGTTGCCCTTCTCTGAACACGCTCCAGCTTGTCTGCGTCCTTCTTGAATTGTGGAGCCCAGAACTGGACGTAATACTCTAGATGAGGCCTAACCAGGGCCGAATAGAGAGGAACCAGGACCTCACGTGATTTGGAAGAAGGTTACTGATCTCTGCTCACTTTCCCGTCACCCTTCGTGGAAGACGTTTGCTATCCAGATGAAGTCATTTTCCTTTGTAGAGCTCTCAATAAGCCTTCCTTCCTCTCTCTTTAATGCTGTTTGACCTCTCAGACATTTCTTGTCTTGTGGAATTTCGTTGTGATTAACGCAGCCTTGATGGTCAAGGAATTTTAAGTACAGAGTCGTGGTCTGATGTTGACAGCGATGGTTCATCTCAGGCTCTCTCCTTTGTCTTCTGTTCCGGGAGATCCCAGAAAGAGAACTGGGTTTTCAGTGCTTTGTCTTATCTCTGACACGAAGATCATACAAATCTTTAGGGCAAATCTTCTCCCATCCCTTTTGATTGCACATCGTTTCACAGGGAGATAAGAGGTGTTGATTCAAGTAGGCTTTCTGGAGGAAGGGTGGTGAGCTTTTGGCAAGATAAAAGGAGGGCCCTGGCCCTGAGGGGGGACCGAATCAGCGTGGAGGACTTTCACCCTCTCTACCTGGTGGGACCCCCTGCTTTTAGGTACAGGCAGAAATTCAATGGGTGCAGCTTATCCTTTGCTGGAAGATGCAATGATAGGGATCACTCCACCTTCTGGGTTTCTGCTCCGGGTTTCAGTCGCACTGCTCTAACAATCAGGATGTTTTTCCTGAAGTCCAGCTGGAATCTGGCTTCCTGTAACTTGAGCCCGTTATTCCGTGTCCTGCACTCTGGGAGGATCGAGAAGAGATCTTGGCCCTCCTCTGTGTGACAACCTTTCAAGTATTTGAAGAGTGCTCTCATGTCTCCCCTCGGCCTTCTCTTCTCCAGGCTAAACAGGCCCAGTTCTTTCAGTCTCTCCTCATAGGGCTTTGTTCAGACTTCGGTGTAGTTCTCTGGAACAGCAGATGAGGTGGGAAGGCAGCAGAGGGGATCTCATATGATGGAAACTTCCATGCCCAACAAATCTTTGCGCATAGAAAACCAGTGTGTCAAGGAGAAGGTTTCTAACCTTGCTGACATCCTAGTTTTGTATGTGCAGGGATTTTGCTTTGTTTTATAAAGGAGGCTCATTTGACCCTCCTCTGCAATCTGAAGTCATTCAGCACAGCTAAGCTCACCATCTCATCTACTTTTTTGTGGCCTTGGGCCCCCATGGGTTCAATATCCATTTTTTAAGCAGGGAAAGAAGGCGTTTTTCTTCCATTCCGCGCGGGCGCCAACCCATGCCTCTGCCAGGGCTCAGTTCCTCGCTTTCCTGCTTAGGCCAGCCACCTCTCATCATTGCTTGGGGCACTGGCAGTTTTTTCTGCTTTCCATCGCGAAATGTTTTTCCAACTTTCTGATTTATTGTCGATGAAGTTACATTTTACAAAAACAAATCTGACTGTTCCTGGGCACTGGGCTCTTGGCAGGATAGAGGGCTGAATCTCCCTACAGAATATAAATACTTGTGGGTAGGAAGACGCTCCCCTCCTGACTTCTTGTGAGCTCAGAGCGGTGTTAAGATCTCAAACCTGGCATTGCATGCTGCTCTCCTGCACAAGCCTTAGAGGTACCGGACCTCTGGACCCCTGGCATGTCCCTCCTGCCTCCAAGTTAGATTATGTTTCTTTAGGTCGGAATCAAGACAATGGCTTCCTCTCCTACTATAGGTGTGTTTAACACAGCAAGGCTACGGCTATTGTGTTACTGCCAATTACAGATGCTGTTAATGTTTGCTGTGTTTGTCTTAGAATCATAGAATAGCAGAGTTGGAAGGGGCCTACAAGGCCATCGAGTCCAACCCCCTGCTCAATGCAGGAATCCACCCATAGAATCATAGAATATGATACACCTCAAGTCTCCAGCTTGATAAGTCTCCAGTCTTATACATATCAAGTCTCCAGCTCAGTACCCATGAACATAAGTAGTGCCCTGATGCTGGATCAGACCAAGGGTCCATCTAGCCCAGCACTCTGTTCACGCAGTGGGCAACCAGTCGTCAGCCAGGGATGAACAAGCAGGACATGGTGCAACAGCACCCTCCCGCCCATGTTCCCCAGCAAGTGGTGCACACAGGCTTACTGCCTCAATTACTGGAGATAGCACACAACCATCAGGGCTAGTAGCCCTGGATAGCCTTCGCCTCCGGGAATTTATCCAACCCCCCTTTTAAAGCCATCCAAATTAGTGGCCATCACTATATCTTGTGGTAGTGAGTTCCACAGTTTAACTGTGCTCTGTGTGAAGAAGTCCTTCCTATTATTTTTTTCTGAATCTCCCAGCAATCAGCTTCATGGGAAGACTTCACTGGGTTCTGGTTTTATGGGGGAAGGAGAAAAATGTCTCCCTCTCCACACCGTGCATCATTTTCTACACCTCTATTATGTCTCCCCTCCTCCTCCTTTTTCCTAAACTGAACAATCCCAGCTGTTGTAACCTTCCCTCATAGGGGAGATGCTCCGGCCCCTTGATCCTTTTATAGTTGCATTTTTCTGCACTTTTTCCAGCTGTGTATTATCCTTTTTTAGGTGTGGTGACCAGAACTGTACACCGTATTCTAAGTGTGGTCGCACCATCGATTTGTATAAGGGCAGTACGATACCGGCCGTTTTATTCTCACTTGTTTGCGGGCATATTGGCATGAATATCTATCTATCTATCATCTTTTTGTTGTTGCTGTGCTTTGTTGGAACAAATAAGGGATTTGGCATTTGAGGCCCAGAGCTGCCCACTGCCTCCGCCAAGTTTGCCTTCTGTGAAACAGGTGTTGGGAGGAGAAAGCTGCTGGTTCCAAAGAGCGGTTTTGTGTTGTGCTGCTTAGATCCCTTCCTCTGCTGTGTCCTTAGGTTCTTGAGCAAGTTAATTCTCAGTGGCCCCGTTCAGAAGACACCTTAAACCATGGCTTTAACCACAGTGGTTAAGCCAGAAAGCCAGGCTGTGTTCAGAAGACACCTTAAACCACGTCTTTAACCACAGCGAATAAAGCAAAAAAAGCCTTATTCACCGTGGTTAAAGCCATCTTCTCAACACGGCCTGGCATTCTGGCTTAACCACCGTGGTTAAAGCCATGGTTTAAGGTGTCTTCTGAACGGGGCCTTTGAGTCTTGCTAGGGCCTGAGCTCCAGAACACTGCACCCATTTCCCTGAAGGCAATGTGGTGCACCAGGTAACTTGGCTAAGGTAGGGTGACCCTATGAAAAGGAGGACAGGGCTCCTGTATCTTTAACAGTTGCATAGAAAAGGGAATTTCAGCAGGTGCCATTTGTATATATGGAGAACCTGGTGAAACTCCCTCTTCATCACAACAGTTAAAGCTGCAGGTGCCCTGCCCTCTTTTAAATCTGGTCACTCTAGTATAGCTCCTGCACCTTTAACTATTGTGATGGAGACGGAATTTCACCAGGTTCTCAATATATACAAATGACACCTGCTGAAATTCCTTTTTCTATGCAACTGTTAAAGATACAGGAGCCCTGTCCTCCTTTTCATATGGTCACCCTAGCTAAGGGATACGGGAGAGAAATGTTGCTGTATGACTTAACGGTGGAGGTGAACCCTATGTACTGTGTACAGTTGTGGCTACCTTGCCTCCAACCAAGATATGCATGCAGACGGTGGGTGATGCAGCATGAAAGCTGGGTGCTACAGCAACGTTTAATGGTTTTCCTTTGCATAACGGCTATGTAACCAGCCCACCTTGTTAGAGCTAATTGGGAAGGAAATGAACCTCCTCTCCCGGGACTGCTTGAAGAAGGCCGTCCTTTTCGGCTGGTGTGCCAGCAACTCATTAGTGCGGTCAATGTTTATGGCAGAGCGAGAAATGGCATCACCAGGCCCTGTGACAGGAAGGTTGTTGTCTTAGCTCTTTTCTCTTGAATTCTCAGAACTCTGGGCCATCTGCCAGCTTTGTTTGCTTTTTCGGGGTGGGGTGGGGAAATGCCTCCTGAGAGAGCTGAGAAACATTTGGGCTAAATCTCCAAACTGAGCACCCTAGAAGTAGCTGAAAACATAAATATATCAATGCACAGTTAGGAAAAGAAAAGAAGAGTTAAGGTAGATCCTAGAACCCCCATCGCCCAGGAGAAAGCCTGGTTCTTGATTATTTATTTATTTATTTAGAATATTTATATACCGCTCCCCATTGAAAAATTTCAGAGGTAAAATGAAAATAAAAACAATAAAACAGTTAAAACAAAATTTAAAAAGAAGCAAAAATCAGAAATCCAAGGCTGCGTGTTAAAGAAAGGCTTCTTGGAATAAAGATGTTTTCAGGAGGCGCTGAAAGGAGTACAAGGTCGGAGCCTGCCTGACCTCCAGAGGCAGGGAATTCCACAGGAGGGGGGCCACCACGCTGAAGGCTCTTCCCCTGGTGGATTCCAATCGGAGGATGGATCTAGGTGGAACCACCAGGAGCAGATTATCAGCTGCCCTTGGGCTTCAACAGCACAGTTGTTGAAACCAAAAACACACCATCGCTATTGGCAGCATTTTATATGTTTTCCTGACACACACACACCCCAAAAAAGCACTGCAAGACATTAATAGATGACAAGTTGAAAGAAGATGGTACCCTGAGATCCAACATGGTGTAGTGGTTGGAATGTTGGACTGGGACTCAGGAGATCCGGGTTCTAGTCCCCACTCAGCCATGAAAACCCACTGGGTGACTTTGGGGCAGTCACTGACTCTCAGCCTCAGCTGCCTCATAGGGTTGTTGTGAGGATAAAATGGAGAGAAGGAGGTCTACATTAGCCGCCTTGGGTTCCTTGGAAGAGGCAAAAGGATGGGAGATAACTCAATAATAAATAATGACATAGAATTGTAGAGTTGGAAGGGGGCCTATAGGGCCAGCTAGTCCAACCCCCTGCTTAATGCAAAAATCCATCTTAAAGCATCCCTGACAGATGGTTGTCCAGCTGCCTCTTGAAGGCCTCTAGTGTGGGAGAGCCCACTACCTCCCTAGGTCACTGATTCCATTGTCGTACTGCTCTAACAGTCAGGAAGCTTTTCCTAATGTCCAGCCAGAATCTGGCTTCTTGTAACTTGAGCCCATTATTCTGTGTCCTGCACTCTGGGAGGAACAAGAAGAGATCCTGGCCCTCCCTTGTGTGACAACCTTTCAAATCCTTGAAGAGTGCTATCGTGTCTTCTGTTCTCCAGGCTAAACGTGCGCAGTTCCTTCAGTCTCTCGTCATAGGGCTTTGTTTCCAGACCCCTGATCATCCTGGTTGCCCTCCTCTAAACCCCCTCCAGCTTGTCTGTGTCCTTCTTGAAGTGTGGTGCCCAGAACCGGATGCAGTACCTGAGGTCTAACCAGTGCTGAATAGAGAGGAACCTGTACCTCACATGATTTGGAAGCTATACTTCTATTAATGCTGCCCAAAATAGCATTTGCCTTTCTTGCAGCCACATCACACTGTTGGCTCATATTCAGCTTGTGTTCTACAACAATGCCAAGATTCGCTTGCAGTATTGCTGAGCCAAGTATCCCTCATCTTGTAACTGTGCCTTTGGTTTCTTTTTCCTAGGTGCAGAACTTGGCATTTATCCCTATTAGATTTCATCTTGTTGTTTTCAGCCCAGCACTCCAGCCGATCAAGATCACTTTGAAGTTTGTTTCTGTCTTCCAGGGTATTAGCTGTCCCACCCAATTTGGTGTCATCTGCAAATTTGATCAGCGTTCCCTGCACCTCCTCGTCCAAATCATTAATACAAATGTTGAAGAGCACTGGGCCCAGGACTGAGCCCTGCGGTACCCCACTCGTTGCCTCTCCCCAGTTTGAGAAGGTTCCATTGATAAGTACTCCTTGAGTCCGATTCTGTAGCCAACTGTGAATCCACCTAATAGCTATTCCATCTAGCCCATTTTTAGCTAGTTTGCTAATCGGAATGTCATGGGGCACCTCGTCAAAAGCTTTGTTGAAATCAATGATGCTTGTTAACAAAATTTACAACATGAGATGGAGGCACACCTTACAAGCATCCAAAACCACTGCATAGACCTTGCCAGTTGTTCATAGCTTTCTACTAGCAGAGGCAACCTCCTTCTGGGATGATGATGATGATGATGATGATCCCACCAACCTCTACTTTCATGGTTTCACTCCTGAGCACAATCATTGATGGGACTGGTTACTGCACCCTTCCTCAACCTGGTGCCCTCTAGATGTTTTGGACTTCAGTTCCCATCAGCCACAGCCAGCATGGTCAGGAATGCTGGGAAATGTGGAGTCTGCCACCTCGTCACATCTCTTCATACCTCTCCTCCCCATCATTTGTGACCACTCCTTTCTCCTAGTGGCCTTCGTTCGCCAAACCCCCACCCCCACCCCAATTTCCACACCCAAGAGGATTGCCCTCTTATTATGTAAGAGGGAAAGGAAGCCACAGCCAGGCACCTCTCCATCATGCCTGGGTCCAGCTCCAGCTGAGAGACCTTTCCCTCCTGCTACCAACTGTCGCTGCTGAGGCCATCAGAGGGAAAGGAAGCGGCAGCCAGGCAGCCCTCCATTGTGCCTTGATCAGTATGAGGCTATTACAGGGAGAGGGGGGAAAAGCAGCTGCTGAACTTTGCAACTAAGAATCAAGTGCCTAAATTTGCTTCTTCTTTTTCCTCCTCCCTCCCAAACCCCTTTCCTTTTGTGTCATGTTTTTTAGACTCTAAGCTTTTGGGCAGGGGCTGTCTTAAGAAATATTTTTGTAAGCTACCTTGAGGGCCTTTTTTGGCTAAAGGGCAGGATAAAAGTGCTATAATAAATAAATAAAATGTTAACGCACCTGCTTTGACTATAAGATGACTTTAACGTTGAGGACACATCTCTCTACTGTCTGGCACAGCCTGACTACAAAACCCCATTGATTTCATGTGCTTTTCTCCTAGCCACTAATTCCTTTTTCTGTGGTCTGTGTCACCTTTTCTGAGATCCGCAACGTCCTCTTTTTTTTTTATCTGACTGCTCAAGGCTTCTGTTTTCCGAAGGCCTCAAACTTTGGTTGAGCTAAGCCAAAGTATACATACTATTAACATATATGTACATCTAATGTAGGCATAAATGACAATATCCATAAATATGTTTGTTTTATGGGTCTTAATTCCTTTCAGCACCAAAAACAACAATGTGTCTCGAGGCATCTTAAAGCTACCGGTATTACAGATATGCTTTTGGGAGGGCCAGGCCATCTCTTCCTATAAATCGGATTGAATTGTTGCTTGGTACTTTGATAACAATCAAAGTTGAAAAGTGTTATATAAATATCGTTAGGCTAAGAAGTCTTTTGTGGCATTAGTGTTCAAAGAGCTCCTTTTGTCTAGAGCAGTGGTTCCCAAAGTGGGTGGTATTGCCCCCTTGGGGTGGGTGGGATTGCATAGGGGGGCGTTAAGAGGCACGGAAGCAGCAGGGGGGCACTCGAGGTGGTCTTTTCCGAGAAGCACCTCTCCAGAAGGTCTTAAAACCCAGGGATACTTTTATGGGAGAAGGTAGTTTGGTCCTAAGCCATATAGGGGAAGAATCCACACATGTATTAATACTATTTAAGAAGAGTCCTTTTAATGGTGAATTTAAATATTTCAAAAGCACCAAAACACTAATGAAGAGACATACCCTGCTTGGTGTGCCCCGCCACGCCGGCTGCAAAACAGAGGCGTTCGCTCTCTTTTCCCTCCCTCCCTCAGCAAGCCTGTGGCGGGTGCTTTGGAATCAATATTCCATTAATTGTTACTGTTTTGAATTTTATTGTTATTATCTTCCTTAGTGGGTTGTTGAAAACCACTATTCTGAATAATTATTTTTATAGTGTAGGGTAGGGGGCTCTGGGCATGAGTTTGTGGAACCAAGGGGGTGGTTACATGAAAAAGTTTGGGAACCACTGGTCTAGAGCATGGAGTATTACCCTCAGCAGTAAGATATATTATGTAAACATGGGTTCAGAGAGGGGGAAATGTAAGCAGTGGGGCTGAAAGGCCATGAAATGGATGAAGTAGCAGTAGGACTGAGTGACCCATACATAGGAAACTGCCTCATTCAGTCCATAGCTAGACCAGGCCTATATCCTGGGATCGTCCTGGGATCATCCCTGTACATCCAAATGACACACATGGGATCCCGGGAGCAGGCAGGGACGACCCCTCCATTTGCTTGGGATAATCCTTAGGTCTAGCTAAGGCCTCAGTTGTGGTGATCATACCATCTTCCTAGCTATTCTATGCTAATTTAACCCCTATGGAATGAAAGAAAGCCATGGTCCCAATTAAGCCCAAAATTAATGTAGTCAAATTTACCAGTAAATTCTAGTTCGGCAATTTCAACCCAGATTTGAGACCTTTTTGTTGACCTGTTCTTTTGAGGTCACATCAGGATACAAACGTAATCCATAGGAACACTGAGAGTTCTGTGAAGTCAGTCTATTTAGTCCACCCCAGACAGCATAACCAATAGTCAGGGATGATGGTTGTTGTGATCCAAAATACCTGGAGGGCACGAGATTGGGGAAGGCTGACTGCTGTACCACTGAGCTCCAGCAAAAGTGAGTCATCTCAGTGTCCCGTTGAGAGCAATGAAACAGGTCTTAGCTGGGATTTCAATAGGACTTAATCATGGGTAACTTTGGCTGGATTGTCGCGCCTAAATGTACTTTCAGAAGCTCAGCGGGAGACAAATCCATTAACTTGTTCCATGCAGAATGTTTCATCGTGAACACACACATTCTAATTATGTGTCTTGCATCAACCGTGGTGGGAGGGAGAGAGATGTAAACCCTCCATGCGTCGTGTATCTAATATGGGCTGACTTGTCTGTTGAAGGAGAGTCCTAGCATCGGATGAATTTCCCCTGCTGGGGTCATTAAAACGCCAAGGAATCTTCACACAAACTCTGAATTCTTAAGGCTGAGTCTTTAAACATGGCAGCAGAAACCCTTCCGGGTAGAACCTCTTTTCCGGGAGGCCAAAAGGAAGGGCCGGGAGGCCTGATGCCTCAACCACACACCCCTAAAGTGGCAGGCCCACAAGTTGTGTTGTTGCAAAAGCCACGTTCTCTAACCGCTCTTTTCCTGTAGGTCAGCAACACATAGGGAGCCCACGTTTTGCGCCAGGGACTTTCAGCTGCTCGCCCCCAATCATAAACCTTGACTCTAGCAGCGAGAAATTTGATAAGGGAGCTCCAAGGTAGAAGGTGACAAGAGCAGCACCAGATTCAAGAACTTGGGGTGCAGAAACCTCAAACGCTGTACTCCGATAAGCAAAATCCTGCTACTGGAACAAGAAGTGCAAATTACACCGATTTACATCTATGTTATTTGGCTTGTAGGTGCCATTTAAAGGTGTTGCGTCCAGTTCTGGGCTCCACATTTCAAGAAGGACGCAGACAAGCTGGAGCGGGTTCAGAGGAGGGCAACCAGGATGATCAGGGGTCTGGAAACAAAGCCCTGTGAAGAAAGACTGAAACAACTGGGCATGTTTAGCCCGAAGAAGAGATGATTGAGGGGGGACATGAGAGCACTCTTCAAATACTTAAAAGGTTGTCACACAGAGGAGGGCCAGGATCTCTTCTCGATCCTCCCAGAGTGCAGGACACGGAATAACGGGCTCAAGTTAAAGGAAGCCAGATTACAGTTGGACATCAGGAAAAACTTCCTTTTAGAGCAGTACGACAATGGAACCAGTTACCTAGGGAGGTTGTGGGCTCTCCCACACTAGAGGCCTTCAAGAGGCAGCTGGACAACCCTCTGTCAGGGATGCTTTAGGGTGGATTCCTGCATTGAGCTGGAGGTTGGACTCGATGGCCTTGTAGGTCCCTTCCAACTCTGCTATTCTATGATTCTATGAAATATTAATTAGCCTTCACAGGAATATGGTCAGGAATGCTTGGCTAAGCATTCTTCGTCAAGTTTATCATGTGCTAATAATCAGGTAATATTTCCTCCTTGAACAGGCCAGGATTTCACAAAAGAACATTTATTTATTTATTTATTTATTTATTTATTTATTTATTTATTTATTTATTATTGGATTTATATCCCGCCATTTTTCCTCCAAGGAACCCAAGGCGGTGTACATAATCCTCCTCCTCTCCATTTTATCCTCACAACAACAACCCTGTCAGGTAGGCTGGGCTGAGAGTCTGTGACTGGCCCAAAGTCACCCAGTGGGTTTCCATGGCTGAGTGGGGACTAGTACCCAGATCTCCCAACTCCCAGTCCAACACCTTAGCCACTACACCACACCGGCATTAATGTGCCCTGACAGTTGAGTGTGGGGAAAGTGGATGGAGAGGCATTTTTCTCCCTCTCTTATAATAGTAGAACCCAAAGGGGTCATCCCATGAAGCTGACTGGTGCGAGGATCAGGACAGATAAAAGGAAGGACTTCTTCAAACAGTGCCTAATTAAATTATGGATTTCACTACCACAAGATGTTGTGAAGGCCACCAATTTGGTTGGCTTTAAAAGGGGGTTGGATAAATTCCTGGAGGAGAATGCTATCAATGGCTACTAGTCTTGATGGTTGTGTGCTATCTCCAGTATCAGAGACAGAAGAGTACTGTTGCACCCGTGTTCTGCTTGTGGTTTCCTGGTTGACAGCTTGTTGGACACTGTTAGCCTGACCATATGCAGAGGGAAACTCCAGAAACCTCCGGGGAAATCAAGAGGACCGGAGGAACCGGTGCTTGGCCCCAAAGTACCGGGGATACTGGCCCCACGGCACGGCGGCAACTAAACTGTGTTAACAGAGTACTGGACTAGAAGGACTCCTTGGTCTGATCCAGCATCAGGCCCTTCTTATGTTCTTAAGTCTTCAATTAACCATAGTTCCCCCATTTTGTCCAAGTTAGGCTTCAGAACAAGCCGGGATATTAAGCCAACTTCAAACAAGGCCCCTTGTTATCCTAGGATATCTCCTAATCTCTTGATCAGGGGCAGCAGAATATGGCACAGAAGATAAAAGGAAGTTCTTCTTCACACAGCGCATAGTTAAACTATGGAATTCACTGCCACAAGTTGTGGTGATGGCTACCAATCTGGTTGGCTTTAAAAGGGGGTTGGATAAATTCCTAGAGGTGGCTGTCCAGCTGCATCTTGAAGGCCTCTAATATGGGACAGCCTACCACTTCCCTGGGTCATTGGTTCTATTGTCATACTACTCTAACAGTCAGAAAGTTTTTCCTGATGTCCAGCCGGAATCTGGCTTCCTGTAACTTCAGCCCATTCTTCCATGTCCTGCACTCTGGGATGACATCACCATCCCTGCTGATCCAAAAGTCCTGGGGCTTTGACCCTGCGAGACCCCGCGCTGCTACAGCTCTGGACGAAGGCTGGCCTGACATATTACGAGGCAAACCCAGGCTCCCCACATTCTCAGCAGCCCACCCTCCCTCTCAAATCCTCCCTCTCACATTTTGTATGACCTTACAGTGGTCTGTGAACACGTAGCTCTTGAGATAAGGCGGCGTTCCCCCTTCAGAAAGCAAAGCGGCTGCCGTCTGGCTGCCATCTGTTTCTCGACCCGCACGCAGCTGCCTTGCGCGCCCGAGTGAGGATACGCACACACACCAAGCGGACGTCTCGTTGTATACTTTCTCTTTGCATTGGCCCGGGGTCTATAAAGCGTAACGCTTGAAGGAGGCCGGGGAGCGGGTCACGGCCTGGCTAGACAATAGCAGCCCAGTGAAAGCTGCATTTACTTAGTCATCGGTTGAGGTGGATCCTGCTGGGTTGCCAATGAGGCGTGCGAGGAAGAATTCCGTCCTGTAACATTTCTGTGGTTTTTCCAAGGCAGGTATTTGCACACTGCTGGTCTGTTGAGAGGCAGGGAGACTGTAAATCAAGAATAATAGTTGGCGCTCAGGGCTAGCCCCCAAACGCGGTGTAGGACAAAGGTTGGCAGTTTGTTGACTTTGGTACCTAGGAGAGGCCCAGGCCAGGTCCCGGGGAGCTGGGGCGGGCAGGATTGATTGCAATTCTCCCAGTGGTACAATCTTGCGCCCCGTCTCACGTAACACATCAGGGGTGAGGGAGCTTCGGGGGGGGGGGGGTTGGAACCAGCCAGCAGCTGCCGTAAAAAAAGGCAAACTCCATGTTAGGCATAATTAGGAAAGGAATTGTTAATAAAACTGCTAAGATTACACTGCTCTTCTACAAATCTATGGTGCGACCACACTTAGAAGAATACTGTGTACACTTCTGGTCACCGCACCTAAGAAAATGGATATAGTAGAGCTGGAAAAAGTGCAGAAAAGGGCAAGTAAAGGGCTGGAGCAGCTGCCCTACAAGGGAAAGTTACAACAACTGGGATTGTTTAGCTTGGAAAAAAGGAGGCTGAAGAGAGACCTGATAGAGGTGGACAAAATTATGCATGATGTGCAGAGGGAGGAATTTTTCTCCCTCTCCCATAATACCAGAACCCAATGGGGCCACCCCATGAAGCTGATGGGTGGGAGATCCCGGACAGATAAAAGGAAGGACTTTTTCCCGTATGTACCTGCCCAGACCCTAAGGTCATCCTCAGGGGTCCTTCTCTGTGAGCCCCTGCCAAAGGAGGTGAGGCAGGTGGCTACCAGGAGGAGGGCCTTCTCTGCTGTGGCCCCCCGGCTGTGGAATGAGCTCCCTAAGGAGGTTCGCTTGCCACCTACATTATATGCTTTTAGACGCCAGGTGAAGACCTTTTTATTCTCCCAGCATTTTAACAGTCTATAAATTTCAACTTGGTGTTTTAAATTTGTAATTTTGCATTGCTGCTGTTTTTATCTGGTTGAGCTTTTATATTGTTGTTTTATACTTTGAATGTTTTTAATTTTTGAGAGCTCCGGCTATTGGGCGGTATAGAAATGTAATAAATAAATAATAAATAAATAAAATAAATAAATAAATTTCACGCAGCGCAGAGTTAAACTGGGATTCACTACCACAAATTTCGACGGCCTTCAAAGGGTTGTGTGCTACCTCCAGTATCAGAGGCAATAAGCCTATGTACCCCAGTTGCTGGGGCGCATGGGAGGGAGGGTGCTGTTGCACTCGGGTCCTGCTTGTGGTTTTTCCCATCAGCAGCTGGTTGGCCCCTGTGTGAATAGAAGGCTGGAATACATGGACCCTTGGTCTGATCCTGCATGGTTCTTCTTACAGTCATCCAAGGACTCTTTGTAATCATGCATGCAGCAGATTGGCACCAGCTTGGGATGCACGCACCACGTCAAAACAACCGGGACTTGCATGTACATCTCACTGTGTGGGTTGCTTCTCAGGACACCAGCTAGGCCTTTTCTGAAGATACGCTGTCCCCATGAAATGCATTCTCTGCCTCTTGAGTATTTATTTTATTTTATTTATTTATTGCACTTATATACCGCTCCCATAGCCCTAGAGTAGATTCCCTAGAGTAAATTCAGTCCTCATTGGACCCACCTTAGTATTTTTTTAAAGTTTGGGGGGAGTCCTTCTGCACATCTTGGGGTCCCCCCACACAGTGGTGCAGCTAGAGACCTGTCTGCCTGTCTGTGGAAATATTAAGATCGCTGCTTCTACTCTGGCGGAGGCTTGCTTGTGATCCAAAAATCCCATGTTGTGTAGCTTGCCAGATGATTTCTGTTTTTATAGTAAAAAAGTGTCCTGTTTCCGAGGTGGTAGAGCTCTGCCGGAGACCAAAATGTTGTTCAAACTGTCCGAGGGTCAAAAGCTAGAGAGTCAGGTAGTCCAAGCTGAAGTCTAACCAGTCCACAAGTCAGTATCCAGGAAAGGTGAAGCGCCTACTGTAGTCTAGTCCAGTCCAGAGATCAAGAGCCAGGAAGTTGCGGAGCTACAATGCCGAGCCGGTCCGGGGAGTCAGAGGGAGAAGACCAAACGAATGCCAGGGATTCCAAAGTCAAGAGCCAAGCCGAGAAGTACGCAAGACGCCAGCAATGCAACAAAAAGAAAGAAAAGAAAATCGGGATTTTTATTGGCCCCATTGGGACTGCCTCACCTTCTGCATCAGAGGTTCCCTTGGCTTGGCATGTAAGGGTAGCGCTCTCTGTTAAGAAATTATGGGATAGATGGAGCTGTGGCTGGAAATGATCCTGTCCCATGAAGTTCCTCCCCATAGTTGCTGGGGAACATGGGTGGGAGGGTGCTGTTACACCATGCCCTGCCTTGTTGGTCCCTGGCCGATGGCTGGTTGGCTACTGTGTGAACAGAGTGCTGGACTAGATGGACCCTTGATCTGATCCACCATGTTCTTACAGCGTGTCCCTTCGCCCTCTGCTGTGGCACCATCACATTTTGAGGTTCCCTGCTGTCCGGCTGTGTATCACTGGCTGCTGTGGGTGGAGGCAAGGAAATAGGCATCATGATGACGTACGTCACAACACGGGGGGACGAGGGGCGCTTTTTGATGGCACCTTGGCAGCAGGGGTGTTTCCAAACGGAGATCTCCCTAGCGTTAACAACCCAAAGGCATTGTGCAGTTTCCCCAACTATTTTTCCTTAGCATGTTTTCCAGATCTCTAAACGAGCTGTCGAATGTGCTCAAACTATTTTTGGGGGAAAGGGTTTAGCACCTTGGATAGCTCCTGTAGAGTTCTGGCATGTTTACACCAGCCCTATATGCCGGGTTAGTCCCTGGATCGTCCCAGGGAATCCTGGGGGCAACCCAGGATGAGCAAGGACTTTCCCTGGGATACAGGGAATCGTGGAAAACCTGATTTTTCCGTGGTCCCGATACCATCCTGCGGAGTGTGGGCCACGTGGCTGCTGCTCCCGGGTCCTCCCATTGTCCCTGCATGTAGCAGAGCTGCACTGGGGCAGCTGTGCCCATCAGGGGTGGGGAGTGGGTTCAGGTTTTTGTTGTTGTCATTTTTACCTTTTTTACGGAGGAGCATAACTGCGCTCTATTATTATCATCATCATCATCATTTATATACTGCCCCCATAGCTAGAGCTCTCTGGGCAGTTTACAGAAATTCTAAAATCGAGATAAAAACGAGTATACAAAATTTAAAATTCTAAAACGCAGAACATACATACATAAAGCATTAAAAACTTTTGAAAATAAACATGTGGGTGATTAAGATGTGCCGCCATATGCCTGGGCAAAGAAGAAAGTCTTAACCTGGCGCCGGAAAGATAGCAGCGTTGGCGCCAGGCGAGCCTCGTCACTGGAGGCCACCACCAAAAAGGCCCTGTCCCTCGTTGCCACACTCTGAGCCTCTCTCGGAGTAGGCACCTGGAGGAGGACCTTCGATGTTGAACGTAGTGACCAGGTTTATTAACGTCGGGAGAGGCGTTCCGTCAGGTATTGTGGTCCCAAGCCGTGTAAGGCTTTATAGTCAAAACCAGCACCTTGAATTGGGCTCAGAAACATACAGGCAGCCAGTGCAAGCGGACCAGAGCAGGTGTTATATGGTCAAACCTTCTGGTTCCCGAAATCAATCTGGCCGCTGCATTTTGCACGAGCTGCAGCTTCCGAACCGCTCTTTCTCTCTCTCTGAAAAAAAAGCAGCCGCAATGTCCTTCTGGGACATCATGCGTCTGTCAAGATGTTGGGGGAGGATCACAGAAACCAGTAAGTCCTTGATCCTCCCCCTCCAACTCTCTACACCCTATGGTGTAGACATGCCCTATGACTGAAACCCGTAATAGATTCACAGCCCCACCGAAATTAGCGCCAACAGACTCCACTGGGTTCAACAGCCCGGTGATGGCACACTGGGGGAGCCTATCACTGTCTGTCTGTCTGTCTATCTGTCTGTCTGTCATTATTTGAACTCTGAATTGGCTTAAACCTGCTGTTTCCTGAATTTTGTGTGAGGTCCTGGTACCTCTCTCTTCGGCCCTGGTTAGGCCTCATCTAGAATATTGTGTCCAGTTCTGGGCTCCACAATTCAAGAAGGACGCAGACAAGCTGGAGCGTGTTCAGAAGAGGGCAACCAGGATGATCAGGGGTCTGGAAACAAAGCCCTATGAAGAGAGACTGAAAGAACTGGGCATGTTTAGCCTGGAGAAGAGAAGATGGAGGGGAGACATGATAGCACTCTTCAAATACTTCAAAGGTTGTCACACAGAGGAGGGCCAGGATCTCTTCTCGGTCCTCCGAGTGCAGGACACGGAAGAACGGGCTCAAGTTAAAGGAAGCCAGATTCCAGCTGGACATCAGGAAAAACTTCCTTTTAGAGCAGTACGACAATGGAACCAGTTACCCAGGGAGGTTGTGGGCTCTCCCACACTAGAGGCCTTCAAGAGGCAGCTGGACAACCATCTGTCAGGGATGCTTTAGGGTGGATTCCTGCATTGAGCGGAGGGTTGGACTCAATGGCTTTAGAGGCCCCTTCCAACTCTGCTGTTTTATGATTCTATGATTCTATGAATTAAATGCAATCACTCTTAAGTATTCGGCCTCATGCTGATGCTAGGGAAGGTGGAAGGCAAAAGGAAGAGGGGCCGACCAAGGACAAGATGGATGGATGATATTCTGGAGGTGACAGACTTGACCTTGGGGGAGCTGGGGGTGGCGACGGCCGACAGAAAGCTCTGGCGTGGGCTGGTCCATGAAGTCACGAAGAGTCGGAAGTGACTGAACGAATAAACATCAAAAACTGTTGCTGGCTACACCCATCTCTCTCTCTCTCTCTCTCTCTCTCTCTCTCTCTCTCTCTCTCTCTCTCTCTCTCTCTCTCTCTCTCTCCCCCTCCCACACCCCGTCTACATCTTTGCTCTTCATCCTGGAATAGGCTTGACTCAGTCCAGAGCCAGAGATAAACCTTGCCAGGAGGAGAACTGAGCAGATAGAACCCATCCTGTCCCTTCGTAGTTCCTGATCATTCCTGAAAGTTAAACAAACACCCAGAAGAGAAACACAGAACGTTACAGCGGCATTAAAAAAGGAAGAAGAAAAAAAAAGAAATCCAGGCAGCTGCGGTCCATCTTGTCTGAAGCCTTTGAGCTTTCTACTAAAAAGGGGCATTTATTTCGGACTGGCTTGCGGGGGGATTTTTTTTAAAGAAGCTATAATAAATTAGGGAGGGAAAGATAAAACAAGCAGAGCACTTGTAGATTTAGGTGTGTGTGTTTTTTAAGTTACTGAAAATGAGATGGCTGCTTTTTGTCCCGTGGAGAGTCTGATGGAGCCGTTTGGATTACAAATACCACAGTGGTGAGATTTTATGACACGGCTGAAATTCTTTCTGGCAAGACGGCTGAAATCTGTGGCTGAGCCGCAGGGAGGCATCAAAGTTGCTCCCCTTTGGTCTTACCAGCCAGGGCGAGGTACCTAGCCAAAGGTGACTTTTATGCTGGCCCCTCTCTATACCACAGCGGGATTGCTTCTCATTTAATTTTAACCTGAATTTTAGTTTAATCAAATCTAGCCAATGAGTGTCACACTGCAGCAGCAACAGTGACTTATATCCTTAATTTTTGTTATAGTGCAGTTATTAATGTGCATATGCGCACATTCGCACATACGAGGCGATGGATTATAGACGAGGCAAGCTATACATTTTATCTGCGGGGTGGGGGGCGGGAAGGAACGAGGCATTTTAGGAATTTTACCTGCAGGGGATCTGAGCAGGGGACTGAACAGGTCTCCTCTCTCTCGCTGCCCGTTCATCCCTCTTTGTTTTCATAGAATCATAGAATAGCAGAGTTGGAAGGGGCCTACAAGGCCATCGAGTCCAACCCCCTGCTCAGTGCAGGAATCCACCCTAAAGCATCCCTGACAGATGCTTGTCCAGCTGCCTCTTGAAGGCCTCGAGTGTGGGAGAGCCCACAACCTCACCAGGCAACTGATTCCATTGTCGTACTGCTCTAACAGTCAGGAAGTTTTTCCTGATGTCCAGCTGGAATCTGGCTTCCTTTAACTTGAGCCCGTTATTCCGTGTCCTGCACTCTGGGAGGATCGAGAAGAGATCCTGGCCCTCCTCTGTGTGACAACCTTTTACGTATTTGAAGAGTGTTATCATGTCTCCCCTCCATCTTCTCGTCTCCAGGCTAAACATGCCCAGTTCTTTCAGTCCCTCTTCATAGGGCTTTGTTTCCAGACCCCTGATCATCCTGGTTGCCCTCCTCTGAATACGCTCCAGCTTGTCTGCAACCTTCTTGAAGTGTCGTAGCCCTATCTGGAGATGCCTGAGACTTTTTGCATGCAAAGCATGTGCTCTACCATTAAGAGGGCTAATAAATTGAAACTCAATCCAGACAAGACTGAGATGCTGTTAGTAGGTGATTCCGCTGACAGGATGGGAGGTGTTCTACCGGTTCTGGATGGGATTGCACTCACCCTGAAGGAGCAGGTTCGTAGCTCGGGGGTTCTTTCAGATCCATCATTGTCACTTGAGGCTCAGGTGACCTCAGTGGCACGGAGTGCCTTTTACAAACTCCGGTTGGTGGCCCAGCCACGCCCCTATCTAGATAGGGATAACCTGGCTTCAGTTGTCCATGCTCTGGTAACCTCCAAGTTAGATTACTGCAATGCACTCTACATAGGGCTGCCTTTGAAGACGGTTCGGAAGATGCAGCTCGTGCAAAATGCAGTGGCCAGATTAATTTCGGGAACCAGAAGGTTCAACCATATAACACCTGCTCTGGTCCGCTTGCATTGGCTGCCTGTATGTTTCCGAGCCCAATTCAAGGTGCTGGTTTTGACCTATAAAGCCTTACACGGCTTGGGACCACAATACCTGATGGAATGCCTCTCCCGACGTGAATATACCTGGTCACTACGTTCAACATCTAAAGTCTTCCTCTGGGTGTCTACTCCAAGAGAGGCTCGGAGTGTGGCAACGAGGGACACGGCCTTTTTGGTGGTGGCGCCCAGACTATGGAATGATCTCCCTGCCGAGGCTCGCCTGGCACCAACGCTGCTATCTTTCCGGCGCCAGGTTAAGACTTTCCTCTTTGCCCAGGCATACGGCGGCACATCTTAATCACCCACATGTTTCGTTTTTTTAACGGTTTTTAATGCTTTATGTGTGTATGTTCTGTGTTTTAGAATTTTAAATTTTGTATACTCGTTTTTATCTTAATTTTAGAATTTCTGTAAACCGCCCAGAGAGCCCTGGTTATGGGAGCGGTATATAAGTGCAATAAATAAATAAATAAATAAAGAGGTCCCCCTCCTTCTAGTTAAGACTTATAGGAGCAGAGATTTACTTTGAACTTGGTTCGGGTTTAGTTGTTTTTTAAATCCCAGAGCCGGCCCTGCTAGAAGGCAAGTTGAGACAGCCGCCTCGAGTGGGGCATTGTGGGTGGTGTTCAGGGCGGCAGAGAAGGAGAGAGACCGCTCGGACACACAGGAGCACTATCCACTGGGAAGGTCTCCTGAACACGCCCCATTGAAATGTAGGAGCGCTGGATTTGTTTCAATGGGGCCTGCACAAGGGAGGTTCCTGGTGGATTATGCCCCATTAGGGGGAGTGGGGGTCCCATTTGGATTTTCTACCCAGTGGAGGCTGGTGAATCCACTCCGTGTTTCAGTCAGAACTCTAAAGGAGCAATCCAAGGTGTGGAGATGGTTCTGACTGAAAACCCAAAGCGGATTTACCGCCCCACTGATATCGGAGCCAACAGCCTGCACTGTTTCTATCCCAGGCATATCTTGGCCTTAACCCTTCTCCCAAGAGCTCACTGAGTTGCAACTCAGAATAAATGGTTTTCAAATGAGACTGTGCCCCTGAGCATGTGCTGAGTGCCTTTCCTTTTTGACTGCACAGCCAGGAACAGGAGCGGTGGCGAAGTGGTGGGACAAGACTCCTGTGTCATACAAACATCTTTTCCTCATCGGGTTGATTCTAAAAACATCTCCCGTGCTCTCGGCTCTCTGGCTAATTTTCCACATCACAGCTTGACAATTTGTTTTACAGCTGCCTGCGGTTTCCCTGGCGTCAGGCCATGCATGGCCTCTGCACTGTGAAAGCCTCCGAGAGTTTATAGACGTGTGTGCGTGCGTGCGTGCGTGCGTGTGTGCAAACCAGCCTGAAACTCACTCCAGCTCTGCGTTGGTTCCTTTAGTTTAAATTTTGGACCCTCCTGGAATAAGGAACCTTTATGGATATATTTCTATTCCACCCTCTTCCCCAAGTCCAGGGTAGGTTGCAATAAAAAGCAGCGAGATAGCCTCTGGATTCTGAAACGAGGGAAAAGGCATCTCAAAGGTTGCAGTGACAACCAGGCCTTGGCCAAGCTATGGGCCAGGATGGAAGAGGTGGTACAACGTTGGTTCATTCCAATGGCTCTATGCCCAGAGTAGACCCTGGTAGGGCCCTATTTTTTATTTTTTTATTTATTGCATTTTTATACCACCCAACAGCCGAAGCTCCCTAGGGAAAGGGAAAGTGTTTTATCTAACCCAGGGTGTGTAACCTGTGATCTTAATATGTTTTGGCCCTATGGTGACCATATGACCGGATTTGCCCGGATTTGTCCGGGTTTTCGATGGCAAATCCAGGTGGGGGGAGGGGAAATCCGGATTTTTTTCCCCCCAAAGGGCAGCTCTAATGGGAATTAACAAAAATGCTTATAACTCCGTCATTTTTTTAAGATAAAGACATGAAACTTGGCACAATGGTAGCTCTTAGGAAGGGCTTTAGCCACACCAAATTTGAAACAGATCCATTCATCCATTAATTTTTTAGGGATTCTTTTAAAAATGAGGTTTTAAAATTATTATTTTTAAGCTGTCATTTTTAAAGATAAAGAGCTGAAAGTTGGCACCATGATAGCTTTTAGGTAGAGCTTTAGCCATACCAAATTTGAAACAGATCTGGGGGCAGTAGCAAACCCTACAACAACAACAGCTTGCAATGAATGAAGATCCAGTCAGAAAAGATATTTGAGGGAAGGGAAGAATGTAACACACAGAGTAGAGCAAAAGCTTCAAAGTACAGCAAAACCTACAAAAGTAGGAGTGAGTGAAGTTAATTTCAGATACACTGAATCTCTCACTTGTTCTTTATTTCAGTGATTTTAACATTAAGATGTTACGTAGAACAGATTTGTCTTAAATGTGTGCTGTAAAATCAGACATGTGACCAAGGCTATGTTCGGATGGGCACGCCCCCTTGGTGCTGGAGACACCCCCTTGGGGCGACCATGTTGTCCTCCTTTTTGGTTTCCAAAATATGGTCACCCTAGTTTTGGCCTACAAATCCCATCGTCCCTTACCATTGGATACGTTGGCTAGGGCTGATGTTGTAGGCCAAAACCCCTGGAGGGCCACAAGTTGCCCACACCAGATCTAGACAGTGATGAACTTTTCCCCGACTCGTCAGCGACCAATACAGAATCAAGTTTTTTCGTTGCAAGAAAAGGGCAAAAGAGCCAGCCTTCAGCTGGTTGCTCCTCTCTTAGCCTCTCCGAGTTCTTTCTCAAGTTGTTGCCTTGGATCTGGTCTTTACGCAGCTCAACTGGACGCTTAGTAGAATCTCTGATCCAAAGTAACTCAGATGTAGGTTTGTATATGTAGTGTATGGATCATGGAATGCAGTAAGTCATTGATTCCCCTGCCCACTCACTACTTGGCTCAGATTAATGCACATTTATTTATTTATTTTATTTATTTATTACATTTTTATACCGCCCACTAGCCGAAGCTCTCTGTGCGGTTCACAAAAATTGAAACCACAATAAAACAACCAACAGTCTAAAAAACACAAATACAAAATACAGTATAAAAGGCACAACCAGGATAAAACCACGCAGCAAAAATTGATTTAAGTTAAAATCAATTTTTAACTGTATTAATATTTAAAGCCCTAAACGGCTTGGGGCCAGGCTATCTGAAGGAACGCCTCCTCCCATATGTACCTGCCTGGACCCTAAGGTCATCCTCAGGGGTCCTTCTCCGCGAGCCCTTGCCAAAGGAAGTGAGGCATGTGCTACTAGTCACAAGCAGGTTCCATAGTCAGGAAGTCTGCGCACCCCTGCATTAAGCAAGCAATGAGTTATGCGTAGGGTGACCCTATGAAAAGGAGGACAGGGCTCCTGTATCTTTAACAGTTGTATTGAAAAGGGAATTTCAGCAGGTGTCATTTCTATATATGTAGAACCTGGTGAAATTTCCTCTTCATCACAACAGTTAAAGCTGCAGGTGCCCTGCCCTCTTTTAAATCTGGTCACTCTAGTATAGCTCCTGCAGCTTTATCTGTTGTGATGAAGATATAATTTCAGGAGGTTCCCCCTATATACAAATGACACCTACTGAAATTCCCTTTTCAATAGAACTGTTAAAGATACAGGAGCCCTGTCCTCCTTTTCATATGGTCACCCTAGTTATGCATAAGCCTAGAAACAATAGCACTCTATGGGCCTGTTCAGACAATACGCTAAGCCATGGTTAGGCTGCTAACCCTTTTGCAGCAAATGATTAGTGAGCGTGTTTAAACTGTGGTTATGTAGCCCCCATGGTTAGGAATGGTTCACACGACATGCTAAGCCATAATGTTTAACTCAAAATGCTTAGTGTGTTGTCTGAACAGGTTGTATGTATGTATGCATAAGGAACAAGGGTTACATCTTGGGGTCTCTTCTGGTGTTACCCTGGTGGTGTGGGGGCTGGTGGCTACTAGCTATGGAACATGCCTGCATGGGTGGGCATGGAGAGAAACAGTTTGGCACTTGGGATATAGAGCATATTTTGGCCTGTGCTGTTCCAATAGTAATAATAATAATCAGGAGGATGTAACATTCTGGCAGGAATGAACTATACGGACAGACACAATACAGCTGCAAAAATAATACAACAACTGGCCATCAAATTCAACCTTATCAAACAACCTACACCATACTATACATACTCACCTGAAACAATCTTGGAAAATGCAGATCATAAAATATATTGGGGGACAGAACAATTCATACTGACAAAACAATACCTTGCAACCGACTGGACATAATAGTCCTAGACAAAAAAGAAAAAACACATACCTCATCGACATAGCAATACGGAATGACAAAAAAGTTGTTTTAAAGGAAGAGGAAAAGAGAGAGAAATATACACCACTGGCCATGGAAGTCAAAGAACTATGGCAACAGGAAAAGGTCACAGTTATTCCATTAGTCACTGGCATCACATCAAAAAACCTTCAGAAACTGGGCCTACCAAAATACATCCATACCAACATCCAGAAAGCAGTCATACTTAAAACATGCTCAATTGTCAGGAAATTCCTGAATCTGTAAAAGACAGCATGGCAATGCCCAACATGTCCTTCTAGAAAAACCGCCATGAACGAGAAGTAGATAATAATTTATTACATTTTTATGGGTGGTTTACTAAAGATTAAAACATTAAAAATGATATACACAATTTAAAAATATAAAAACATACAACAGATAGTATACACAAAGACAACATACATCTCAAAACAACTTCAAGCTGTCAGCCAAACCTAAAAACAGATCTGGGATCGGTTAAAACTCATCACATGTGGCTAAAACGCCTGGGAAAAGGGAAAAGTCTTGACCTGGCACTGAAACTATAGAAATGTTGGTGCCAGGCAGGTCTCATCGGGGAGATCATTCCATAACGAGGCGGGGGCACCACCGAGAAGACCCTCTCCCTTGTTGCTGTCTTCTGAGCCTCCCTCAGCGTAGGCACCCAGGAGGACCTTAGATGTTGAGCGTAGTGTCTGTAAAAAAAAGGCAAACCCCATGTTAGGTATAATTAGAACCCAATGGAGTCATCTCATGAAGCTGATTGGTGGGAGATTCAGGACAGATGAAAGGAAGGATGTCTTCACACAGCGCAGAGTTAAACTGTGGAATTTACTATCAGAAGATGTAGTGATGGCCACCAATTTGGATGGCTTTAAAAGGGGGTTGGATAAATACCTGGAGGAGAAGGGAATCAGAGCATGTTCCCGCACTGATGGGGAACCCTTGCATCTCTGCCCTACCACACAGCTCTTGCGTCTCTGCCCTACCACACAGGCATATGGATCCTGTCAAAACAAGAAAAGAAAGGCTGGTAGCCACAATGGCTAGGTACTACATTGAACCTTCATGTTCAGAGGCAGTAGGTACAACACTGAATGCCAGTTGCTGAGGTCAAACTATGGTGCAGGGCTTCATTTCATGCTGATGAGATTTCTAGAGGACTTTGACTGGCTGAAGCTGGAAGCAATTTCTGAGTGGACTGCATCCAGTCGGGCTCATTCTTCTTCTTCTTTTAAAGATAACCCTTAATTCCACTCTGCCCAACAGCCTGAAGATGCAAATACATCACTGCCATCTAAGGCAGTGGCTTCGCTTTTAGAAAAACGATGTCCTTTTCCCAGAAGCCATGACACTTTATTACACGCTTCTGTGAGAAAATGTCTCGGGAGCATTTCTTCTCTTTAATGTGTTGACCCACGCTGTATAAACAAAGTCTTTGGGTTCGAGTACCTCCAAGAAGCCCAAGGGTTAGACAGATTTCTGCATTCGCAAGAGGAACCATCTGTTTCTGGAATAAACAGAAGGGGATGTCTACTTTGAACAGTGGCAGAGTTCGTGAGCCCTGGCAAACCATTCGATCCTTTGTGGCCTAGCCAAGGGGAATATCAGTATGGTATCAATTCAGAAGTATTTTAAAAATCTTGTACATACTTGTGTAGGCAGGGCCGGATGTACATACAAGCTAAACAAGCTAACAGCTTAGGGCCTCACATTACGAGGGGCCTCGCGTTAGAAAGGAAGAAAGAAAAGCCACAACATTTACAACAACCAAAGAAAATGTGCAAATTTATTTATTAACTAGCTGTACCCGGCCACACGTTGCTGTGGCTCAGTCTGGTTAAATGGAAAAGAAAGAAAAGAGAAAGTGCACGTTTCTGATATGTTTAATTTCACAATGCTTGTGGGTATACAATATTTTGTGTTGTTCCATTGTCTGTGCAGATATAGAGATTGTCTGGTTTGCCGACTCTAGAACACGCAACATATAATTGTCCATGTGAGAACCAATCCGTGTCTAGATCTAAACCGCACAATTCTAAAGATTGGCCCTGAGCTTTGTTGATGGTGATTGCAAACGCCAATCGAATTGGGAATTGCAATCTCTTAAATTGAAATGGCATATCCGTTGGAATCATAGGAATGCGAGGAATGAGGACATCTTCACCTTTGAAAGGTCCTGTCAAGATTGTTGCTTCTACGACGTTGCTCAGTAATTTTTTTACTGCAAGCCGCGTGCCTAGAAAGGAAGAAAGAAAAGCCACAACATTTACAACAACCAAAGAAAATGTGCAAATTTATTTATTAATTACATTTCTATATCACCCAATAGCTGGAGCTCTCTGGGCGGTTCTCAAAGAATAATTACTTATTGTGATTTACATCTAATTTATATATTATAACCTTATATTGTTTAATCATGTTATGTGTTTGACAAACTCCTAAATAATGTGCACACATATAACTTGCATTTTTAATACCTACTGTATATTACACAACTATCAAATGCCATTAAATTGTACAGCCCGAATTTTGCATTTAATTTTTTAATTATTTGTTGAAGAGGGAAGGGCCTCACTCATGTTATAGCTTAGGGCCACAACAAGTTTAAATCCGGCCCTGTGTGTAGGATGTTGCTTCTCAAATCCTTTAAAGGAGGAAGATCCATGAAAGAGAAAGCAAAGCTAAGGGAGCTAATGAAATCTTGGGCTGCATTAAGAGGACCATTGTTCCGCCAGGGGAAGTAATTGTTCCTCTCTATTATGTATTAGTTGGAACACATTTGGATTATCATGTCCAGTTCTGGGTGCCTTGTTTTAAGAAGGACATGTTGGAGCACATCCAAAGAAGAAGAGAAGAGAAGATTGAGGGGAGACATGATAGCACTCTTCAAATACTTAAAAGGTTGTCACAGAGAGGAGGGCCAGGATCTCTTCTCGATCCTCCCAGAGTGCAGGACACGGAATAACGGGCTCAAGTTAAAGGAAGCCAGATTCCGGCTGGACGTCAGGAAAAACTTCCTGACTGTTAGAGCAGTGTGACGGTGAAATCAGCTACCTAGGGAGGTTGTGGGCTCTCCCACACTAGAGGCATTCAAGAGGCAGCTGGACAAGCATCTGTCAGGGATGCTTTAGGGTGGATTCCTGCATTGAGCAGGGGGTTGGACTCGATGGCCTTGTAGGCCCCTTCCAACTCTGCTATTCTATGATTCTATGATTCTAAGAGCAACCAGGATCAGGAGGGGTCAGGAAACCCAAGTTCTTAGTGGAATGGTTGAAAGAGCTGGAGAGAAGAGAAAGCCTAGAGAAGAGAAGACTGAGGGGAGACACGGTAGCAGCCTTCATCAAAGGTCTGAAAGGTGCCATGCAGAAAATGGAGCAGATTTGTTCTCTCTTGCTTCCAAGGGCAGGACTAGAACCAAGGGGTGAAAATTGCTGGGAAGCAGATTTTGACCAGTCGTTAGGAGAAACTTGCTAACAGCCATTTAGTAGTAGAACAGGCTGCCTTACGACGCATTTGCAGAGGCTGAATGGCTGCCTGTCAGGGATGCTGAAGCTGCATTCTGCAGAGCACAGCCTGCATTGAGCAGGGGGTTGGAGTAGATGATGTCTGAGGTGCCTTCCAACTCAATGTGGACTAACTACACTTGACATTACTTATTTGAAAAAGGGTGCTATTGCACTCAGGTCCTGCTGGTGGGTTTCCTGTGGACAGCAGTTTGGGCTCTTTATGAAGAGAATGTTGGATTAGACGGACCCTTGGTCTGATCCAGCATGGCTCTTTTTATGTTCTTATGTGCTCACCACTGCCACTTTTTGAAGGAAAAGGGGTTGATTGGTGAGAAGTGATCAAGCAATAAACAGTAACTATAATCTAGAGTGACTATATGAAAAGGAGCTACGAGCCAGAACTCTTTGATTAGAGGCAGTTCAGCAGAACGCTCAAAAAGGAAAAAGGCTCCAGAAAATAATTAAAATATAAGAATAAGGTTTTCAGCGTCAGCTCCTGAAGAAGGATTATTTTTAATCCGAAACGTCAAGCATTCTGGACACAGACAAGAATTATTAAAGATTTTAATCACTTTTATCGGCAGCAGAGCTAGTCTCTCAATCCGCATATGAAAAGGAGGACAGGGCTCCTGTATCTTTAACAGTGGTATTGAAAAGGGAATTTCAGCTGGTGTCATTTGTAGATATGGGGAACCTGGGGAAATTTCCTCTTCATCACAATAGTTAAAGCTGCAGGAGCTATACTAGAGTGACCAGATTTAAAAGAGGGCAGGGCACCTGCAGCTTTAACTGGTGTGATGAAGAGGGAATTTCACCAGGTTCTCCATATATACAAATGACCCCTGCTGAAATCCCCTTTTCAATACCACTGTTAAAGATACAGGAGCCCTGTCCTCCTTTTCATATGGTCACCCTATAATCTCTTCTCCATCCTGCTGTCTTGTCACGTAGCTGAAGAAGAGGGTGAGGGACGGGGTAGGGCACATCCTAGCCAAGAAGTCCCTTGGAACATCATCCCTCCCCATAGTGTCTCCTCTTCCACTTCTGCAGGGTGGGGCTGGGGAGGAAGGCTGTGTGAAAGCAAGAGAAGGCAGAGGCTGCTCCTAGGTGACCTCCCTTGCTTACCCTCTCTGGCACTATGGCAAGCAAGGCTTGCCATAGTGCCAGAGAGGGTAAGCAAGAGAGGTCACCTATCTTCTCACTTACATGTATGAATTCTTCCTCTCTGGGCAGCACAAGGATGGACATTCTGCCCAAGTGAAGCACATCCTCCCTGTGGTGCTACCCAGAGAGAGCTCAGCAAGACCTACCCTCAAGTAAGTGTGCACAGGATTGCAACCTTCAAACCACGTTTTCTGAGTGAGAAAATAATTGCTCCTCCTTAGCTTATTCAGACTTCCCCAACCTGGCGCCCCCCAGATGTGTTGGACCATAGCTCCCATAATCCACTATGGACAATTTTGCTGGGGATGATGAGATCTGTAGGTCAGCACATCTGGAGGGTGCCAGGTTGGACCATATGTCCCATCATCCACTATGGACAGTTTTGCTGGGGATGATGGGATCTGTAGTTCAGCACATCTGGGGGCGCCAGGTTGGGGAAGGCTGCCTTAGTCCTCTATCTTTCCCAGGTCAGCATCCTTTAGGAGGGAATTTCCCAGCATCCCTCTCCCCCCCCCCATCTTTCGGAAAGGCAATTGGCCAAAATCCTTCTGGCTCCTCCCAATCCCTTTTAGCGTCGCCCTGTTGCTAGGACGCGGCGTCTTTCCCTTCCCTCGGCTTCTGTTTGGCTGGCGCAAGCACGTGATCCAATGGCTCCCTGCTATTGGTTTTCGGGGAGCCATGTGGTTTTTCAATCCGTTGGGAACCCGACGGGAGGGGCCGGTGCTCCGCGGAGCTGCTGTTGCCTGGCGACGGGAGAGCGAGCGCGGCCTACTTCGTTCTGAAGCCTCGGGGCGCGTTGCAGGTAAGGGTCCCTTTGGGGGTAAGCATGGTTAGGGCCCCCCTCATATTAATTCTGCCCCCCTTCTGTTTTAGGAACACCAGCAGGCGTTAATTTCTAAAAAGCGTTAATTTCTAAAAAGAAAGCTGCCTGTTTGAGGCTCTATTCCCAAATCGCTGTAAGGGAAAGTCACTCTGCACGTGCTCAGAGGCTGTTCCTTATTTATTTACTTGAAGCTTTTTCACTCCGCTCTTCAGCAGGAAGAGCCCCTGCCTTCCATAGGATTGCCACTTTGTGTGTGTGTGGCAGGCAGGCCCCCTCCCCTCGCTTCATGACATGGCAGGTGGGACTTCAGCAGGTGATGCTTCTTCCATCACAGGTAGAGCTTCACCTGTCGAATGTCTGCCTGTCACACCTCTGCAGCAACTCTGCGGTCTTTTAAAGTTAAACGCCCTTTCTCTGGTATCACAGCCTGGCAAAGCTTTTTCTACAGCTGGAAGGGACAAACTGAGTCTCTCCACGTGCAAAAGCACCCACGAGATTTCTTGTAACTGGAATGGGCTTTATGAGAGATAACTGTAGTTCTAAAAAAAAGTACTTTTGATGCCCAAAGGTCCATGCATCCAGTATATGTGGCTACTGTTTTTCCACAATCTTTATGCATAGCAATAGTTAGCGTTACAAGCTATTGGAAGAGTTCTTTCTTCTCTTCGCTTTTCTTTCTTTGTTATTGTCCTGGAGGCCTTTAGGCTCAATCCAGGCAGTCCTTCAAACAATGATTTGGAGGAACAGGAATTATCACAGGATCGCACAGCAGTTCTCCGTGTTTGGGTTTAACACTCATCAGTGTTTGCTGTCACATCCGAATCAGGCATCAGTGGTTAGTGTTGTAATCTCCTAACCATCGTTTGCAAACCCACTTAAACCATTGTTTCAAATCATGATTTGGAGTTTTGTGCTAACCGTAGTTGGGCTGATATCATGGCAAACCATGGGTAGTATCTAACATTAAACTATGGAAAAAGTACAAGAGGTGACATTCCACTAGCTACCTGATGTACTGTAGCCCTAGATCTTGTCACCCTCCAGAGCAGCCTTCCTCAACCTGGGGCGCTCCAGATGTGTTGGACTACAACTCCCAGAATGCCCATTCTGGGAGATGCAGTCCAACACATCTGGAGCACCCCAGGTTGAGGAAGGCTGCTCCAGAGGCTGTTCTGACTTTGGAAGGATTTTTCTGAGGAACTGTGATCTCTGGGACACTCTATCAGGGACCATAGGATTGCTCTCTTAATGTTATTTAAATGGAATATTTATAAAAATTTAAATGACTATATCATGTACTTCCCCGGCACTGTTTAAATTTAAGTGAAAAATACAAAGGTACTGAAAAGTGATGACACGCTAATTAATTTTAGCAACCTAAAATTTTAGCAACCATGATATGGTGACAACCACTCACCTTCAACTCTCTTCCACTAAGGTTGTTGGGGCACCTTCAGTTTCACTGTCACTACTTATCAGTTTCAGTTCATTCTGAGACATTTATGTATTTCACTGGTAGATATGTATTCTCTCTCATACTTCGTAAAGATAATTACCTGAAAAAAAAACATTAATTGTAACTTTGAAAATGCCAGGCTTGCCCAGTATTGTATTTACAATTGGCATGCATTCATTTTTACTAAAGAATATATGGAACATAACACGTTTTGCAGAAAAATAAAGCACTGGGAAAAAATTCCACATCACAGGTCCACATTTTTGTAAAACGCCCAGAGAGCTTCGGCTATGGGGCGGTATATAAATGCAATAAATAAAGCCTCTATTGAGCCCTTTGGCTATAATTCTAATTAGGACGTGACTTCAGTTAGAGAGAACACTTACACAATACCTAGTTGCATATATGTATCTTACTGATTGGGACAAGTCTGAGCATATATTATAAATTCTGAGCAGTGTGTATGAACTTATAGGCTAATAGTGATCTCAGTGCTTAGTTCAAGTAGTTATTAAACAAAACAGAACCCTCCATGCACAAAAGGGAGGTATCAGCATTTTGGGGAACCCAAGGTTTTCAGAAGTACAAGAAATGTTTAGGAAAAAAACTGTAAGGGAAGACACTCCCCTCCCCTCCCCACACACAAAAGCCTAATGTTTTGTTCAGTGGTATGCTGACTTAACTGCTGGGGAGTGAATTGGAGTGGCTGGAATCTTGAACAAGCACTTCTGAATTAATTTTTACAAGATTCCACTTGTAAAGTTTAATTCTGAAGCCATATGATTTGTATGAGTGGAAAACCAAAAATAGATTTGAAGTATATGTCAAAACAAAACAGTACATTTCGTTCATAGATGCACAATCCTTCATGTTCTAATTGTATTGCAGGTCACTTAATCTGAGACTTGCTTGACATTTGATGATGGGAGATGTCCTTGCTTATGAAGCAGATCTACTTGGAATGGTGAAGGAGGTGCGTATTTCTTTCAGAAGGGGGTATTCACTTAATGTCTACCCAGTGATCCAGAATTGTTATACCTCTGTTGCACAATTTTGTTAGTTTGGGACAATACTAAACTGGCTCTGAGGTTAAGATAATGCGAACAAATTTTAACTGATGCTTCATTCTCCATGCTCTGCCAGTAAGACCTCCACTGTTGTAATGAACTCATTTTTATATTGCCCTGACTAAAGTCTTAAGGTCAGCAATTGCTACTGTTGTTTGGAACCAGAATTTTCAAAGTCCTGCTTAATTCTAAGCAAAGTCCTGCTTAATTCCTTTAGAGCCCCAGATGATGCACCTGTTCTGCTCTCATAAACTATGGGATGGATGGGGAACCCATGTTCTCTTAGATACATCCCATGCTATCATGATCAACTTGGTTGCCCATTTTTATATTCACTCTGTACTTTCCATCGACTCGTAGAAAAGTTTTGCGCTGTTTTAGGAAGGAGTGTGACTACATTTTTAAGACTTGAATTGTTTTAATTTGGTTTTATTGGAAACCACTTTGGAAACCGCTATGGCTAAAAAGCGGCCTATAAATAATATCCATCAATAGGTCCCCATTTCTCACAAACCTGCCCTGTTTTTTTTGCCCAAGACCATTCTAGGTCAGCTGTCTATTTTGGAAGGCCTTAATCTAATTATTCCCCTCTTCAGAACTATATTTTTCTATCGTTAGCATAGAAAATATCGTTTATATTGTATTTTATATTATGGTTTTATACTGTTGTTTTATACTTTGAATGTTTTAAATTTTTGTGAACTGCCCAGAGAGCTTTGGCTATTGGATGGTATAGAAATGCAATAAATAAATAAAATACCCTATTACTGCAGTGTGCGAACATATCATATTTAAGCTGCATCATAGATACACTTACGTGAGACTATTGAACTCATTGGGGCTGTGGTTTGAACATAAATGTCTGGGCTTGCGCTGTTAGTGTGTCTCTGTCCAGTTAACTAAGGAGGTCAGTTGTTAAAGAAGGAAGGGAAAAATCTTTCAGCACTTTTGCCATTTTTGTCCTAAAGATGGAATTCTTTCTATTGTTTTGGCCTTTCGTAAACTTTCTTTGCTTGTGTCTTTTAAGGTGAGTTATGATTACAGATTCTGATATGCCTTCTTGTGTTTGCAGTATTTGGATTTTGCAGAATTTGAAGATACTGTGAAAACATTCACAAAGGAATGCAAAATAAAAGGAAAGCCGTTACCTAAAACGGGAGGTAGTTTTGTGAAGGACTCCAAGGCTCTAATAATTCAGGTAATCTTTCTTTTTTATGAAATTAACTTTTAATTGGTTGGAAAAAATAAAATATTTCTACTTCTGTGTTGGGGCTTTTCTATGCAGCTATATCAATTTTTTTAACATGCATCTGTAAGGTGAAAATGAAGCTTTTACATGGCGTATAGGAACTTCAAATTTGTTTACCTTTGAAGCAAAAATAACAGCCGCCAGCTAGACAACTATATTGGTAATAATTCCTGAAGATTATACCAACATAAGTCTAAATTTTTGATTTATTAGATTTATGTCCCATTGAATCTGAAACTGTTCTCTAGCCTGTTTGTCAGTTTCCCATATCAGATGTTTTGCAGGTTCCACCTGAAGTTAGTGAGCCAGGACTTACCTTTGCAGAAGCCGTGTTGATTCTTCTTCAGCAAGACTTGCTCTTCTGTATGCTTGATAATTTTATTTTTAATAATGCTGTCCACCAATTTACCTGGAACGTGCATTAAGCCAAGCACCCTGTAATTTCCTGGATTTCTCCTGAACCTCTTTTTTTAAAAAATTGGTGTTACATTGGCCACTTCCCAGTCCTCTGGTTGTCAGCCTCAGTTGAAGAAGATAGCTGGAGCAGGACAATGAAAACATTGTCTGACAGTTCTCCTCTCAGTATCAGAATATGCATGTCCACATTTTGGCGTTGAGTTTCCTCTAGTTAGAGCCTCGTGTGGTGCAGAGCGGTATAGCAGCAGTTTCTGCAGCTGAAACTCTCCCCACGGCCTGAGTTCGATCCCAGCGGAGGCTGGTTTCAGGCAGCCAGCTCGGGTCGACTCAGCCTTCCATCCTCCCGAGGTCGGTAAAATGAGTACCCAGCTAGCTGGGGGAAAGGTAATAACGGCCGGGGAAGGCAACGGCAAACCACCCCACTATAAGGCCTGCCAAGAAAACGTCAGCGAAAGCTGGTGTCCCTCCAAGAGTCAGTAATGACTCAGTGCTTGCACGAGAGGTTCCTTTCCTTTCCTTCCTCTAGTTACCCACCCCTTATTGGTGAAAGATGGCATGAACTATGGAGATGGGCTATATTGTATAGAGCGCCCTCCCTCCACTAAGGGCAGAGGTAAGCATGTGTTGGCTCGAGGTGGGAGAGTTTCTTATTTTTCTTGTGTTTCCTGAATGCATATGTTTTAAAACAAAATGTAATATAATAATTTACCCTGAGCCTTAAAACTAAGTAATAGCAACAGTCGCTGGTGAACAGCTGCCATGAATGCTTCTCCAAGGCTTGGTATAGGAATGGTACCCTTAATTAGGTGTTTTCGACCAGCTTTATTTCAGGTGAGCATATTGGTTCCTGTACAAGATTAGAAAGGGATTTTTGGATCTGGCACATGTAGAGATAAGGTATTTCAGGAGTACCATAGCGAGTAAGTTGTCAAACACATAACTAATCCTTTCCTCCCTTTTCTTTGGAAGGATCTTCTAATGTCCTTTACCGATGGAGACCAGGATGTCTTCTTTGAACTCTGGGAGGAGCATATTCCATCCTCAATCCGAGACAATGAGGCCGTCGCCCAGAAATTGGAGTTCTACCTTCACATCCATTTTGCCATCTTCCTCTTAAAGCACACAGTGGGAAAGCCTGTATGTTTGCTTTTCTCTAAATTTGGCCTTGTAGGCTTTTTGGCTGCCTAGTCAAGTGAGTGGATACTGTGAATTAGTCAACGGTTGAGTCCCCGTGTTTGTATACAATCAATTAAATTCAACCCCTTTTCCAGTTAGCTTTTAGGTCAGGCTTGTGGCTTTGGCCACGTTTTTACTGAGGTGGTCAACCTGTGTCCCAAGCTGTACCATAGGACTGAGTGTTCCTCTATACAAAAAAATAAAATAAAAATCCCTTCCTATGGGAAATCAGCCTTGCTTTCTCCCTGACATGCCAGCTTTCTCTGTGCTAAGAATTATTTTTATATGGAGGAGGTTCGGTCATGTGAGCTTACACCTGAAGTCTAGAGTGGTTCCGCCCAGATATAGGTGGGATTCAAACAGAGTTCTCAAAGGTGTTGTTTGGAGGCCAGGCTTGAGCTTATTTGTTTCATTCTTTCCTTTGTCCGTGTGTAGGGGGAGGAGATTGGAAACTCTGGGTTTTGCCGTTAGTGTCTGATTGCAATTAGTGTCTGATTGCAACAAACTATGCTTCACTTAAGTTTGTGGGCAAAGTATGATCTGAGCAAACCATAGTTTACTGCATTCAGATGCTAATGGAAAACTATGGTTTGCTGCCAACTAGGAGAGAAAGCTTCTAATCCCCCCTTAAACATAGGAAATGCACACGGCTCACCTGTGTTGGTTCCCAGTCCTCCAAATCATGGGTTTGCTGCATCAATAAACAGGCCTTACAGTGCAATCCTAAACACACTTACTAGGGAATAAGCCCCATTGAACACAGTGGGACTTACTTCTGAATAAGCATGCATAGGATCGCACTGAGTCTCAAACATCTTATGTCCTGCTGCTCTTTGTGCAAATACAAGGCACCTTGTGGTACTTTGGGTTTCCTACTCCTTCCTGCATCTAAGGATCATTGCTGTGTCTCATCAGTGATGAACCATAGATAAGTCTGTTTTTTATTAAAAAAATTGGGACGTTTGAAAGGAGGCAACATAAACTTTAATAATGTTTGTGTAACTGGAGCAACCTCTCTCTCGAAAACAAGGTCAGTAATACAGTAGTAATAATGTCTTGGTAATACAGGACTGAAATAGCCCAGCAGCTGTGAAGAATCCTTTTAAATTGCACAATAAGATCACCTGCAGGCTGCCTGCACTATTTAATAGGTGAGAATTGATGCCTTCTAGACATAGAGGGTCCCGCTGTGTGGCCCCCTTTGCTTTCTCCTAGTTTGGCTCCCTGCTCAATTAGAACTGCTGGGCACTTCTTGTAGCAGTGTCGGCCAGTCGCATCTCGTCAAAAATTGCAGGCTTTAAAGTAACTCTCACAGAAGCTGTAGAATAAAGTATTTTCTGTATTCCCAGTGTTCCTAGTAGAGGGGAAACAATAAAAAAAACACCCTTCTCTTTTTTGAAGATTGCTGGGTCGCATGTTTCCAAAACCAGAAAAATGTCAAAGCGTCGAAACACAGTGATTGTCTTTGTGCATCCAAGTGAAATGCAGGAAATAAGAAAACATAATTAAATTAGGGTGACCCTATGAAAAGGAGGACAGGGCTCCTGTATCTTTAATAGTTGCATAGAAAAGGGAATTTCAGCAGGTGGCATTTGTATATATGGGGAACCTGGGGAAATTCCCTCTTCATCACCACAGTTAAAGGTGCAGGAGCTATACTAGAGTGACCAGATTTAAAAGAGGGCAGGGCACCTGCAGCTTTAACTGTTGTGATGAAGAGGAAATTTCAGCAGGTTCCCCATATATACAAATGACACCTGCTGAAATTCCCTTTTCTATGCAACTGTTAAAGATACAGGAGCCCTGTCCTCCTTTTCATAGGGTCACCCAAATTAAATTATTATTATTATTATTATTATTATTATTATTATTATTATTATTATTATTATATTTATTTGTATCCCGCCTTTTGCCCAATGCTGGGCCTCAAGGCGGCCTTACAAAGTTTAAAACATACATTGGCGGGGGGGGGGGACCATAAATGCTTAAAATACCCAACAAAATTCTAAGACATTAACATAGATGGAGGGACAGATTATTCTCCAAAGGCCTGCTGGAACAAAAAAGTTTTAGCCTGCTTCTGAAAGCCCATCAAGGAGGGAGCCGGCCTAGCTTCCCCGGGAAGAGAGTTCCAGAGCATTGGAGCAGCCACCGAGAAGGCCCTCTTCCGTGTTCCCACCAAGATGGTGGGACTGAAAGAAGGGCTTCTCCAGAAGATCTCAAAGTACGGGCAGGCTCATAAGGGAGAATACGTTCTTTCAAATATTTAAAGGCACTTTAATTATAATAATAAAGTATTATTAAAGGCACCTTTAATAATACTTAGCATTTATATAGTGCTTTAGAGTGTTAAAGTACTCCATGTGCATTATATCAGTAATCCTTCCAACAACCCTGTAATAGATTATCATTATTACCCCCATATTTTGCAACGGAGTTGGGGCTGAAGACGAGAGAATGGCAGCACTAAGATTTGAACAGGGGGCTTCTTGGTTTACGGCTGCTTAGCCCCTGCGCTCCACTAGTGTAGTCCGAATATCAATGTTTTCATCGCCTAGAGATGTTTTAGTCTTCAAGGCAAGAGAGCAGTAGGATAAATGCGTGTTCTATTTTAAGAATTTGAACGCACACATCTACCCTAACCACTAGTGGAGAGAGATGATTAACAAGAAACCCATTTATTATTATACAAAAATTACAAAAAAGCTGATGTATCCCATAGTTGTTAAACAATAGTGGTGTTGGGTACTATAATACAAATCGTTTAACCTGATATGGGTGAGTGATTTTTAGGCTGAATCAGAAACAAGTGCTTGGATTTTATAATTATAGAGATATGTAGACTGAATGTGATGATTATATAAATAATATTTTATCTCTGTAGCGTTTGTTCCGAGGAAGCTTGAGCAGCAAAAACGGGAAATATATTGCTAAATCCTGTCAACAACTTACAACGCTGGAAAGAACAAAATACCATAAGAACAAACCCTATTTATAATAATAATAATAATAATAATAATAATAATAATAATAATAATAATAAATTTCTTTCTTTCTTGCCTCTCCCTTTGGATCGAGGCGGGATTAGAATATATTTTTATGTACTGACATATTGCCAAATGTGTTTAATATACTAAAGTGTGTTAGTGTGATTTTGTTGGGCTATATTATAGACTTGTGTAGTCTTATAGTAGGAATATCATTCCAATTATTGGTTTATTGTATTATAGTACCCAACACCACTATTGTTTAACAGCTATGGGATACATCGGCTTTTTTGCAATTTTTGTATAATAATAAATGGGTTTCTTGTTAATCATCTCTCTCCACTAGCGGTTTGGGTAGTTGTGTGCGTTCAGGCACCTTACATATATTTGTCATTTAAAAACTACTGCCTTCTATTTGTTTGTCTATTTTAAGAATTTGTCATCCCAGAGCTGCCTGGCTACTTCCATTTCTGCCCTCCTGGGCCCTCTGTGCGCTCCATCTCCGGTTCCTTGCACCCTTTCTGAGCAGATGAGTTTGAGGAAAAACTAATTGGGGGTCCTGCATTAATGGATAATATAAAGCTAGTGAGACCACAATAAACTGCCTCCTTTCTGCAGCAGCCAATCACATTCTGCATAAACAGTAAGGTGGCTCTCCAAAGTAGCTGACTTGCGTTTCTTCCTTTTCTAAGAACAAAGCAACTTTGAATGAAAGGATTTTATGTTTTAAAACTTACCTGGAGACGAAAGGGGCAGCTCTGAGCCAGACTACAGAATTCCTTCCGTTTTATGCCTTGCCTTTTGTTCCCAACCCTGTGATTCACCCATCCTTCAAGGAACTTTTCCAGGTATGTACTTGATCTGTTCAGGAATGATGGATAGTCGCTCCTCTGTTAGAACTGATGGATGCAGAATAATATTTAGCCCAATAAGGTTTATATATTGTCGTCTTTACCCAAAATTGTGGGACATGGGCTTTTATAATCTTATTTATTTAATGAATACAAACATTTACATTCCACCTTTCAGCCTTAAAAAAAAAAAAAGATCCCGAGACAGCCAACAAATTAAAGGTCTCCTGTTGAATCCTCTATGAAAGAAACACCTCTATTCAGAAGTCCAGCAGTGTCAGGGCCGGGCAGGCCTCTTTCTGAAAGGCATTCCACAATTGGCGCTCTGACTTTAAAAGGCCCATTTGTGCTGCGTCCAAACACAACAGTTATTAATAAATTTTATTTATTACATTTTTATACCGCCCAATAGCCGAAGCTCTCTGGGCGGTTCACAAAAATTAAAACCATTAAGAACATAATAAAACATCCAACAATCTAAAAACCCAAATACAAAATACAATATAAAAAGCACAACCAAGATAAAACCACACAGCAGAAATTGATATAGGATTAAAATACAGAATTAAAACAGCAAAGTTTAAATTTAGGTGTTAAGATACTGAGAAAATAAAAAGGTCTTCAGCTGGCGACGAAAAGAATACACCGTAGGCGCCAGGCGGACCTCTCTGGGGAGCTTGTTCCACAGCTGGGGTGCCACAGTGGAGAAGGCCCTCCTAGATAAAGGTCTTATCTTAAACCAGAGTTAACACACATAGCAAAATGGGTTTAAGAGAACTTGCAAAGTGCAAAGTTAAGATGGAGCTAGCAGTAAATAAACTTTAATATTGGATAAAATAATCCATGATGCAAAGTATAAAAAGTAATTGTAAAAACGTAATTATAACAAACCATATAAAATGATATCAAATAGGAAACTTGACAGTCTACAAACATAGTAACCTGACTTGTTTCTAATAATCATATAGTAGGCTGTACTACCGTGTTTCCCCGAAAATAAGACAGTGTCTTATATTAATTTTTGCTCCCAAAGATGCGTTAGGTCTTATTTTCAGGGGATGTCTTATTTTTCCATGAAGAAGAATACGGTACACATTTATTGTTGAACAAAAAAAAAGGTCTTATTTTCGGGGGGATGCCTTATATTACAGCGAGAGGCAAAACTGGAAGTAGGTCTTATTTTCGAGGGATGTCTTACTTTCGGGGAAACAGGGTAATACACATCCATCTGCCCGAGACGTGCTTTAACCCCAACGGTCTTCGTCACAGTGGGATAAAGAGTTTTAACAAAACTATAGCCAAAAATGCACACAAAATGGTTAATTTGATCGTTTGATTCAGACCAGAAAGTCATTCTTGTGTAGCTTATCTGTTTTGGTCAGTTTCTGGATACATCAAAAGAGGAAGGGAGATATAACATTCCCTACTATCTAACAGATAACATATAACTGATGCATCTATAAACTAAACCAAAACATGAATTAGTCTTTCAATAAAGCTTTGCGTGTGAAGGATCTATGAACCGCAGACATGGGTGTCATAATTGGTTGGGTACGCATGAGCGGAGATGGCTCTTAAGATACCTTCATCTCAGATAATTTAAGTCCTTACTGATTAAAATTAACGTACTGAATTGCTCTTGGAGACAAGCTGTAAACCAGTAACAATGTTATAGTACTGGAGGGATACGCCCTGTACATTTTGTCCCAGTCAAAGCTCTGGTAGATTCATTCTGGACAGTTATTATTTCTGAGTACGTTTCAAAAGCAGTCCCATGTAGACCATATTACGTCGTCCAACCTAGATGTTACTAAGATCTTTAAAAATTGTGACTTGTTCATGAGCACACAATCCACTTAGATTTGATGCACACAATCCAGCGTGAAGTTCTCCTTTGCAAGCACTACTTGCGCACAATAACTTTATAGTGCCCGGTGTCCCTCCAAAATCGTACTCCTCCAGAGTTGGCCCAATCTGTATTTGCCGTCTCTCCAGCAGAGCAATCGCTGACTTCCTCTACTTTAGTTGAATCGTCTGACCACGGAGCCCATTTAAAGTTCTGTGTTTCTCTGACTTGCTTGTTGGCTTATAAAAAAATCGTAATGTGAGGCATGTATTGTGGTAAATAACATATTTCGAAAGCAGTTCAGATTTGTGTGTGTTTCTTTTCTAGGATTCTTGGGAGTCAGATCTAAAATTGAGGCTGGAAGAATTCCTCTCTGCAACTCTAAAAGCCAGTAATACCCCAAGACTTCTGACATTATATGTATCCTTTTGCAAAATGTTCTAAAGATAAATTAAATTGTTATTGTGAATTAACCCTTTTCAGGGAGACTTATTAGTAGGGCTCTCAGGCAACTAAAGGCATCGCACAGCCAAATTTGCATGCATTTGCATACGAACAAGGCCACCATTTTAAAGAAAAAAAATGCATGCTTTGTTATTAGATGACGCGCACATTCTGCGTACGAAGAAAAAGGTATTCTCTCTAGTGCAAAATAGCCCTATGAAGAGAGACTGAAAGAACTGGGCATGTTTAGCCTGGAGAAGAGAAGATTGAGGGGAGACATGATAGCACTCTTCAAATACTTAAAAGGTTGTCACTCAGAGGAGGGCCAGGATCTCTTCTCGAGCCTCCCAGAGTGCAGGATGCGGAATAACGGGCTCAAGTTAAAGGAAGCCAGATTCCAGCTGGACATCAGGAAAAACTTCCTGACTGTTAGAGTAGTACGACAATGGAACCAGTTACCTACGGAGGTTGTGGGCTCTCCCACACTAGAGGCCTTCAAGAGGCAGCTGGACAACCCTCTGTCAGGGATGCTTTAGGGTGGATTCCTGCATTGAGCAGGGGGTTGGACTCGATGGCCTTGTAGGCCCCTTCCAACTCTGCTATTCTATGATTCTACGATTTTAGGACAACACCTGCTATCTATTATTTTTTTAAAAAATAATTAATAGACTTCAAAAATATGCTGCTCAGTTAATTGGGGGCACTTTTATTAATCGAAAAAAGGGATTTATCCAGTTCATCAGTCTGCTTATCAAGTAAACGTTGCAAGATAAAAATCAGGCATAAATTCAAGATGGAACCGCGCATTCTACCTTAAGCTCTTGGTCTTTCAAGCAGGGGTGGGCAACTTGTGGCTCTCTAGATGTTTTGGCCTTCATCTCCCATCAGCCCTAGCTACCAAAGCCAATGGTGAAAGATCATAGGAGTTGTAGGCCAAGGCTTTGGAGAGCTGCAGGCTGCTTTCCTCCTCTTTCATGCTCTAAAGGAAAACAGCCCATTAAGATATATCCTTCTAAATGTTTGACACATACTTACATGGTTTAGAACTAGGTGATTTTTTTGTTTTGTTTTTTGCATGAGACAGCTGTCCCTGTGTGAACCTGTTCTTGGCAGCTGAGATCCCAGTCATTGTCTGGTGGAATTTTATGAGATATTTCCCATGCCTTAAGGCTTGTTTACATACCTAGAAATAACCAAGGATATTAATATGCATTCTGCATCGTCAGGACAGGACAGGACAGGGTTAAAGCTTGACAGTAGAGCAAATACTTGGCATGGCAAAGGTGCAGGTCTGAGTCCCAGGTGTCCCCTTCTCAAAAGAATTCAACTGTCAGGGCAGCAGATGACATCTCAAACTGACGCCACAGAGGGCTACTACCCAACAGAGCCGACAGCGCTGGCTAGATGGACCCACCAGTGAATTTATTTTATTTATTTATTTATTACATTTTTATACCGCCCAATAGCCGAAGCTCTCTGGGCGGTTCACAGAAATTAAAACCATAATAAAACAACCAACAGGTTAAAAACACAAAAACAAAATACAGTATAAAAACCACAACCAGGATAAAACCACGCAGCAAAATTGATATAAGATTAAAATACAGAGTTAGAACAGTAAAATTTAAATTTAAGTTCAAATTAAGGGTTAAAATACTGAGAGAATAAAAAGGTCTTCAGCTGGTGACGAAAGGAGTACAGTGTAGGCGCCAGGCGGACCTCTCTGGGGAACTCATTCCACAGCTGGGGTGCCACAGCAGAGAAGGCCCTCCTGGTAGCCACCTGCCTCACTTCCTTTGGCAGGGGCTCGCAGAGAAGGGCCCCTGAGGATGACCTTAGGGTCCTGGCAGGTAGATACGGGAGGAGGCGTTCCTTCAGATAGCCTGGCCCCAAGCCGTTTAGGGCTTTAAATGTTAATACCAGCACTTTGAATCGGGCGGACCTGGACTGGCAGCCAATGAAGCTGGAAAAGGACTGGCGTAATGTGATCTCGCCAGCCAGTCCCTGTTAGTAAACGGGCTGCCCTGTTTTGTACCAGCTGAAGCTTCCAGGCCGTTTTCAAAGGCAGCCCCACGTAGAACGCATTGCAGTAATCCAAACGAGAGGTTATCAGAGCATGGTGAACCGTAGCTAGGCTATCTCTGTCCAGATAAGGGCGTAGTTGGTATATCAACCTAAGCTGATAAAAGCAGTGTAAGGTTGCTTTGTATGTTCTCCTAATCTTTGCTTGGGTTTTTATTTCCTGCAATTAAAAGCCCAAATTAGGGTAGGTCTGCGCTAGCGGTGTCTTGCCTCAGTCGATCCCAGATGCAGTAGCTTTGTGCTCCTTCCACTATTGCGTCCCAACTATGAAGACTGTTAAAAAAAAAGAAGTTAAGGATATGATTATAAATTAAAATTTAATACAAATGAAGTTAAATTACTAATACTTCCAAAGAGCACTCTTAATACATTTACAGATAAAGTAATAAACTAAAAACAGTGCTCATTTGACTCTGGCCTTGACTTTTGTCTTCGTCACTAAAAATATACAGAAAGTCATTTGTTAGTGCCTTAGATATGAATAATAATAAATTTATTTCTTGTCCGCCTCTCCATTTTGATCGAGGCGGGGAACAACAATAAACGATAAAATGCATAATACTCAATTAAAACATAATATACATTATTAAAAACCTCCTAAAAAACCTCCTAAAAACATTTTAAAAACATCCTAAAATTCCCCTGGATAGGCCTGCCGGAAGAGATCAGTCTTTATAGCCTTCTTGAATGCTAGTAGGCTGTTAAGTTGACGAGTCTCCTCCAGCAGGCCATGCCACAGTCTGGGAGCAGCAGAAGAGAAGGTCCTCTGGGTAACAGTTGTTAATCTAGTTTTTGCTAGCTGAAGTAGATTTTCCCCAGAAGATGCCTGAGTCAAACCCTTAATCCATCTAGCCCAGTATTGTCGACACTGACCGGCAGCAGCTCTCCAGGGTTTCAGGCAGGAATTCCTTTCCTCGCCCTACTTGGAGAAGCCGGGAATCGAACCTGGGACCGTCTGCATGCAAAGCAGGGGTCCATACCACTGAGCTATGGCTCCTCGCCTTTCAGACGCCCCTTTTTTGTATGGAAGCCAGTGTCCCTCAGATGTAGGTACCATAGCCCAGCAGCAGAGCACTTATGCTTTGCATCTAGTTTCCCAATTTCAGTCTCTGGCATCTCTAATTAAAGGGAAAAGCCTCTGTCTGCCAGAGAGCCCGCTGAGCCTTTGCTGGTCGGAATAGACAAATACATAAAGTGTTGGTTATCACCTTTAAAGCCCTACATGGTTTGGGTCCAGGCTACCTGCGGGATCGCCTTCTTCCATACAATCCGCCCCACACACTCAGGTCCTCTGGGAAGAACTTACTCCAGCCAACAAAAACAAGGCTGACAGCCATTACCCAGAGGACCTTTTCTTCATAGAATCATATCATAGAATAGCAGAGTTGGAAGGGGCCTACAAGGCCATCGAGTCCAACCCCCTGCTCAATGCAGGAATCCACCCTAAAGCATCCCTGACAGATGCTTGTCCAGCTGCCTCTTGAAGGCCTCTAGTGTGGGAGAGCCCACAACCTCCCTAGGTAGCTGATTCCATTGTCGCACTGCTCTAACAGTCAGGAAGTTTTTCCTGATGTCCAGCCGGAATCTGGCTTCCTTTAACTTGAGCCCGTTATTCCGTGTCCTGCACTCTGGGAGGATCGAGAAGAGATCCTGGCCCTCCTCTGTGTGACAACCTTTTAAGTATTTGAAGAGTGCTATCATGTCTCCCCTCAATCTTCTCTTCTCCAGGCTAAACATGCCCAGTTCTTTCAGTCACTCTTCATAGGGCTTTGTTTCTAGACCTCTGATCATCCTGGTTGCCCTCTTCTGAACACGCTCCAGCTTGTCTGCGTCCTTCTTGAATTGTGGAGCCCAGAACTGGACGCAATACTCTAGATGAGGCCTCACCAGGGCCGAATAGAGAGGAACCAGTAGCTCACGTGATTTGGAAGCTATACTTCTATTAATGCAGCCCAAAATAGCATTTGCCTTTCTTGCAGCCATATCGCACTGTTGGCTCATATTCAGCTTGCGATCTACAACAATTCCAAGATCCTTCTCGTTTGTAGTATTGCTGAGCCAAGTGTCCCCCATCTTGTAACTGTGCATTTGGTTTCTATTCCCTTCTGCTGCTCCCAGTTTGTGGAATGGCCTGCCGGGAGAGATTTGTCAACTTAACGGTCTTCCGGAATTTAAGAAAGCCATGAAGACTGATCTCTTCCGGCAGGCCCATCCAGCTGAATTTGAAGATGCCTTTTTTAATGGTGTGCTGCTTTTAATGATGCACTGGTTTTAAATGTTTGAATTAGTTGTATGTATTTTATGGTGTTTTTATTTGTGTTGTACCCCGCCTCGATCCAGAGGGAGAGGTGGGTAACAAATAAATATATTATTAATTATTATTATTATTATCTCCAGTATCAGAGGCAGTATGCCTATAAGCGCCAGTTGCTGGGGAACATGGGCTGGAGGGTGCATCTTATGACTGTGGGATGGCCTGCCGGAGGAGACTCGTCATCTTAACAGTCTTTTAGCATTTAAGAAAGTTATAAAGACTGATCTCTTCCGGCAGGCCTATCCAGTGGAATTTTAGGATGCTTTTAGAATGTTTTAACAATGCATACTATATTTTTAATCAGTATTTTATGTGTTTTATTCATTCCCTGCCTCGATCCAAACGGAGAGGCGGGTAAGAAATAAAATTTTATTATTGTTGTTATTATTATTATTATTATTATTATTATTAGGCTAGATGGGCTGAAATCTTCCGATGTCCTTAGTTGGTTAAGCGAATACTGACTTCCAGGCAGTGTCCCTCATGTGGACATCTCAACCCCTTCCTCTTCTGCCCCATAAAAGTTATGTAGAAGCAAGCCCCGCCAAACTCCCGAGAAGGACTGTGAGAGAAATTCACTGGTGGAGAGACTCTGGAAGAAGCTGGAGATAATTTGAATTTGACGTAGGGACTGGTGCAGCATCTTTCACTTCAGTCCTCGAAGCAGAAAGTGCTTGAAGGGGTTGTCAAAGCGCATAAAAGCAGAAGAGGAGTGGGGCTGGATCAAACCAAAGGCTTAGCTAGTCCAGCGTTCTGTTCCCAACCTGGTGCCCGTGAGAAGCCCACAAGCAGAACATGAGGGCAATAGTATTCTCTCGCCCGTGTTCCCCAGCAGCTGGTATTGGGAAGCAAGTCTCCCCTGATCCTGGAAGTGGCATTCAGCCATCATGACTAGTAGCCATTAATAGCTTTATCCTCCATGCTTTTGTCTAATACCCATTTAAAGCTACCCAGGTTGGTGACCATCCCTGTATCATCTGGTAGCAAATTCCATAGTTCAACTACACTCCATATGAAGAAGTCCTCTTTTTTATTATTATTTGTCCTGAAATCCCCACCATTTAACTTCGTGGATAACCCCACTGAGTTCCAATATTATATGAGAGAGGGAGAAAAACCTTATTGCAGATTCTTGAACACGTTACACTTTGGTTCCGTCTTGGTTCTTCATCTGTATCTTCATGGGGTTTGCTTGTCTGTGGAAAGCTCTATAGGACTGGTGAATACTAATGAGATTCAGTAGGTTTTCTTCAGAGGCATCAATCCGTTGTCACTGTAATGCCCGTTTTCCTTAGCCTGCATTCTCTCAACGACAGAAGGAGAACACACAGTGCAGCCAAGGTAAATAAGCAGAGGTTTTGGAGATCAGGGCTGTGTGAACCGCGGGCTTTGGATTTGAAAATTCGAAGCACCACGGCCGTTTCATGATGGATCCGCCATTTCATGACAGATCTGTCATTTTAATGCCCAGACCTAGACACCACTTTGATGGCTGAAAGCGAGGAGGAGCTGAGGAGCCTTATGACAAAGGTGAAAGAAGAAAGTGCAAAAGCTGGGTTGCAGTTAAACCTCAAAAAAACCAAGATTATGGCAACCAGCTTGATTGATAACTGGCAAATAGAGGGAGAAAACATGGAGGCAGTGACAGACTTTGTATTTCTGGGCGCAAAGATTACTGCAGACGCTGACGGCAGCCAGGAAATCAGAAGACGTTTACTTCTTGGGAGGAGAGCAATGACAAATCTCGATAAAATAGTTCAGAGCAGAGACACCACACTGACAACAAAGGTCCGCATAGTTAAAGCAATGGTATTCCCCGTAGTAACCTATGGCTGCGAGAGTCGGACCATAAGGAAAGCTGAGCGAAGGAAGATAGATGCTTTTGAACTGTGGTGTTGGAGGAAAATTCTGAGAGTGCCTTGGACTGCAAGAAGATCAAACCAGTCCATAATCCAGGAAATAAAGCCAGACTGCTCACTTGAGGGAATGGTATTAAAGGCAAAACTGAAGTACTTTGGCCACATCATGAGAAGACAGGATACCCTGGAGAAGAGGCTGATGCTAGGGAAAGTGGAAGGCAAAAGGAAGAGGGGCCGACCAAGGGCAAGGTGGAGGGATGATATTCTGGAGGTGACAGACTTGACCTTGGGGGAGCTGGGGGTGGCGACGGCCGACAGAAAGTTCTGGCGTGGGCTGGTCCACGAAGTCACGAAGAGTCGGAAGCGACTGAACGAATAAACTACAAAAAGGCCTCTGTAAAGCAGCAGCAGCCTACAATTCCCAGCAAGCACTGCCTGGGAGGGTTGAACCTACGAGAGCCCAGCGACAGTGGGCACTCGTGTCTTCGCTGCCGCCACCGTGATCACCCACTCACAAGCGAGATGGCCAGCTCACTGCCGCGATCCAGGATACTCCAGTCCCTGGAAGGGTCCTCGTGGGTTCCACAGCCGCTGAAGCAGGTGGCTGCGTGGTGCTTGCCGAATACACGCGGACCTCTCCAGGGACTGGAGTATCCTGGATCGTGTCAGGGAGTAGGCGATTGTGGTGGCAGGCAGCTGATTGTGGCAGTGAGTGGGCAATTGTGCTTGTGAGTGGGTGACCGCGGTGGCGGTGAAGACACGAGTGCCCACTATCCCTGGGCTCCAGTAGGTCCAGCCCTCCCAGGCAGTGCCTGCTGGAAGTTGTAGGCTGCTGCTTCTTTACAGAAGCCTAGGACTGGGCATTAAAATGGCGGATCCGTCAAGAAACGGCTGTCGTGCTTCGAATTTCCAAATCCAAAGCCCACATTTTGCACAGCCCTACTGGAGATGACACATATATTCTCTTATGGCTTCAGAATGTCTGTAATATATTTGGGTTTTGCTTCCTGAAGCCACAAAGAGGACTTAATCAAGGAGGTTACATGGGTATTTATCTTAGGTGCTGGACATTTTTCATACATGAGGCTTAGAATTGAACACTGGAGTAAAGCCTACATGGGGGCAAATGTACCTTGGAGTTCTCTCCCACGATTGATCATCCTGCCTCCTCAATGACATCTGCATGTGGCTCAAAGGTGTATTTAGGAGAGAAGCTGCATGTGAAGACGAAACCAAGGCGTTTCAAACTCCGTGTTTTCCCTGTGAAGCTAATGTAGAGACGGGGTGTGTGAAAGGATATTTGCAGGGGGGAGTTGGACAGTGAAAAGGCATGCCAAAACATTTTCTTGTCCACTAATTCTCCTCTGTAAATACTCTAAATCTATTGGCGGGCGACGGACAGTAAGTTCTCCTAATCGTTGCCAAGGTTTGAGAAGCCCAGGGGAAAAAAAATTGCTTTGCTTAGGTGTGCCAAGCAAAATCCGGGGTATGCCATGGCTGCAGTTGCACGGTTTGTCTTGTCAGAACAAAATGAAAAGCTTTTTTGATGGAGGGAAAATTGACAGAAATGTCCCTGGAAAGTCTCTCAGTTTTTCTGGTCCACTGGTGTTTTCGCTGAGATGGGATGGAATGCAGCGCTGGTGTACTGGGGATACTGACTGGGGAGGTCTTGCTCGCTGATTCTCTCCTGGAAATGGCACCTCCATCCCTTCTCCAGCTAGGTTCCAGATTCAGCCACCTGCAGGCCACTTGCAGGGGGAAATCAGCAGGCGCCTCTGAAGGGTTAAGAAAGAGCTGGAGCTCCATGGTAGAGCACCTGCTTTGCACGCAGAAGGTCCCAGGCTGAGGCCTTGGTATCTTCAGCTAGGACGGCCAGGATCTCTTCTCGATGGCTGGACTCGATGGCCTTGTAGGGTTGGACTCGATGGCCTCGTAGGTCCCTTCCAACTCTGCTATTCTATGATTCTATGAGCCTCCCAGAGTGCAGGACGTGGAATAACAGGCTCAAGTTAAAGGAAGCCAGATTCCAGCTGGACATCAGGAAAAACTTCCTGACTGTTAGAGCAGTACGACAATGGAATCAATTGCCTAGGGAGGTTGTGGGCTCTCCCACACTAGAGGCCTCCAAGAGGCAGCTGGACAACCATCTGTCAGGGATGCTTTAGGGTGGATTCCTGCATTGAGCAGGGGGTTGGACTCGATGGCGTTGTAGACCCCTTCCAACTCTGCTATTCTATGATTCTATGATCCTCCCAGAGTGCAGGACATGGAATAACAGGCTCAAGTTAAAGGAAGCTAGATTCCAGCTGGACATCAGGAAAAACTTCCTGACTGTTAGAGCAGTACGACAATGGAATCAGTGACCTAGGGAGGTTGTGGGCTTTCCCACACTAGAGGCCTTCAAGAGGCAGCTGGACAATCATCTGTCGGGGATGCTTTAGGGTGGATTCCTGCATTGAGCAGGGGGTTGGACTCGATGGCCTTGTAGGCCCCCTTCCAACTCTGCTATTCTATGATTCTGTGACTGGGATAATTCCTGCCTGAAACCTTGAAGACCTGCTGCCAGTCAGTTTTAGCAGTACTGGGCCTGATGGACCAAGGGTCTGACTCAGCTTCTGTGATCGCATGTTCACACACCCCTCCTACTGGTTTCCCACTGTAAGTACCACCCCACCCTCTACTTTTGCAATTCCCGCCGCCTCAACCAGCATGATCTCCGCTGGGTCATTAATCGGAGCCAGCTGAATTGTGTTTTTAAGATGATGCTGTTCTTGTGAATGCTGCTGTCCATATATTTGTCGTAAGATACCAAGAAAAGCAGAAGCTGCAGCAGTCTGCAAAGGCTTCTTTCCCAACGTTTTCAGTTAAAACCTGGAAAGTATGCGATACCTGGGGCTTTGCTTGTTTCTGCAGCACTGCAGTCTGGCAGCCAGATGAAAAACTCTATGGGGAAAGTGTAAAAGTGAACACAATTTCCAGCCAGATCACTTTTCAAAGGCACCTTGAATGAAACACCGTCTAGCTGGTGAGGAATCGGCGGATTTTGGAGGTTAATTAAGTGCAGTGACTGCAATAGATGCTCTTGAGCCTTGTGGTCCATCGTGTCCAAGGGCCTCAGCATGTCAGGAGTGAATAACTCACACCTGTTTATGGAAGGCGACATTGAGATCTTTCTGTCTTGCCGTGCTGCTCTTGACTCATCTGTAACCGGTTCGTTTTGCATGCATCCCCCCCATCAGCACAGGGTAGTTTGCTCCTTTGCTTCTCCCCACGGGATGCATTGATGATTGCCTCACAGTCACATCCCGGAACAATACTCCTGTGCAAAGCTCACACCTCTAAAAGGGCTGGAAACAAAGCCCTATGAAGAGAGACTGAAAGAACTGGGCCTGTTTAGCCTGGAGAAGAGAAGATGGAGGGGAGACATGATAGCACTCTTCAAATACTTGAAAGGTTGTCACACAGAGGAGGGCCAGGATCTCTTCTCGATCCTCCCAGAGTGCAGGACACGGAATAACGGGCTCAAGTTACAGGAAGCCAGATTCCAGCTGGACATCAGGAAAAACTTCCTGACTGTTCGAGCAGTACGACAATGGAACCAGTGACCTAGGGAGGTTGTGGCCTCTCCCACCCTAGAGGCCTTCAAGAGGCAGCTGGACAACCCTCTGTCAGGGATGCTTTAGGGTGGATTCCTGCAATGAGCAGAGGGTTGGACTCGATGGCCTTGCAGGCCCCTTCCAACTCTGTTATTCTATGATTCTATGAAAATAGAGCATAGTGAGAATAAGCGTATATGAATTGCCTCTCAGGTTCAGACTAAAAACTCCTTTTAGTCCAGAACTCTGGCTCCGGCAGTGGCCAGCCAGATCAGAGGGACAACTTCCGGTGGAAATCCACTCTCTCAAGAAGTGGTGATGGTCAGTAGCTTAGATGGCTTTTTTTTAAAAAACGAAAGATTAGACAGATGTTTGTAGGGTAGTTCTATCAGCAGCTATAAGGCATCACAGCAAAATGGAACCTCCTGGTACAAAGGTAACATAACTGAGCACCGATGACAGCAGCAGGGCATCACCTTTGTGCCCTGCTTCTGGGCTACCTTCAGGTATCTGGTTGGCCGCTGTTGAGAAAGGGATGCTGGTCTAGATGATGTACTCTTGGTCCAATTCAACATGGAAATTCGTACGTTCTTGCGTGTAATTATATGCAGCTGCCCCTGTGGCCCAGCTTTCCAATGTATTTTAAAGGTGCTTCTAAATACTGTTGCATGTTCCGCCATGCACATGCAACTGTCTCCTTCTAATAACCACTGGGGACATGACTTCCTCTGAGGAAAATGCCCCTCACTGTTTATTATTTTAAAAGCACCGTTTAGTTTTTGTCAATCGTTTTAAAAAGACTGAAATACAAAAGACACCTGGTTTTCCTGAGCTTTGCCACAGCTTGGGCAGCGTGGACTGTTAGAGCAGTACTGTTAGAGCGGTACGACAATGGAACCAGTTGCCTGGTGAGGTTGTGGGCTCTCCCACACTGGAGGCCTTCAGGAGGCAGCTGGACAACCATCCGTCAGGGATGATTTAGGGTGGATTCCTGCATTGAGCAGGGGGTTGGACTCCATGTCCTTGTAGGCCCCTTCCAGCTCTGCTATTCTATGATTCTATGAAATGACGTCGCTCAGCACTCTAGGACAAAATACCTGGTAGGCATCTGATGGCTGTGGTTGCACAGCTCATTTTGTTGTCTGGACAAAGTCAAAACGAAATGCTGTTCAACAGAGGGTGGGGGGGATTGACAGCAACGTCCTTGGAAACTTCCTTAATTTTTCTTGTCTGCTGAAACCGATGAAACGAAAACCGCAGAGGTGGGAGTGCAAAAAACGTTTTTCAGTTTCTCTTCTCAGTTGATTTGAAGTTTTAGGGCTCATTCCCCTGCATGTAGCCTGTGCTCCTCCAATTTGGCCACCCTTAGCTGCCCCCGTCTCCCAGGCTGCCTCTTGCCTGAAACCCTGTCCCAGAACACCTGTGTTCCCCTTCCCCACCTGGGAATAAAGCCAACAATAAAATACACATTAAAAAAAGAATTCTAAAACAGCAACACTATTGTAAGATCATTTTAAAAGGATGGATAAAAAAAAATGCGGGTTAAAATATCGCTAAAAATGAAACATACTATTTCTTCGATTCTAAGAAGCACTTTTCCCCCCATATAAACATCTCTACAAATGGGGTGCGTCTTAGAATCGCGGGTCTTAGGGGTTTTTTTTCCTGTTGGTGGTACTGAAATTAGTGTGCGTCTTACAATCGATGGCGTCTTACAATCGAAGAAATACGGTACATCAGCTTACTTTTTTTAAAGGGCCTGGGAGAACAAAAAGGTCCTGAAAAGTCAGCGAAGCAGAATAGGTACTAGGCAGAATTCTCTTGGTTGCCCCATGGTGAAGGATAGAACTATTCAGTGTCTGTAAATGGGTCCGTCAAGAGGGGCAAAGTCACGTTACTGCCCAGTGTTGGGATGGTGATTCCTGGACATATACATGGCTTCTATCATATTTAGGAGGAGTTTGAATGGATCGCTCCATAAAATGAAGCCGTCCGGGAAATGGAAGCGCTGGTTCTGTTTTAACACTCTGTGGGAAAAGGTGATTCCTGTGAAGTTTTTTGTTTGAATGTTCCCCAGTAAATACCCAGTTCTGTTTATGTGTGCCATCTTAACAGTTCTGAGCAGCATTCGCTGGATTTTGAGACAGAATGTTCTAGCAACACCATTAAGTTGTCAAGTTCTGTTTTACAGGCAGAGACTCTCTGTCCTCTCCCTGTGTTTTGTTTCGGTGTCAGGGTGGTGATATAGTCCAAAGGTAACAGAGTACGTTTTCTCTCTCCTGGCTTGTATCGACTATAGTGGTCATGGTACCGCCTGACAATTATACTGAGTCCTGCAAAATTGAGTAAGTGCCCCTCTCACGTTCTTTTGTCGCCACATTCGATCATCAGCTAAAATGGATGCCAACAGCAAAGCCCTTTCTTAAGAAATTAAAAAAACGTTTCTAACATGCATTGCAGAAAAATCAGAATATTAGTAGTCGGAATGCAATGGAGACCAAAGAAATGTATTATCCTAGTTACATCAAAGCAACTGGTAAACTTCTCTTTCTTTCTTTCCTTCCTTCCACAGAAATGTTGCAGCAGCTTCATCAGCAGCTGGTGGAGTCTGAACGCAAAACCATGACCTACCTCAAGCGGTTCAACAAAATCCAAGCGGACTATCATAACCTCATTGGGGTCACGGCTGAGCTTGTGGATTCCCTCGAGGCCACGGTTAATGGCAAAATGGTACTGCAGAATTTGGGAGCATCCAGACTTGGCATTTGGAATACATTATATAATAATAATAATAATAATAATAATAATAATAATAATAATAATAATAATAATATATTTCTTACCCGCTTCTCCGATTGAATCGACGTGGGGAACAACAAGCATAAAATACATAAAATGTTGATTAAAAACATAGCATGCACTATTAAAAGCATCCTAAAAGAATCCTAAAAGCATATTAAAAGTATCCTAAAATTCTACTGGATAGGCCTGCTGGAAGAGATCAGTGACCTAGGGAGGTTGTGGGCTTTCCCACACTAGAGGCCTTCAAGAGGCAGCTGGACAACCATCTGTCAGGGATGCTTTAGGGTGGATTCCTGCATTGAGCAGGGGGTTGGACTCGATGGCCTTGTAGGCCCCTTCCAACTCTGCTATTCTATGATTCTATGAATTTTTGCAGAGAACTGACTGATGTTGGAGTGGTTAAGTATCTTATAGAATCATAGAAACATAGAATAGCAGAGTTGGAAGGGGCCTACAAGGCCATCGAGTCCAACCCCCTGCTCAATGCAGGAATCCACCCTAAAGCATCCCTGACAGATGGTTGTCCAGCTGCCTCTTGAAGGTCTCTAGTGTGGGAGAGCCCACAGCCTCCCTAGGTAACTGATTCCATTGTTGTGCTGCTCTAACAGTCAGGAAGATTTTCCTGATGTCCAGCTGGAATCTGGCTTCCTTTAACTTGAGCCCGTTATTCCATGTCCTGCACTCTGGGAGGATTGAGAAGAGATCCTGGCCCTCTTTCCTTCCAGCATTCTGCATTGATGATATCTCTACATGCTTTTGCTGAGCTAATGCCTAGGTCCATCCTAAGAGCCAAACTACACAGGATTCAGTAATCTCTCCCCCCCTACACCTTTTAAAACAGATGGCGTAGTATTCAACGTTTGATTAGTGAACTGGCAATGGCAGGTGTGGGTGTGTCTCAGCCCTCCTTTGCATGCTGTATTCCTGATCTAAATTGGCTCCAAAGCTGTTTTTTTATGTTAAGAATTTACCTTCATGGCCCTCGGTTTTAGAAGAGGTAGTTAGAAGCCTTGCTAATAAGAAGGCCCCAGGTGAGGATATGATACCTCCAGGAATTTACATGCAGGATACAGTGGAGGCTGGTGGCTGCGGTGTCAGTGGGGCGGTGAATCCACCCTGGGTTTCAGTCAGAGCTCTAAAGGAGCTATTTCAGGCCTAATCTACACCAAGCAGAATATTGCACTATGAAAGAGGTATATAAAAGGCAGGAGCCAGTGTGGTGTAGTGGTTAAAGTGTCAGACTAGGAATAGGGAGATCTGGGTCCTAGTCCTCACTCACCGATGGAAACCTACTGGGGGACTTTGGGCCAGTCACAGACTCTCAGCCCAACCCACCTCACAGGGTTGTTGTTGTGAGGATGAAATGGAGAGGAGGAGGATTATGTACGCCGCCTTGGGTTCCTCAGAGGAAAAAGGCGGGATATAAATGCAATAATAAATAAATACTCCTTTATAGTGGTATTGAAGTGCACTGACAGCTGTTGGGGCCCATTGGCACATACCATGCACCGCTTTCGTACTGCTATATCCTGCTTGGTGTGGCTCCTGCCTTTTATGTACCACTTCCGTAGTGCAATATCCTGCTTGGTGTATATTAGGCCTAAGTTGCAGAAGGCCCTTGGAGAGCTCCTTTAGAATTCTGACTGAAACCCGGAGCGGATTCCCTGCCCCACTGACATCGCGGCCACTAGCCTTCACTGGCGGAGTAATGATTGGTGCGTCCCCAGTACTTGCAGTGCCTCCCTCAATGTGGCTCTTTGTTGCTCTAGAAACCCACTTTCTGTAGATCCATTTGTGTTTTTTCTACATGTTGCCAGGCGGTGGCACTGTTCAGTTGAGTGTTGGCATTTCTCTTGAGTTCAGAGGAATTTGGCAATTAAACACGCTCACATCGAACTGCTTTTCATGAGCTTGGACTTTATAGCATGATAGAATCCTAGTGCCAGAAAGGATCAGAAAACACAGTCCCGTCTTTCTCGCCCCCTCGGGCAAAGACGCCTCGCGTACCAGTCCTCTCAGATGAAACCATAGAATTGGGATCACAAGACTGCCATTGACAGAGGGCGTCAGCTAACAAAAATACAGCTCACTGCACCAGATAGCTCAAGCACTTAAGCCAGTATCCATGAAGACAGGCTGCCCCTCTACCCTGATCCAAACTTCTAGGGTTACTAAGCCAATCAAAGCAGGGAGAAATTTCTTCCTTATCCTCAGATATGATCATCTGTTGAATGACTGTAAAGAGAGACTCAAATGTTCAGTTGAGTCCCCTAAATAAAAAAATGTATTGGAATCCTGAGTGATTATGGATTGGATCCAGATTTTGTTGCACTTACATTAATTTGGTTTCACTGAGTCTCAAGTCATGACTAACCTGTCCCAGTGATTTCAGGGGGACGTAAGCTGCATTAATAGAAGTATAGCTTCCAAATCACGTGAGGTACTGGTTCCTCTCTATTCGGCCCTGGTTAGGCCTCATCTAGAGTATTGCGTCCAGTTCTGGGCTCCACAATTCAAGAAGGATGCAGACAAGCTGGAGCGTGTTCAGAGGAGGGCAACCAGGATGATCAGGGGTCTGGAAACAAAGCCCTATGAAGAGAGACTGAAAGAACTGGGCCTGTTTAGCCTGGAGAAGAGAGGATTGAGGGGAGACATGATAGCACTCTTCAAATACTTAAAAGGTTGTCACACAGAGGAGGGCCAGGATCTCTTCTCGATCCTCCCAGAGTTCAGGACACGGAATAACGAACTCAAGTTAAAGGAAGCCAGATTACAGCTGGACATCAGGAAAAATTTCCTGACTGTTAGAGCAGTATGACAATGGAACCAGTTACCTAGGGAGGTTGTGGGCTCTCCCACACGAGTCATTCAAGAGGCAGCTGGACAACCATCTATCAGGGATGCTTTAGGGTGGATTCCTGCATTGAGCAGGGGGTTGGACTCGATGGCCTTGTAGGCCCCTTCCAACTCTGCTATTCTATGATTCTATGATTCTAAGTTTGCAGGCAATCCTATGTTGTTAAAACCTGTACATTTAAGCAGTTCATGATTTTACTGTGGATGGCTTTTTTTAGCCCACCAACTTGTAAAAAAACAAGACCCCAGCCTAATTTAGCTGAATACTACTGTGGCCAGATTGCATAATAAGCCACTGAGAATATTTTCTTGCTGTTGATAAAGAAGAAAAAGTAGCTAGCCATCATGAGATAGCCCCAGAAAAGTGCTGTATTGTCTTGTTATTATACCAATTGGGATTCTGTTGTTTTTGGTCCCTCTTTGTGGAAATAATTGGTTGAGTTCAAAGGAAAAAGTTCTAATTCCCCGCTGACTTGATTTATTTCTCTGTCCTAGATCACCCCAGAAGATCTGCAGAGTGTCTGTGTTCGTTTGTTTAGTAACCAGATGAGGCAGAGTGTAGTTCATAGCATAGACTTCACAAGACCTGGAACTGTAAGTATAATCTTCTGGGCACATCTTAGTTAAAAAGTAATTCTGTTGCCCTATAGCCATAGCATGGTGCGCATAAGATGAGCATTAATAGTTATAATTCCCAAAGGTACATGCGTCTGTAACGATTCTGTAATGTGCTAACGGTCTTGAAGAAGGTCATTTCAGCCAATTCTCGTAAAATGGAACGGCAGGTTTGTGCGCACAGACCCACGGCACATGCATGTAGCGCTTTTACGTGTACTCAGCACTCCAACTTTGATCTTGTTTGCTTTTATGACAGCAGTATGTAGTGTGCTATTCATCCTAATCTTACAGACAGGAAACTGTGGTTGCAAGAGAGTGAGGTTTGCCAAGGTTGCCTATCATGAGTTTATAGATAGAGCTGGAAAGGGCCATTAAGGTCATCGAGTCCAACCCTCTGCTCAGTGCAAGAATCCAGTTGAAACTATCCTTGACTGATGGCTGTCCAGTCTTTGCTTCAACACCTCCAGCAATACCTCCCATGGCAGTTGGCTCTATTGTCTGGCTGCTCTGATTTTGGGGAGTTTTTTTCCTGATGTTCAACTGAGATCATAGAATAGTAGAGTTGGAAGGGGCCTATAAAGTCATCGAGTCCGATCCCTTGTTCAAACTACCTTTCTGTAACTTCAGCCCATTATATTGTGTCCAAGGCTGTAGGACACAATGATAGAGAACAGGTTGTGACCCTCTTTTGTATGACAACCCTTTAGGTACTTGAAAAGTACTATCAGTTTATGACTCACTTGAGCGTAGCCGTCCAGATCCACCATGGCCTATCCGCTGGAAATGTAGACCGGGCTCTGTGTGTATTTTATGATGCTAGGCAAGTGCAGAAAACCCAGAGAATATAATCATGGACAGAGAATTCAGCTTTTTCAAAACCTTAATTTTCATTATATATTTCCAATAAATTGATAGATAGGAAAATCCATGTGTGCACATTGATGTATACATTAACTATCCTAGAGGGAGAAAGAGGACATAAAGTCGTGCTGGGTAAGACCAAAGGCGTGCCTAGTCCAGCATTCTGTTAGCCCAGTGGGCAACCAGATGCCCTGATAGGAAGGACACAAGCAGGACACAAGCAGAATAGCACTCCTACGGTTGCGTCCCCCAGCAACTGCAGGTCAAAGGCATACTGTCTCTGATACTGGAAGTTAAATCATAGCTATCATGTATAGTAGCCATTGGTAGCCTTGTCCTCAAAGAATGGGTCTAATCCTGTTTTTAAAGCTATCCAGGTTGGTAACAAATTCCACATCTTGCGGTAGCGAATTCCACCATTTGATGTATGTGCTTTGTGAAGGGTTTGGACCCTTCACAAACTCACAGGGTTTGGACCCTTCCGTTTATCTGTCCTGAATTTCCCATCAATCTGCTTCACTGGATGACACCAGATTCTAGTATTATGTGAGAGAAAAACGTCCTTTTATCGACTTTATCTGCACCGTGCATAATTTTAATGCATTTCTATCGTATTCCTCCTTACTTGCATTTCTTCTAAGCTAAACATGCCCAAGCATTGCACCCTTCCTTCCCAGGAGAAATTATTTAACCCCATGATCATTTTGGTTGCCCTTTTCTGCACCTTCAGTATCCTTTTTGAGGTGCAGTGACCAGAACCGTACATAGTATTCCAAGTGTGGTAACACCACAGATTTTTATAAAGTCAGCATGGGGACCTTTTTTTTTTTCAGTCCATGTGCTAAATTTCAATCTGGGAAAGGTCTCAGGGGCTGAATTCCATCTGTAGTCCGGGCCAAAGGCAAAGCGGGCATTTATTTATTTATTTATTACATTTTTATACCGCCCAATAGCTGAAGCTCTCTGGGCGGTTCACAGAAATTAAAACCATAATAAAACAACCAACAGTTTAAAAACACAAATGCAAAATACAGTATAAAAAGCACAACCAGGATAAAACCACGCAGCAAAAATTGATATAAGATTAAAATACAGAGTTAGAACAGTAAAATTTAAATTTAAGTTAAAATTAAGTGTTAAAATACTGAGAATAAAAAGGTCTTCAGCTGGCGACGAAAGGAGTACAGTGTAGGCGCCAGGCGGACCTCTCTGGGGAGCTCATTCCACAGCTGGGGTGCCACAGTGGAGAAAGCCCTCCTCCTATTTACTCAGAAGTAAGTAGGACAATCCCCTGAATGTCTACTCAGAAATAAGCAAGACTGAATCACTCACCAGCACTTCCCAATAGCTTCCCAAATACGAACAGCTAGCTTCATGTCTGGCTGTTGCCAATGTTGCTGTCGGATTTGGGGGTGTACAGCCAGATCCTCTGCATCTTTGATCGATGGGACTTGCTTCTGAATAAGTGCACATCGGACAGCAACCTCGGATATAATGCTCACATTAGTCACCAGGACTTTATTGGGTGATTGCACATGAACCACTTGGTTTCTGTGCTTAGTTCGCCATCTGCAAAATGGGACTAAGGGACCTTTCTCACAGGGTTTGGACCCCAGATCTATCTTTAGGTCTGGCTGAGATTCCAAAATTGTTTTTAGATGGATGCTGTCTTTGTGCGTTGTCTGTTTTTCTGTTTTCGTGGTTTTAAAGTTTGCATATCGATTTTTAAATGTTTAATGTTTTGATCTTTTGTAAACCGCCCAGAGATCTTCAGCATAGAAATTATTATTATTAATATTATCTATTGCATTTTTATACTGCCCAATAGCCGAAGCTCCCTGGGTGGTTCACAAAAACTAAAACAAAAACTAAAACAATTCAAAGTATAAAACAAACAGTATAAAGACATGATATAAACGGATTAAAACATACCATACATGATTAAAACATCCTGAAAACATCCTGAAAACATTCTAAAATTTCACAGGATAGTCCTGCCGGAATAGATCAGTCTTTATTGCTTTTTTAAATTCTAAAAAACTGTCAAGTTGGCGAATCTCCTCCGGCAGAAATGATGATGATGTTAATAATTTCTCTGGGCCTTCTCTGTGGCGGCCCCCACCCTCCGGAGGACCCTCCCTCGTGCTTTTCGGGAGGCGGGAAACATAATATCTTTTAAACGTCTCCTGAAGACATCCCTTTTTACACAGGCTTTCCCTGGTCTTTAACATAGCTGTTTTTTCATTGCCTTTTAAACTTCTAATGTTTTAAATTTATACTTGTATTTTATGGTTTTAAATTGTGCACTGCCCAGAGAGATTTCGGCAGATGGGCAGTTCAAAAATATAATAAATAAATGAAAATGAATAAATAATAGAGGGTGGATGAAATTAACGTTGTTGTAAGTGCTTTGCGTGGGGAAGATGCAAAGCACTTACAGCGCGTAGTTAAATTATGGAACTCACTGCTACAAGGTGTAGCGACGGCCACCAATCTGGATGGCTTCAAAAGGGGGTTGGATAAATTCCTGGAGGAAGAGAAGGCTATCCATGGCTGCTAGCCCTGATGGTTGTGAGCTATCTCCAGTATTCGAGGCAGTAAGCCTGTGTGCACCAGTTGCTGGGGAACATGGGTGGAAGGGTGCTGTTGCACCATGTCCTGCTCGTTCATCCCTGGCTGACAGCTGGTTGGCCCCTGTGTGAACAGAGCACTGGACTAGATGGACCCTTGGTCTGATCCAGCATCAGGGCTCTTCTTATGTTCTTAAGACATTTCAAAAATGATCTCCCCATTAAAGGCAATTCCCAACAGTCTGTTTCCGTCTACGGTGACCAAGGATGGGGCTACATGAACGAAGGGGCAAGACTGTGCAGCGGTGAGCAGTGATGAGATCACTGAGGCAGAGAACAAATTTGGCCCCCACCCCAGTGGTGTCCCCAAGTGCGGCCCTTCAGTGTCCCCTGCTCCCACTTACGTGGGACGAAGTAAGTCACTACATTTGGGGGAGGCGTTGCAGGGAAGCCAAAATCTCCCCCGTCCCGGAAGACAGGTGGGGCCATCCTTTACTGGCGAGGATCTCAGAGGGGGCAGCATTCTAGCCCTCCCCGTCCAGCCCCTCGTTATTTTGATAGACATTTTGGAAGTTAATGAGAAAACCAGCCAAATAGGTTATAAACAAAGTAAGCAGAGTTGGTCCATAAAGGGGGGGGGGGGAATCCAAAACCCGTAGTTAGGTCTTAATAAAAGTATTGGCTGGCTGTATATTTTGGAATATCAAGGGAGAAAGTTTATAGCTCAGCCCACTTCCTGTGGTGCTAGTTTTCTACCTACAGGGAGTTTAAAAATAGCACCCTTCACCTGCAGCCTCAAATGGTACAGTCCTTTCTACACCTCATTCTGTTACATGTGTAGACCAGGCGATCGACTGCATTGTATTACTTCCTGAATGCTAAAAAGATGAGATGCAATGTAGCACTGTTTCTGTATAATCTATGTTATTTGGGAGTCTGCATTCATAGAATCATAGAATAGCAGAGTTGGAAGGGGCCTACAAGGCCATCAAGTCCAACCCCCTGCTCAATGCAGGAATCTACCCTAAAGCATCCCTGACAGATGGGTGTCCAGCTGCCTCTTGAAGGCCTCTAGTGTGGGAGAGCCCACAACCTCCCTAGGTAACTGGTTCCATTGTTGTACTGCTCTAACAGTCAGGAAGTTTTTCCTGATGTCCAACTGGAATCTGGCTTCCTTTATCTTGAGCCCGTTATTCCGTGTCCTGCACTCTGGGAGGATCGAGAAGAGATCCTGGCCCTCCTCTGTGGGACAACCTTTCTCCTGCTTCAACAAAATTTGCTCCAATAATGATCACTGGCAGTCTGTGATTAAGACAACCTGTCCGTATACCAAAGCATACATTGAATTACCCATGAAACCTCTAAAACATTCACATTCCATGCTGTTAAGTTGACATGCCCTGCTAATAACATCAATGCATTTGATAGGCTTTGAAGTTCCTGAGTTTAAGGTGAAGCAAAGTGGCTTCCTTGATTGGCAGGGGATGTCAGCTTAAAGGTGTGCCTCTTGTTATGTATTCGTTACATGTTGCTTTTGTAACTAAAGGCACAGGCAGGTGAAATTCATGTTGCCCTCATTTTTACACTTGAACTTTTAATCTTTTTGCTGAAAGGAACATGATACGTTCTTGAGTTGATTCATTTTCTATGCATTCTGTTTACAGAAAATGCTTTAAATTCCAGTTGTGTAGTAGGCATCCCTCTGGCAAAGTTTTTTTTTTGAGTTTAAATGTTTTATTGTTTCAAACAAACAAACAAACATTTAAAAAAACTACAAAAAGCCCCCAAAACAAAACATACAAACTTAAAATGGGCTTCTGATTTTCTCCACAGCAAACATATGTAACAATATTTTCTCTTACTCTATAATTACCAAAAAAACCCAAAGTTCCTCTCTTTCTATTATCACTAGGACAGCTGGAATGCGTTTTGCAAAACAGCAACACTTGTAGGAAAAATTATGCAAAAATAAGAGGAGTTTATACTTTTGGTTTGCATAATTTAACCTTGTTTTTTGGTGCAGAATCTGGATGGCCTGGTGGATTTTTAAAAATATTTATTTATTTTAGTACCAGTCACATCCTGGTCTGTGGTAGTGCCATCTCTGAAGTTAAGCTGGCCTAGATGTGGGAGTAGATATGGAGGCTGGGTTTCCTTGGCATCCTGTGTGACCTCCTTGGAGGAGAAGGACAAGATACAAGTGGAATAAAATCCGTATCGATTGCGCTCGTGGGGATTCCGTCTTGCTGCACCCTTTCAGATGTCATTTTGGCTTTGGCTTTGTTTGTTTTCATGACTGAGTGAATCCACATGGCATCTCACATCATCTGATATTTTGTTGTGTTTTTACTGTAAGGACCTCTTAATTCTAATCTAAACTTTTCTTTTAAAGCCATCTTTCACACATGGCCTATTTTTTAAAAGCAATTCAACACATTTTATATCATAGAATCATAGAATAGTAGAGTTGGAAGGGGCCTATAAGGCCATCGAGTCCAACCCCCTGCTCAATGCAGGAACCACCCTAAAGCATCCCTGACAGATGGTTGTCCAGCTGCCTCTTGAATGCCTCTAGCGTGGGAGAGCCCACAACCTCCCTAGGTCACTGGTTCTGTTGTCGTACTGCTCTAATCATCAGGAAGTTTACATACAAGTGTGTCTGTAATATTCTCTGTGGCATGTGGCAAGTTGCCAGAGCCTTCCATAGAGAATATTATATACATTAAATGTTACATAACATATTGCTCACCACCAGAGAACTTCTGTTATTTGTGGTTTAAAAGTACAGGAAGTAAATAAATACCCAAAGCAAAAATATCAGCGTTTTAATTTGTAGATTAATGGGATAGGTTGATGTTTTCCTTCAGCATTTACATAACAAATTGCAATATGGTTATGGTTGCTTTACTAAACTGAAGGCTGTTGATATGAACCACTTACCTGTCCTTTTGTTATGGGGGCTTTGATATCAAGGGGAGAAGCCTAAACCTGCCGTCCTAGGGCTTCCACACCTTGCGATCAGTCCTTGCAATTTGGGGACATAGACTCTGATCCCAGGAAGACCCACTCCTTGTGCTGGCTGCGATAGGTGCAGGAACGGGGCCACTGGCAGGGAGGGCTGGTTTACCAGAAGGGCTTTCCTCTAGTGCAGAGGACTGCTGGGTGGTTATTGCAGCCCTCTCCAATCTGGTGCCCTCCAGCTGTTTTGGACTGCAACTCCCATTATTATATTCCTTTCAGAGCGTTTTCATTCTAAGTTGCAAAACGAGCCTTGAACTTTGATCTGCCTTCTCCAGCTTGATGCCACCCAGATGTGTTCGAGTACAACTCCCATTGTTCTGTTGCAGATAACAAGCTGAATATGAGCCAACAGTGCGATATGGCTGCAAGACAGGCAAATGCGATTTTGGGCTGCATTAATAGAAGTATAGCTTCCAAAGCATGGGAGGTCCTGGTTCCTCTCTATTCGGCCCTGGTTAGGCCTCATTTTGAGTATTGCGTCCAGTTCTGGGCACCACACTTCAAGAAGGCCGCAGACAAGCTGGAGCGTGTTCAGAGGAGGGCAACCAGGATGATCAGGGGTCTGGAAACAAAGCCCTATGAAGAGAGACTGAAAGAACTGGGCACGTTTAGCCTGGAGAAGAGAAGATTGAGGGGAGACATGATAACACTCTTCAAGAACTTGAAAGGTTGTCACACAGAGGAGGGCCAGGATCTCTTCTCGATCCTCCCAGAGTGCAGGACACAGAATAACGGGCTCAAGTTAAAGGAAGGTAGATTCCAGCTGGACATCAGGAAAAAATTCCTGACTGTTAGAGCAGTACGACAGTGGAACCAGTGACCGAGGGAGGTGGTGGGCTCTCCCACCCTAGAGGCCTTCAAGAGGCAGCTGGACAACCCTCTGTCAGGGATGCTTTAGGGTGGATTCCTGCATTGAGCAGGGGGTTGGACTCAATGGCCTTGTAGGCCCCTTCCAACTCTGCTATTCTATAATTCTATGAATGATTGCTGTTGCAGTCTAACACATCTGCAAAGCACTAGGTTGGGGAAAGGTGGATTCCTGCAACATTTGGTGCAGTAATCTCTTCCTTAGAAGTTGGCAGCCCCCATTGCTGGCATTAAAAGCCTTCCCAGAAGCGGGTCATAAGATTCAAGCTCTCTTTCCCGGTGAACTCTCAGCAATGCTGAAGGTTGGGGTACGTACATCAGACTTGAATAGTTCCCTTCCTATCTTTCCCACAGTCATTGTCAGCATCCAAAGCCAAAGGGTGAGTCCCAGCAGAGTGCTGGGGTTTACCCATGGGAGGGTCAGGGCAGAGGCAGACGCCTGGGTGAGAAATTTACCTGGAGAAAGGCTGGAGCTCTAAGGAGTAGGAGACAGAGGACAGGCAAGCAGACAGACAGGGAAGATGACAGACTAGGAGTGGAGGAAGGAGGAATAGGCAAGCTGACAGACTGGCAGGCATGAGAAAAGCTGGCGTCTGGCTGTTGCGAATTGCCCAGAAATTTCTGTGAACCACCCGGAGAGCTTCGGCTGTCGGGCGGTATAGAAATGAAAGAAAGAAACAAACAAGATCCTAGCCTGGAAGTGTTTCTAGCTAAGCCGGTTTAGAAAGCACAACTGGGCTGCCTAGCAGGGCTGTTGATCGTTGCAAAGCCAGGCTCTGGTTCCTGGGAGTGTAAACCTGCCCCTTCTTCCTCTGCTCTGCAACCTTGAACGGATTACCACAGTGGGCACCGGTGCATGTAAGCGAAGGCTCGGAGTTCGAACCCCAGCTGTTCATGACCTTCATGCCTGGAAAAACACTGCTGTCGTCTGAAATAATATGAACGTGGCATCTTGTTTTTAAAATTCAGGGGCGGATTCGGCTTTTCCATTGACGCAGAACAGATTATGTGTAGCTCTCCTTGCATTGTGAGATGCCTGGTGTATTGATAAGGATTTTAATAGTAGAAAATAGGATGCAATGTAAGAGCCGGTTAGTATATGGGCCACATTGTGCATGGACTGCCGTTCTCTCATCAGTAAGGCTGCAATTCTCCGCACACTTACTAGGGAGTGTTTCTCAATGCGGCATTCACACTTCACAACAAGCCAGATTTGCCAAGGATGCTGTCTTATTTTATTTTATTTTATTTATTTATTTATTACGTTTCTATACCGCCCAATAGCCGGAGCTCTCTGGGCAGTTCACAGAAATTAAAAACATTCAACGTATAAAACAACAGTATAAAACCGTAATATAAAATACAATATAAAAGCTCAACCAGATAAAAACAGCAGCAGTGCAAAATTTCAAATTTAAAACACCAAGTTAAAATTTATTTATAGACTGTTAAAATGCTGGGAGAATAAAAAGGTCTTCACCTGGTGTCTAAAGGCATATAATGTAGGTGCCAAGCGAACCTCCTTAGGGAGCTCATTCCACAGCCAGGGTGCCACAGCAGAGAAGGCCCTGCTCCTGGTAACCACCTGCCTCACTTCCTTTGGCAGGGGCTCACGGAGAAGGAGCCCTGAGGATGACCTTAGGGTCTGGGCAGGTACATACGGGAGGAGGCATTCCTCCAGATAGCCTGGCCCCAAGCCGTTTAGAGCTTTGAATGTTAATACCAGCACTTTGAATCGGGCCCAGACCTGGACTGTGCAACCAGGGAACCTCCATCATGGCTTGTTTACTGTTGCGTCCAAACTAGGATCGCTGGCTTTTTCCTCTCCTAACAAGTCAGAATCATTCTTGGCTTATGATTCTGGGTTGTTACGAAAGGACTAAGTGAGATGTCTTGGTTCAGACATAATGGTAGAGCACTGGGCAGCAGCATGCTCGCTCCTTCACACTTAGCCAGAATTTGACTTACGATGTCCGACTTCTCTGAGAATTGCTTCCAAGCAAACCTACACAGGATCAGGCTGCAAGGCTGTTCTTTCTCAAAGAAAGAGGAATGAAGCTGAGTTGTTTTAAAGTAAGATCTCAATGAAGTTTGACTTAACGGTCTGTCTAAGAAAGCCTTCATTAACCAGAACGTGATTGGTTATCTTTTAACTCTGAAGAGACTGCAGGATGAAATGGGCTCACTGGCTACATAGCAGCACCGTCTTTTTCAGTTATTCACTCAGCCGTTTTACTGTTCAAATGTTTTATGATTTTCTAAAACACAAACAGTTTTGAGGAAGGCAACGCTGTGGGTCACCCCCTTTGTTGCAGCATGTTGCTTCAAGTCCTGGTCAGTCATGGGTAATTACGGGATTACCTCTTTCCTCCTGTCCTTGTAACCAATTTCAGTTTGACATCTAATTCCACAGTGCGCCAATCTATGCACATTTAGATAGAAAAAACTCATACAACTCCCTGCATTCGCCAGCCGGTATGGGGAACGCTGGGAGTTCTAGGACATTTTTGTGTCTAAACATGCACATTATGTCACCTGTTTGTCCTCTGGAAAACATCTTCTTTTCCAGCCCTGGTATTTTGTAGACCCTAAGGAAAAGAGGCTACTAGCTCTGGTGCTAAGAAACGTCAAAAGAAATTTCTTCATTTTTATCCGAAATATAAAAATGTAAAAATGTACAAAACAACTTTCAATCAAACTTGTTCAACGCTCAACGTCTCGGATCAGTTTGACTGCCGATGGAGACAGAATGAACACGACTGCAGTTTTGTAAAAAAAATTCTAGAAGGTTTTCAATTTATAATTCCTTCAAAAAGTAATTTATTTTGTTGTACAGCTCCTGGCGAAGGATCTCCGGATCCGAAACGTTGAGCGTTGTACAAGTTTGATTGAAAGTTGTTTTGAACATTTTTACATTTTTATATTTCGGACAAAAATAAAGACATTTCTTTCGACATTGCTTAGCACCAGAACTAGTAGCCTCTTTTTCTTATAGCCTTTTCGTGGTGCTTTTCCCCTCTTTTTCCTCAACTTTTGTAGACCCAACCAGAAATAACGGTCCATTGACCACAGCTATTAAGAGGTCACAGCACAGGTGACCATCTGTTTCCAAAATCTGTTTCCTCTTACTCCTTAACAATTTTTATTCTTTTAAACTGCTAACCATCTCTGTGTGATATCTCTTAACTCTTTTTTCTTCTTCTTCATCTCTTTTATTTTAATGTGTGCCTGTTTACCCCTCAAGGGATATTGCTGTATGAGCCCGTGTGATGATGAATATGTAAGTCCTTGCGTCTCTTCTTCTTCTTGTCTTTTTCACATTGCCTCGTGCCTCCTTCCATGCCCTCTGTCCATGCCCCTTCGACACTGTGCTTGATCTGCTTGCTGTGCATCAGGAACTTTGCTGTATGGCAAAACGTTCGTGAGGTTGGAATGCTTGCATGAGAAAGTTCAGTGCAATGACAGTCAGATAAGCCTGCATATTATATAGATCAGTGGTTCCCAAACTTTTTCAGATAAATGCCCCCTTGGTTCCACAAACTCATGCCCAGCGCCCCCTACCCTACACTATGAAAATCATTATTCAGAATAGCGGTTTTCAACGACCCACTAAGGAAGATAATAACAATAAAATTCAAAACAGTAACAATTAATGGAATATTTATTCAAAATCTAAAGCACCCGCCGCAGGCTTACCGAGGGAGGGAGGAAAAAGAGAGCAAACGCCTCTGTTTTGCAGCCGGCGTGGCGGGGCACACCAAGCAGAGTATGTTTCTTCATTAGCGTTTTGGTGCTTTTGAATCATTACAATTCACCATTAAAAGGACTCTTCTTAAACGGTATTAATACATGTGTGGATTCTTCCCCTATATGGCTTGGGACCAAACTACCTTCTCCCATAAAAACGTCCCTGGGTTTTAAGACCTTCTGGAGAGGCGCTTCTCAGAAAAGACCACCTTGAGCGCCCCCCGCTGCCCCTTTGCCTCTTAGCGCCCCCCGCTGCCCCCTTGCCTCTTAACGCCCCCTATGCAATCCCACCCACCCCAAGGGGGCAGTACCGCCCACTTTAGGAACCACTGATATAGATTGTCACCTGGTAAAAACAAACACCCACTTCTTAGTTGATTAGTTAGATGAGTTTTAATGGATTTAATATATCAGCTATTCGATGAAATCTGTATAAACATGCAAAGGAGTAAAACAAACGGTTTGAAAGGAAAACAGTAATTCGTTTTTATATAGTTATGCATACTCACGTTGCAGTGGGTGGCGCCTTAGAAGGGGCATTATTCTCTACCGTGTGAGGAAGAACATGTCTCTTCTGCTATGTCACTTAAAGTTTTCTAAGGCTCTTTCTACACCTCCTGGCGTTCCGGGAAGAAGGCTCTTGCGATATCCTGATTGCGAGAGCCTCCTTCAGCGTGCACACGCAGTGGCGATGCCCCGGGAGGAAGCAGGGACGTTGTGGGTGCTGGTTTTCTTTTTCTTGAGCGGGTCTGGTCGCCCAAGAGCAAGGCCCCGCTCCAGCGAAACGATAAGTTTATTTTTAAAAAAACACTAAAATCAGCCCTGCCATCCCAGGGATGGCAAAATTGCTGCCACTCCCTCCCTTGATGGGCACAGAGCACCATGCAGCTCTGTGTCCATTTCTGCTGCCGGGCTTACTCACGAGTAAGCGCGGCACCAGACGGGACAGGCACCCACACCACCCGTGGTCTCAAGACGATCCCCAGACCATGGGAGGAATCGGGTTTTCCCAGGGTTTCTTTATCAGCCTTCCTCAACCTGGGGCGCTCCAGATGTGTTGGACTACAGCTCCCAGAATGCCCCAGCCAGCTCTGCTGGCTGGGGCATTCTGGGAGGTGCAGTCCAACACATCTGGAGCGCCCCAGGTTGAGGAAGGCTGCTCTACATCATTTGGATACACAGGGACTCAGCCATGACCAGCCCGGACTATTGGGCTGGTGTAGAAACGGCCTAAGTTCTTGCATTAAAATTAATGTGTGTTTTTAATTATAATTTGCCAAATTAATGAGGTACACTTTTTTAATCAGTGGGAATTTTTTTTAACTCATCGAACATACCAGTTTTCCGGCTGTCAGGACCGGGGCGGTGTTTTTTTGCTTCCCTGGGCAAATTAAAATCCTCCTCCTCCTCCTCCTCCTCCTCCTCCTCCTCCTCCTCCTCCAGTGTCTTAACGTGCTGAACGACTTATGAAATGATTATTTTAACTATCTGTCACACCTTTGTCCTTCTCTTGACAACTTTGTCTACATCCTGGGAGGCCAGTGGAGCAAGCCCAAACAGGTGGTGCACGTGGAGTTTTAGCCCCCCAGATGGCTGCCTGGTTTTCCTCTGTGGTCCTGCACCTATGCATAGAAACCTATGTATAGAAATCTACAAAAGTTCCAAATATATTCCAATATGAAAATGTTTTAAATACATGACAATTTAAAAAGTCCTTTGCACAGACGGAGGCCCAGGTTAATCGACAAAGGCCTGCCGGAACAAAACAGTCTTTGCCTGTTAAAGTTAGTGCATTATTATTATTATTATTATTATTATTATTATTATTATTATTATTATTATTTATTTATATAGCACCATCAGTGTACATGGTGCTGTACAGAGTAAAACAGTAAATAGCAAGACCCTGCCGCATAGGCTTACAATCTAATAGCATAGGCTTACAATCTTACAACTCATCAGAGTTCGTTACAACGTGCATATTAGTCACATGCAGTTACTAAAGTTTACTAGGGAGCAGAATTGATTATTATACAGAAATCATTAAGAACACCATTAATGTGTGGGATGTATTTCCTCGGGGGAAGTCGCCTCTACACCATCTGCAGATGAACCATTGTCACGTCCGAACGTTTACCAAATGGAGAACCTCCTGGCAGCCTGGATAACATGGCATCAGGGCTGATGCATTTTGGTCAAGAGGAATAGCCTGTGGTGGGCTGCTTTGAGCAGGTTGCATCTCTATTTATTTATTTATTTATTTATTACATTTTTATACCGCCCAATAGCCCGAGCTCTCTGGGCAGTTCACAAAAATTAAAACCATGAAAAGCATAAAAACAACCAACAATTTTTAAAAAATGAATACAAAACACAATATAAAAAGCACAACCAGGATTAAAACCGCACAGCAAAAATTGATATAGGTTAAAATATAGAATTAAAACTGCAAAGTTTAAATCTAAGTTGAATTAAGTGTTAAAATGCTGAGAAAATAAAAAGGTCTTCAGCTGGTGACGGAAGGAGTACAGTGTAGGCGCCAGGCGAACCTCTCTGGGGAGCTAATTCCACAGCCAGGGTGCCACAGTGGAGAAGGCCCTGCTCCTAGTAGCCACCTGCCTCACTTCCTTTGGCAGGGGCTCACGGAGAAGGACCCCTGAGGATGATCTTAAGGTCCGGGCAGGCACATATGGGAGGAGGCGTTCCTTCAAATAACCTGGCCCCAAACCGTTTAGGGCTTTGAATGTTAGTACCAGCTAGGAAAGCCATCAGAAACCAATTTTGGGTGAGTGAGTGGTGTTGGGTTTCAGTATGGTAAGCGGTAGTGATCATGGCTGGCCACATACTGGAATGGTCACGACATGTGTTGGAGCATTCCGAAGACGGATTGCAAAGCCTAAAAGGTTAACTTGTAGTGTCGCTTCCAAATAATTGCCACGTTAATCATTTCCTCCGTTCCTGTTGCAGCCCATCTCCTTCCCTATCTATCTTAGTCCATGTGATTATGAGCTTTCGAGCAGGACCTGCCTTTAATCATATTTATTATACAGCTTTTGTTTTGAAAGTGCATTAGAAAGGATTGCTGCTGCTGTTATTTTAAAAAATGGCCATCAGCCTAGGAGTCTTCATTAAACAAGTCCAGCCCAACCTATATATGATGAATAAGGGGACATTTTTTGGGAAGAGACACAGATTGTTTTTAAGCACATCTTCAGCAGCAGCCGTTGTTGAGGGCCCGGCCTGCATCCTCTGCAGCCCAGATGGCCATTTGCATTCAGGCATCATAGTTAAGAGACCTTCATGATCATTCCAGATTGCCCACAGCCAGTACATTCTTTGCAGGGAGAGGATATTGGCTTGCTACGCTTAAGATGCAACCAGAGCCTGGGAAGAGGAACAGACACACACACACCCCTTTAAAAAAGAAGAAGAAAGGAATAGTGATAGTCCTATTTAGAACTGTTCAGGCCTCCTCCATAAAGTGTCACAAGGGTTGTATTCAGAGGACTACTTCTTGCATTTCTGTCACAAGCTTTTCCCCAGTACTCAGAATCATAGAATAGCAGAGTTGGAAGGGGCCTACAAGGCCATCGAGTCCAACCCCCTGCTCAATGCAGGAATCCACCCTACAGCATACTTGACGGATGGTTGTCCAGCTGCCTCTTGAAGGCCTCTAGTGTGGGAGAGCCCACAACCTCCCTAGGTAACTCTAAGCCATAGGGGTTCTTTTCAAGTGTAGCCTTTTTCCTTCTCTCCCCATCCTCTGCCAGGCTTGCACAGTGCCAGGTTCATGTGCAGTGTGCACAGGCCTGATCTCTTAATGGGAAGCCTGTGTGTGCCTCCCATATATGCATCAAGGAACACAGGAAGGACACATAGAGCTGCTTTAGACCAGGTCAGACCATTGGGTCATCTAGTTCAGTATTCCTTAGTCTGACTGGCAGTGGGGCGCTAGGATGGATCTCAGACACAGGGATCTTTCCCATTACCTCCTAGCTGATCCTGATCACTGGAGAGATAAAAGATTGAACCTGGGGCCTTCTTGAACGCACAGCATACATACTGCCTTGGAGCAATGTTCATAGAATCATAGAACCGCAGAGTTGGAAGGGGCCTACAAGGCCATCGAGTCCAACCCCCTGCTCAATGCAGGAATCCACCCTAAAGCATCCCTGACAGATGGTTGTCCAGCTGCCTCTTGTTCCCTCATCCAGGCCCCTCAGTTTGTGTATGCAGTGTACGTATGGTAACAGGACCAGTAACATGATTTAATAACGCCCCCTAACCTAAAAGTAGGGCTGAGTATTGAAGGCTGTGTAACCAGAATGGGCCACTGAGAAACAAGGGAGATATTAATAGGGTTTGAATGTCACGATAATCCATGGTGGTTTAATTAAATCATGATGGCTTATTTAACCCATCCTGGGTTATTCTGTCATCTGTTGGGAACTTTTTTTTATCCCATGATGGCTTATTTGGCCTAAATAACCCATGGTCTGCAGCAGAGGTTATTTAACCCACTGCGGGTTGTCGTATCATCTGGAGGGCACTGTGGGTTATTTTGTTGGCTGCCGCTCTGTTCCTCGCAGGTTAAAGAAACCGCCTACGTGGGCTATTTCAGTAGGGTCTATGGGGGGGAAATATTGAATTGGGAACTAGGGGTGTGCACGGACCCCCCAATCCGCTTCGTAGACCGTTCCGGAAAATCTGGATCGGGCCCGATCCTCTTAGCGCCGCTCCGCCCATCCCCTGCTCCGCTCTGCGGAGCGAGATCCGGCTTCGCCGCTGTCACTACATCGACAGCGGCAGCGGTGCAAAATAAGCCAACCCCCCCGCCCCCTTACCTGCATCCATCACGGGCTTCAATTGAAGCCCCGGTTGAAGCTGGAAGAGGCCTCGGCCTTCACTTCCGCCTTCAACCGGGGCCTCAATTGAAGCCCACGACAGAGGCAGGTAAGCGTCCCTGCTCCCTTACCTGGCGCCGCCACCGCCACATGGATGGCGCCGCCGGCGGAGCCAGGTAGACCAGCCCCCCGCCCCCTTACCTGCATCCGTCATGGGCTTCAATTGAGGCCCCGGTTGAAGCCGGAAGAGGCCTCGGCCTTCACTTCCGCCTTCAACTGGGGCCTCAATTGAAGCCCGCGACGGAGGCAGGTAAGCGTCCCTCCTCCCTGCTCCCTTACCTGGCTCCGCCACCGCCGGATGGATGGCGGAGCCAGGTAGGCCAGCCCCCCGCCCCCTTACCTGCATCCGTCATGGGCTTCAATTGAGGCCCCGGTTGATGCTGGAAGAGGCCTCGGCCTTCACTTCCGCCTTCAACTGGGGCCTCAATTGAAGACTGTGACGGAGGAAGGTAAGCGTCCCTCCTCCCTGCTCCCTTACCTGGCGCCGCCGCCGCCGCATGGATGGCGGCACCAGCAGCGCCAGATGAGTCCCCCTCCCCCCCCCCACTTACCTGCAGGCGAAGCTCCGGATTGAGGCGATCCTCTTCGCCTCGATCCACAGCCCCCCTGACTCTCTTCGCCTCCGCCTTTTCCGGAGGCGAATTAGGCTGCCTCGCTCCTGCTTCTCTGAACCGAAGAGAAGCGGAGCACACCCCTAATTTGGGAACACCTTACTTTGCGGGATCGGGACAAAACTTCATGCACAGCCTCCCCTAGTGAGGAGGCGCCTGACGCACCATCCTAACCCTGTGCGATTACTCACAAAGGAGTGACAATCCCAATTGCAACAAAAAGGGGGGGGGGTTCGTTTTAAAACATAAGGGAAACAGTTCTGTAGCGCTTTAACTGGATATGAAATTTGGTCCTGATCCTGCAAACCTCCAAAGTTTTATAGACGCCACCCCCCTTCTGAGTGCACCCGCTTTTTTTTGTAATCAGGCAGGCTTTTCATCGGGTGCCTCCTGATTAGGGGGGCAGCGGCTGCGTATGAATTTTGGTTCCAAATCCTGCAAACTTCCAGGGCTTTAGAGCCATCACCCCCTTGTTGGAGTGTTACCGGAAGCAGTGGTTTTTAAGCTCCCGTACTTTACCCGTGCGATGTATTCCGCCCGAGCAGTGGCTGCTGCGACGTTGTCAGTGGGTGGAACAGCACCACAGCTCGGGCAGGGGGGTGGCTCAGATGACCCACAGGAATTTCCCCAGGTTCCCCACATATACAAATGACACCTGCTGAAATTCCCTTTTCTATGCAACTGTTAAAGATACAGGAGCCCTGTCCTCCTTTTCATAGGGTCACCCTAATTAAGCTTATTAATGACATCTGAATGCTTCCATTGGGATGCTTGGGGGAACCCCATGGTTTGCAGAAGTACAAATAATAATCAGGAAAAGATCCCTAAGGAAGCAACCACTTCCTGTCCTAACCCCCTACCCCCGCTCGCTCAGTGCGGCTTCTGCATGCTCCGTAGCAATGAAACAGATTATCCTGGGAAAGGACCTGAACAGAAACACTGTGTTACTTCAGCATAGAATCATAGAATCATAGAATAGCAGAGTTGGAAGGGGCCTACAAGGCCATCGAGTCCAACCCCCTGCTCAATGCAGCATTGCATTGCAGGTCTCACTTATTATATCTAACCATGTCTTCCAGTTTATTTATGTATTTATTACATGTATATCCCATCTTTTTCCTCCAAGGAACCCAAGGCGGCATACATAATCTTCCTCCGCCTCTCCATTTTATCCTCACAACAACAACCCTGTGAGGTGGGTTGGGCTGAGAGTCCGTGACTGGCCCAAAGTCACCCAGTGGGTTTCCATGACCGAGTGGGAAGTAGAACCTGGATCTCCCGACTCCCAGTCTGACACTCTAGCCACTACGCCACACTGCCTGTTTATCCAAACCTGTTCTTAAACATCTTCATTGAACCTTTTGTAAACCGCCCAGAGAACTTTGGCTATGGGGCGGTATATAAATGTAAATAATAATAATAACAGCAACCAGCATGCCTGCACTGTGTGCTTTCTCTCTCTCTACATCTCTTTCTCATTTAGGCTTTTTTAAATTCTATAGGACAAGGAACTAAGAACATACAAACCAGCATGATTTTACTATAGTAGTTAGATGGCTTTTGATTGGTGCTGGGCTGAAAACAACAGAATGAAATTTAATAGGGATAAACGCCAAGTTCTACATTTAGGAAATAGAAACCAAAGGCACAGTTACAAGATGGGGGATACTTGGCTCAGCAATACTACAAACGAGAAGGATCTTGGAATTGTCGTAGATCGCAAGCTGAATAGGAGCCAACAGTGCGATATGGCTGCAAGAAAGGCCAATGCTATTTTGGGATGCATTAATAGAAGTATAGCTTCCAAATCACATGAGGTACTGGTTCCTCTCTATTCGGCCCTGGTTAGGCCTCATCTAGAGTATTGCGTCCAGTTCTGGGCTCCACAATTCAAGAAGGATGCAGACAAGCTGGAGCGGGTTCAGAGGAGGGCAACCAGGATGATCAGGGGCCTGGAAACAAAGCCCTATGAAGAGAGACTGAAAGAACTGGGCATGTTTAGCCTGGAGAAGAGAAGATTGAGGGGAGACATGATAGCACTCTTCAAATACTTCAAAGGTTGTCCCACAGAGGAGGGCCAGGATCTCTTCTCGATCCTCCCAGAGTGCAGGACACGGAATAACGGGCTCAAGTTAAAGGAAGCCAGATTCCAGCTGGACATCAGGAAAAACTTCCTGACTGTTTGAGCAGTACGACAATGGAATCAGTTGCCTGGTGAGGTTGTGGGCTCTCCCACACTAGAGGCCTTCAAGAGGCAGCTGGACAACCATCTGTCAGGGATGCTTTAGGGTGGATTCCTGCATTGAGCAGGGGTTGGACTTGATGGCCTTGTAGGCCCCTTCCAACTCTGCCATTCTATGATTCTATGATTGCTAACGAAAAGACTGCCATCTTAATGAAAAGTATGAAGGAAAATGAATAAAAATGAGTGAAAGGCGAATGGATTTAGGTAGAACCCAATACATCTGGAGGCCATTTCTGCGGTGAAAGGTAACCCCTACACTGAGGGAGAAAGGTTTCGTTTTAAGGCCGCAGGGCTTTTAATTGGTGATTATGTGTCATCGCTCATTGATTTAAGCATAATATGAAATGACGTCCTATACAGGTATACACTTATTCGTTTGTTAGAGAGACGCTGCTTGTATTACATAGCGTTGCGAAGCCCCAAGTGTTCGGATGGTATGTCAAATGGAGTAATGCGATCCTCCGTTTGCCTTCCCGGGGCCCTTTGTCTTTCAAAGCTCCCCAGCTCAAGCGTCGAACAATAGGCACTGATTATAGAGCCTGCTATAAAAGAACCTGCGTTATGGGAGAAGACCAATCTTTTAAGGCATGAGCAGGTCAGAAAGGATTTTACAAAGCGAGGAGTCATAATCGCGACAAAAAGATGAAGATGAATATTCTGGGAATAAATGGCACCTATTGACTTCACTGAAGTGGGTGACAGGGAAATCTTCACAGGATAACTACTCTTTTTCAGCCCACCTACACGTAATTTAAGTAAAATCTCTTGATTAAAACAGAAATAGTATTAGAAGTGCCTGGATATCACTTCTTTTGTTGGCCTGAATTGGAGGCGGGGAACCGTTTTTCCACCGTAATTTGCTTTCCCTTGCAGGTGAACGTTTCGGGGGCCGCATGGGATGGGGTCACAGCCCCTCCACACTCTTTCTGTCTTGAGAATCTTAAGATTTTTAACCAGAGTGGGGTGAAGGTAGTGGTGATGTTTATTTATTTACCTATTATATTTATTTGTACGCCGCCTTTTGTCCAGTGCTGGGCGTCAAGGCGGCCTTACAAAATTCAAAACATGTACATTTAAAACCTATGAACAGAAATATACAAAAGTTACAAATATATTAAATATGTTCCGATATTAAAACATTTAAAATACATGGCAATTTTAAAACGTTAACTTTCTCAGTCTGTTACATACATGGAACTAGAACAACTCTGCGGTCTGTCTTGTTTTTTCTCACACACAGGGAAAATTAAAAAAACAGACTCAGGACCAATTACATGGTGGTTCTTATAATGATCTTAGAGATCCTAGAATCATAGAATAGCAGAGTTGGAAGGGACCTACAAAGCCATGGAGTCCAACCCCTGCTCAATGTGAAGACCTGGAAAATAAAAAACAAATCCCAAATTTCAAGGGGGGAAAAAGGTTCCCCCATTTTTTCCAGGGACCGTATTTGGTTCCCGCCCCTCGCCCCCAAAATTGGAAAAATTAATCAAAATTGTGCTTTTTTTAAATCTTCTCCATAAGATTCCCAGCATAGTTATTTGTTCTATTCCTTATTAAAATTATTGATCTAATGTATCTTTTACTAACAGACATTTAGGGATGCCCCAAGTCAGGCTCAGTTTCCCAACATGTAAGTAGAGTCACTATAGCGTAATATGGAAGAAAATGAGCACTATTGATAACTTGAGTTTTGTTATACAGAGTCGTGTGTTTTGAGGTCTTGTTCTGCTTAGATGTTGAAGCAGTCAATTGATGTAATTCTAGAAGATTGAGGGGAGACATGATAGCACTCTTCAAATACTTAAAAGGTTGTCACCCAGAGGAGGGCCTCGATCCTCCCAGAGTGCAAGACACGGAATAACAGGCTCAAGTTACAGGAAGCCAGATTCCAGCTGGACATCAGGAAAGACTTCCTGACTGTTAGAGCAGTACACAATGGAACCAGTTACCTTGGGAGGTTGTGGGCTCTCCCACACTGGAGTCATTCAAGAGGCAGCTGGACAGCCATCTGTCAGGGATGCTTTAGGGTGGATTCCTGCATTGAGCAGGGGGTTGGACTCGATGGCCTTGTAGGCCCCTTCCAACTCTGCTATTCTATGATTCTAACCTAAAAACCGCATGTGAAAACCACTGTAGGTTACCTTGCCACTGTCACCAGATGTGACAGCGCAGCATGTGAGTTAATGCACCTGTGGTTCTTTTTAGAAAAAGTTAATTTTCATGCTATAGAACTCACTGCCAGTTTTAAATAAACTTCTCAATTAGACCCCCACAACTAGGGAACCCTGCCTCAGCTATAAAACTTTTTAACTGCTACAGTAGAATAAATTATCCCTACCTAAAAGAAACTCAGCCTGGTTCCTGTGGCATAGGCATGGGATTGACGCCACCGTTAGAGACTACCTTTTGAAGTGAAAGAAAAATAAGAGAGCAAAGCCCCTATCCAAGGCTACTAGCCCTGATGGTTGTGTGCTATCTCCAGTATTCGAAGCAGTAAGCCTGTGTGCACCAGTTGCTGGGGAACATGGGCGGGAGGGTGCTGTTGCACCATGTCCTGCTTGTTCATCCCTGGCCAATGGCTGGTTGGCCACTGTGTGAACAGAGTGCTGGACTAGATGGACACTTGGGCCATAGCTAGACCTCAGGTTTATCCCTGGATCGTCCAGGGGTCAAACCTGTTCATCTAAGTGACGCACAGGGGATCCAGTGCTCAGGCAGGGGCGAACCCTGGAGGATCCCAGGATAAACCTTAGGTCTAGCTGTGGCCTTGGTCTGATCCAGCATCAGGGCTCTTCTAATGTTCTTATGTTCTTAAGATATTCATTAGTGGAAATTATTTACAAAAGTGAACAAAATGACACGCTTCAAATAATAAATTAAGGCTAATTCAAGGTACTTAAGTTAAATGTGGTTGCTTTCCATTTCTAAGTGGAGTCTTTTCCTGCTAAATAAAATCTTAGCAGTTTCCCTTCAGACCAGATTTCCCTAAACACCGCAGAAACAGACTTAGGAATTTCCCTCAAATTTCCTTCCAAACAGAAGCAGATACTGCACACCAGTCTTCCTCTGCTTCCAGTTCTTCCTGCTTCTAGGATGATTCAGATGTTTCAGTGACTACTTGCTGAAGTTCCCTCTCGTCGGACATAAAATAAGATGCTAAAATATATTATGTATAACTTGGTTTTCTCATGAAACCGGGTATGTCTGTGAGGGGAGAAAAATGTACCAAATAGCGTGGGCGTGCAGGAGACCAAGTTCTGGTATTTGGAGAATTCGTATAAGAAGTTTTTTATTTGTATCCAAAGGTGCTCCTTCATCAGGAGCTGAAAAAAGTGAACGAGCTGCCAAAGAGCTACTGTGTTGCAAGATTTTTCAGATTGCAGTCTCCAGTTTATAATACTGTGATTTTCGGTGATCTGTGCTGGTGCTACGTTTGTAAATTTTAAAGAACCTGTTGGCAAGTCAAGGTGAATTCTCCAAGCACCAGAGTTTGTCTCTTTCGCGCCCTTGCTCATGAAATCATCATGTTTGGTATTACGAACTCAGAAGTATAGTTTATTTGGACCATAATTACAAATTTGCTGAATTTACTTTTAAAAGGTTTTAATTTTAATAATGCTTTTATGAGCAAACCAAGTTATACGTAATATTATTTTATGTTCCCAAAGCAGCCTTCTCCAACCTAGTGCCCTCCAGATTGTTTTGGACTACAACTCCCAGCATTCCTGACCATTGGCCATGCTGGATTGAGCCAATGGGAGCTAGGTCCAAAACATCTGGGGGGCATCAGATTGAGGAAGGCAGTCCTAAAGAAAAAAAGAGAAAAAAAAAGAAATGACTTTAAGAGCACTAAAAAAAAAAAAGCTTTGCATATTTTTTCAATTTCCTCCAAAATTTCTGTTATTTTTCTAGAAGAAAATCATCCCCCGTCCCCCATAGTTTTAAAATTTCCAGGCATTTTACATCTCTAGCCCTGCTTATTTTTTATTATTACCATATTTCTTCGATTCTAAGACGCCATCGATTCTAAGACGCACCCAATTTTTAGAGATGTTTATTTGGGGGGAAAAGTGTGTCTTAGAATCGAAGAAATACTACTTCCCTCCCCGCCCAGCCAACCTCCTCCCCGCCCTCCGCGCTTTCTTCTAATGGTTGTCTCCTTTTCTTTTTTCCCTCTGTGCGAGAAGAAACCGCCGTTTGCGCGGGAAGAGGGGGGGGCGTAGAAACAAAGAGTAAACAATATTTTCGGGCGGGGAGAGAGAGGAGAAGACGCGATCAAGGAGCTAAAATGCTTAACTCTCCAGTCCCGCGTCTATCAGGGTACGCAGTCACAAAGCATGACTACACGCGAGTAAGTCCTCGCTCCCACAGCTCGCGGCTGCTGCAGGAGCTTCCTCTTTTGGAGACCTGCCTGTACGAGGAGGAGAGAGACGACTGGAGCTGGAGCTGCCGCGTGAGAGCAGCTTCAGTGGAGCAGCACGTCTTTGGCCTCTGGGCACAGGTTTTTCTGCGGGCGTGAGGAGTTCCAGGCTCCACTCGGGGCACGTGCTTCCCAGCGCGGCGGCTGGGGGGGCACCCGATGCTTGGGGGGGGGGTGAGCCTCCTGATTCTTGGAGCTGCGTGTCTTCCGGGTGTGGCTCACGAGGGCTGCACGGGGCGCGCTGTAGGCCCCAATCACCCGGCAAAGTGATCTCAAAAAGCCATATTTGCATCTACCATATTGCTTCGATTCTAAGATGCCATCGATTCTAAGATGCACTCCATTTTTAGAGCTGTTTATTTGGGGGGGAAAGTGCGTCTTAGAATCAAAGAAATACGGTATTACCCTATTTCTTCGATTCTAAGACGCACTTTCCCCCCCACATAAACATCTCTAAAAATGGGGTGCGTCTTAGAATCGCGGGTGTGTCTTAGGTTTTTTTTTTCCTGTTGGTGGTACTGAAATTAGTGTGCGTCTTACAATCGATGGCGTCTTACAATCGAAGAAATGCGGTATAATCCCTGTGTGTTACATTTACAAAGCAAGAGTGGGTAGTTCGGTATCTCTTAACAGAAAGCATAACAATGTATGAAGTAATCCTGAGTGCGTAACTCTGGCTCAAAAACGTAAGAAGTGCCTTGCAGGATCAGGCCAGGGCCCACCCAGCCCAGCGCTTTCTGCCTAAATACAAGTTGTCAACCATGGATCCCAGTCCTCCGGAAACTCACCAGAGTTCTGCCAGGCACTCAGGGTGTCGTCAGGTGAAACTGTGTTCTTCATTGGAATTGTTTTGCGCCGCGTCGATGTGTTCCTAGATTTAGTTGTGTGCTTATATAAGTGACATTCTTACCTGTTTTTAGGAGAGCCTTGATAGACTAGAAAAACACTAGGTGTGGCTGGCCTTGCCTTAATATATTTTGCTTTCTCTTTCTCTCTTTAAACTACAGGCCTCAACTATGTTAAGAGCATCGTTAGCCCCCGTGTAAGTAATTTTCTTTTAATTTTGTTCCTTGTTTGTCACCTTGCAACAAAGATATGGGGTGTGTGTCTTACAACAGGTTATACTAATACCGTCTCCTCTTACTCAAAACTCACACATAGGCCTTTTCTACACCATGGATTTTCCCCGGGCTTGTCCCTGTGTGTCCAAATGATGCACAGGGCATCCTGGGAGCAGGCAGGGACGACCCCTCTATTTTTGTGGGATAACTGGGTGCCAAGTAATCCCGATTTTTTCCCACGGTCCTGCCTCCCTGCGAGTAGCAGGGCTCTGGAAATGGGCACGGAGCTGGGGAGCAGGTTCAGGGTGTTTCTCTTTTTTTGTTTCTTTTACTTACTTTTTATAGAATAGCAGAGTTGGAAGGGGCCTACAAGGCCATCGAGTCCAACCCCCTACTCAATGCAGGAATCCACCCTAAAGCATCCCTGACAGATGGTTGTCCAGCTGCCTCTTGAAGGCCTCGAGTGTGGGAGAGCCCACAACCTCACCAGGCAACTGATTCCATTGTCGTACTGCTCTAACAGTTAGGAAGTTTGTTGGTGGAGTGCAATTACGCTCCATTTCTTGACGATTTAAAAAATAATAATGGCGCCCACGACATCCCTCTTGCCTTCCAGGACGTCGCGCTGGCATGTGTATGCTGGGGGACGATCCCGGAAATAGGAAATCCCGGGATCCTTCTCCCGCGTCCAAGGCCATAGACACCCAACCCCGCAGCCCTTAGTTCTCTGGGTGATGGACGGGTCTGGAGCGTGCTTCCCTTTCGGTTGTGCAGTCCATGAACTATCAGTCAGGACAGTGTGCTCTTTCTGGCAAGGAGCAGGAAAGCAAGGTCTTTCTCTGGCTGTTAGATGGGATGGGGCCTGCCTGTTCTCCCTCTTGCTGTGATCATCTTCCTGCAAGGTGAGGAGAGCAACCTCCCAGTGGCCCTAGGTGCTCTGTTCGATGGCAGAGGACATGTTCTTTCCTTCGCTTCTGCAGTCAAAGGGTGACATAAGTTTACTGTAAGTTTAAAAATGAATCACAACACATTGGTGGGGAGAGGTCATAATACCGGCGTAAGGCATTGACACGTCTTGAAAGACAACGTTCTGGTCTCTGGGCAGGGCCTCTGGATGAAATGCATTGGGTCAGGGACAGGGATGGACGAATGCTGTTAATCTGTTCCATCCGTATTTTGTGGACTGTTAAGTATTTTTCATTCTTTCATTGATGAAATTCCCCCCGCTCTTGAAGTTAAAAAGTGGTCCACAAGTCTGTAGAACCCTCACAACTATGAAAAAAAGCTGGCCTGCAGCGGAATCCACCGGTCAGATCCATAGAAATCTGAACTAATTTGAATCTGTTGTGGATTCCTCTCACATCTTTAATCAGGGTTCAGAGTCCAGTGGATCAGTCAGCTGAGCCTGGCAGGTCAGGGCTGAATCCAGCTGTGCAGGGATGGAGCCTGCATATCGAGGGTAGAACCAGGTACTGAAACAGTGGGTCTAGGGTTTTTAGATTTGCTAGGCCTTCTCCTGACAGACGTGCTAAGCTTGTGTGGGCTGTACCACTTCAGAGCGCAGACGGGGGCTCACGGAACTGAATGTCCCCCAATAACAAAAGAATAAAATAAATCTGCACATGAAAACTAGCATATCAGGGAGAATGGGGGTGTAGCGTTCCTTTTCTCCTAACGTGCTACTTTTCTATGTACAGGAATTTTATTTTTATGTATGGAGGCGCATTCAGTCATGTGAGGCCCCTACATGCCAGTCTGAACTATTTATTTATTTATTATTTATTTATTTATTACATTTTTATACCGCCCAATAGCCGAAGCTCTCTGGGCGGTTCACAAAGAACTAATAGTTCTTTGTATGCTTTTGAAACTGCACAGAGCTCCATTCGGGAAGTTTCTATACTTAGGCTAAGGTTTGGGTTTATCTAAGCAGCAGATCGACCCATCAAATCATACGGCTGATTATAGTTCTATGTCCATGGCTGTTTCCATCACATTGAGATGTCATGCCTGGCTCCATTCAGCAATATTCAACGTTGACCAAATGCAGTGGTCCTTGGCAGCCAGGAGACCATATGCCATCCCAACCTCCTTTGCTTCAAGGGTCCTGTCAACATCTGGGAAGAAGGCCTTACCAGTGGCCAAAACAAGGTCGTCAAATCAATACAAAGGCTTTCATACCAGCAAACAGCACCTTTGGCTGTCATGCCGTCATCCTCCCAAGCTCTCCCTGTCTTTGGCTCTTCCTTCAGGGGCTCCTCAGTTCATTGAAGGACATCTCCTTGGACCAGCAGCTGGCTTCGTTATGTGATAGAGTCCACCTCTCTTCCTCCTGACTCTACCACGTATTCAAAACATCTCCTTTAGAGGAGACCTCCGAAAGGGGGCAGTGGAGCCGGTACCCATCAGGTCCAAAAGGAGAGGTTCCTACTGAAGTACTCACCGTACTCAAGAAGGACTGGAGGGCTCCTTCCTAATCTGGAACTTGGGGATTTGAACACCTTCATCAGATGTAGGAAGTTCAGAAAGGTGAGCATTGCCAACATTCTCTCTGTGTTCTGCCGAGGAGATTGGTTTGCATCAATAAATCTAAAGGATGCCTGTTTCGCCATCAGCTTCTGGCTGCAACATCACCATTTTCTTCGTTTTACCTTTGGGGATCGTGGCCTCCAGCTCAGGGCCCTGCTGTTTGGCCTTAGAGTCTTTACAAAGTCAATGGCTGTTATTGTTGCCTACTTCCCCCTTCAGGGTATCAATGTCTTTCCATAACTGGACTTCCTTTTGGTGGCATCTCTTCAACAGCTGCTTCTACATCATGTGACTACCGTGCTGCACCTCTTGGGAGACTTGGGTCTGTGTATCAATGCACAAAAAACCTGTCTGACTCAGAGGCTCCAATATGTTAGGGCAGTGCTGGACTTGATCACTGCTTGGCACTCTTGATGGAGGACACAGGCATGTCCCTTGCCCAGCTAGTGGATGTCATCCTTGATGCTCAAACTGCCAGGGCGCATCATGCTCAGAGACTTTTGAATCTCATGACAGCCACTATAGCAGTCACTCCGTTTGCATGCTTGTGCATGACACCACTGCAGTACTGGCTTATCCAGAATTTCTCCAATGTTCCGGATCCTGAGACCAAGTTCTTAACCATTCCTCCTGGGGTAGCTCAGTTGCTGAAGTGATGGGTGGATTCTCCCAACTTGCTCTGAGGGATCTGCTTCTCCCTATCAATAGTCTCTGTCGTGGTGATGACCAATGCATCCCAGTGGGGTTGGGGAAGGCCTCCACATCAGTGGCCCTTGGACTTTCATGGAGGGCCTCCACATTAATGGCCCTTGGTCTTCGGTGGAGGTCCTCCACAATAATGGCCTTTGGTCTTCCGTGGAGGTCCTCCACATTAGTGGACTTTGATCTTCCATGGAGGGCCTCTACATTAGTGGTGCTTGGTCTTCCGTGGAGGCCCTCCACATTAGTGGCCCTTGGTCTTCCATGGAGGGCCTCTACATTAGTGGCCCTTGGTCTTCCGTGGAGGTCCTCCACATTAGTGGCCCTTGGTCTTCCGTGGAGGTCCTCCACATTAGTGGCCCTTGGTCTTCCATAGAGGGCCTCCACATCAGTGGCCCTTGGTCTTCCATGGGGAGAAACCTCATAGCTGTGGGCAAGGTGCATTGTGATTTTTACTATGAAGTTTACCACACAGTTGTACAGGGTGTAACAGACAACATGACCATTGTAGCCTTACCTGAACAAGCAGAGGGGAACGAGGCCTCTTGACTCAGAAATGTTGGAAGTGGGTGCGTTCTGCACAGGGCGACACCTATCTTATGGGAGAAAGCAATGTTCTGGCAGATTGGCTGAGGCAAAGGACTCCATCCTCCCATGAGCGGTCCCTAGTGTCGTGGGCAGGGAGTCTGTTCTTCTGCCATTGGGGCATCTCCTTGATGGATGTGTCTTCAATACATGAACAACAGACAATGCAGACTGAATTGCAGCGGGGTGCGGGTGCGAACTGGACTCCTTAGGGAAACATCCCTTTACCAGTGGACAGGATCATTCCTACAGGCGTGCTCCTCCCTTGAAAGGTGGCAGAGATAGTTTGGGACCCAGCACGCTATATATTTCTTACCCCATGGTAGCCCGGGTAGTTGTGGTTTGCAACAGTGATGCACCTCTCAGCCAAACCTATCACCATCTGCCTCTTCGCGCAAACCTCCGGGGACTTGAGCCGGGTCTTTCATAGAATCATAGAATAGCAGAGTTGGAAGGGGCCTACAAGGCCATCGAGTCCAACCCCCTGCTCAGTGCAGGAATCCACCCTAAAGCATCCCTGACAGACGGTTGTCCAGCTGCCTCTTGAATGCCTCTAATGTGGGAGAGCCCACAACCTCCCTAGGTAACTGATCCCGTTGTTGTGTTGCTCTAACAGTCAGGCAGTTTTTCCTGATGTCCAGCTGGAATCTGGCTTCCTGTAACTTGAGCCCGTTATTCCATGTCCTGCACTCTGGGAGGATCGAGAAGAGATCCTGGCCCTCCTCTGTGTGACAACCTTTCAAGTCCTTGAAGAGTGCTCTCATGTCTCCCCTCAATCTTCTCTTCTCCAGGCTAAACATGCCCAGTTCTTTCAGTCTCTCTTCATAGGGCTTTGTTTCCAGACCCCTGATCATCCTGGTTGCCGCTGGAACTTGATGGAGTGGCTCATTAGAACCCTTGTGGAGGTCCTTCAGGAAACCTACACAGCCAAAATGAACGTTCACGAAGTTTACAGCAAGGTCAGAGACTGATGCAGACATCTCCCTACAGTCTACGGTTTTGGATGTTTTCTTACCCTTTAAAAGCAAAACATCCATTTATTAGTTTAATCAGCTAGGGATTACTCAGCGGTAGTTTCTGCCACACATGCTCTGCTTGATAACTGCTCTGCTTTCTGCATCCCATACTTAAAACACCTCATGAAGCAGTTGCCTCACCTGTATTCTCTTGTTGCACTACCCACGCCTTCATGGAGCGTCTGTTGTTCTAGGACAGCTATCAAAGCCTCTTTGTAAGCCGGTTGCAACATGCGCTCTTCATATTCTTTCCCGGAAGGGTCCGTTTCTCCTGACCGTCACACCCGCCTATACAGCGAACAAACTGCGCAGCCTTTGGCAGGACCCACCATTCTTACTCCTCCGCCAGGGCAAAGCAGTCCTCAGGCCCGGCATTTCCTCTCTGCCTCAAGTGGTGTCCTCATCCAGGACAGGGATTGTCAGGTTTTTAACCTGTGTAAGTTTTTGCTGGAACTAGAGACCTAAGAAGAAGTCATCTCAAGACTTTGGAAAGAGGCCAGATACACAGGTGGAGAGTATCTGGGCAGAACAGCAAATTAGCTGATGCAATCCAGTGTTCACATTACATGAGAACACTGTGATTGGTGTTCATTTGTATAAATATGTTACTGATGGGGAATCAGTGTGGAGAGTTTGGAGAAAGAATATTGGAGAGTTTGCTGGAGCGTCATTCTGTATTTTACTCTGTATATACTTGTAAAGTAAACTTAGATTAGTAGTTAAAGCTACTGTGTCTGAGTGCTTCCTTCTTCATTGGACTGTTTCATCTGCTACCTGGATCCTCTGGTTCTGCTTGCATTATTTGCACTCTGTGCATGCTCTGCTGGTGTGAAACACATCACCCTCTTGACAGGTCATGGGCCCAGATTGCTCAGCCTGACTAGAGGTGTTCCAGTGTGGTGGCAAATTGCTGTTGGAGTCCTGGAAGTGAAGAAGAGTCTTCTCAATCTGCAGCCTGGTGAATGTTGTTGCTGTTTGCCTAGGAGGGGCTAGAAGAAAGCAAGTAAGACATCTGTGTGCAGTTTTTTGAGATGGCGTCAAGTATGGCGTTGGGAGGTTTGTCCCTGAGCCGTTTGAATGAGCACAACTATCTGGCGTGGAGCGTCAAGATGGAGCAATATCTCCGGAGGGAGGATTTATGGACAGTTGTCAGTAATCCCCCTGCTCAGCCAGATGAAGGTGAACAGAGAAGCATAGAGAAAGCTCTAGCCAGCATTATTTTGTGTCTGGAAGATAATCAACTTGTACATGTTCGTGGGTTGGTGTCAGCACAAGAATGCTGGAGGAATCTCCGAGAGATTTATGTGAGAGATTCAGCCGTGAGCAAGGTCACGCTAACGCGGAAGCTGTACAGAGCTCAACTGCAGCCGAATTCCAGTGTGTCTGAACATCTCAACATGATGAGGCAATTGTTTGCAGACCTGGAAGAGCGAGGCATGATTTTTACTGAATGTCATAAAGTCTACGTTGTTCTCAGTTCGCTAGATGATTCATGGGATAGCCTTGTCATGAGTTTGGAGGCTATGCGTGAAAGTGAGCTGACGTTACGATTTCTGACCGGCCGGCTGTTAGAAGAAGAGCAAAAGAAGCTTGAGAAGCAAACTGCTAAGCCAAGAGAAACTCCCACCAAACAAGCAGCTTGTGAAGATAAGGAGCGAGTGTTTGCAGTGAGGCGCTGTTTTCGTTGTGGTTCCACAGAGCATCTGCGAAAGAATTGCCCTAGCCAGACGGAGAAGCAAGCTTATTCAGGCAAGAAAAAGAAAACTGCAAAACCGAAAGTCTCCGTGGTCAAGGCTGTTGAAAATGACCCAAAAAGCACATGGCTGATGGACAGTGGTTCCAGTCAACATATTGTGAACAATAAGGGGTTGTTTAAAAAATTGCATCCTACCAACCGGGACTATGTTACGTTGGCAGATGGCAAAGTGTCAGTTGTTGCTGGAGAAGGACCTGTATTCATTCCAAGTTTGGGTGAGACTGTGAACAAAGTATTATGTGTGCCAAGTCTTGAGCATAATTTGTTAAGTGTGTCTTGTTTAGACCATGCAGGATACAGTGTAATGTTTTCAAACAAAGAATGTAAAGTGCTCAAAGAAAATGAGGTTTTGGCTCTAGGTGTACTGAAAAACAATCTTTATGAAATGTTGCCCAAGGGAGAAGGAGGTTCTAAAGATGTATGTTCTGTATTTAGCAACACACCTGTACATGACAATTGTATACACCTGTTGCATAGACGTTTGGGACATGCAGGGTTCAAAGTACTGCAGAAAATGCCTGATATGTGTGAAGGACTTAATTTAAAATCTTGTGAAAAGTATTTAGACTGCAGCACATGCAAATTGGCAAAGTCAAAGGTTGCTCCAATATGTAAAAAGAGTGACAGAGTCACCAAGCAGATTTTTGAGCTGGTGCATGCTGACTTGATTGGTCCCATGTCTAAAACACTAGGAGGGGCGAGGTATGCTTTAATCCTGGTGGATGACTATAGCAGATATGGTTTTTGCTATGTTATGAAGAACAAAAGTGAAACGTTTGAAATTTTCAAAAATTGGCAAAGTTGGGTGGAGAGAAAATTCTCTACTAAGGTAAAACAACTTCAAAGTGATTTTGGAGGGGAATTTATGTCTACTGATTTTCAGAAATGGCTAAGGAACAAAGGAATCTCAGCCAGACGTAGTGCCCCATATTCCCCATGGCAAAATGGTGTCGCAGAAAGGCGAAATGGCGTTCTGCAAACCATGAAGGATGCCATGTTGGCTGATTCTGGACTAAAAGCACATTTTTGGGGTGAAGCACTGCTTACAGCAAATTACATTGTAAATAGACTGTGGAGTACAGCAGTTAACAGTAGCCCATATTTCCTAATGTTTGGAAAAAAGCCATCACTGTCTCATTTGAGAGTGTTTGGTAGTACTGCTTGGGTACATGTTCCAAAGGCTATTAGGAGGAAAGGACAGTTTAAAGCCAGGAAAATGACGTTCTTGGGGTATGCTCCAGGTTCAAAGGCATACAGGTTTTATGCAGACAATGGAGAGGTAATTATTTCCAGGTCTGCTGAATTCCAAGAGCAATGTAATTGGGAACGTTTGCATGGCAGTCAAGTGTTTTTGCCAGAGAGTAAAAATTCTGAAAAAACACAACTAGCGGAAGAGCAAGCAGCTAGGTTAGATAGCCAAACTTCTTTAAGTCCAAAGAAGGAGGAGGAGGAGGCAGCTACAAGTTCTTTTGTCCCCAGAAGGTCAGAAAGAAGTAACAAAGGCATTCCACCTGATCGTTTCACAGCAAGTGAAGTCAGGGTTTGCCAAGTGAGCTATGAGCCTGAAAGTTTTGAAAATGTACTGAAGCTCTCAAAGCCAGAGAAAGAAAAATGGTTTGAGGCCATGGATGAAGAAATGAAGTCTATGGCGAAGTACAATGTTTTTACCCCTACAATGCTACCTAAAGGTGAAAAAGCAGTAGGTTGTAGGTGGGTTTTTAAGAAAAAATTCTTGCAAACAGGAGAAACGAAATACAAGGCAAGACTTGTTGCTCAAGGGTTCACACAAAGAAAAAATGTAAATTTTGATGAAGTTTTTGCACCCACAGTAAGAGCTGAATCTATGAGAATTGCATTAGCTCTGGCTGCAAAATATGATTGTGAAGTTTTTCATTTTGATGTGAAAACTGCTTATCTGAATGCAGAACTAAAAGAAACTGTTTTCATGGCCCAAATTCCAGGGTATGAATCTCAAGTGCCAGGTTCTGTATACAAATTAAACAGGGCAATTTATGGTTTGAAACAGTCTGCAAGAAATTGGAACCAATGTTTGCATGAAGCACTTGAATCATTGGGTTTCAGTAATGGAATAGCAGATCCATGTTTTTATACAAAAAATGTAAAAGGTGAACAAATGTGGCTACTGACATTTGTTGATGACATCTGTTTGATTGCCAGAACAAAAGCCCAGGTTGAAGAGTTTGAAAAACAATTAGGTAAATTCTTTGAACTAAAAAATTTGGGTCAGATACATGATTATCTGGGAGTAGAAATCACAAAGAAACAAGGGGTTTATGAATTAAGCCAGAAATCAAAGATCAGGAATCTGCTTACAAAGTTCAACATGGAGGAGTGTAATGGTGCTAAAACCCCCATGGTGGCAGGATTTCAATGTAATGATCAAGATGCAGAATTTTGTGATAAGGAAATATACCAATCTGCAATTGGAAGTCTACTATATCTGGCACAGTGGTCTAGGCCAGATATAGCAAATGCAGTTGGCATTCTAAGTAGATTTGTTTCAAAACCCACAAATAGTGCTTGGCAAGCAGTAAAAAGAGTATTTAAATACCTGAAAAGCACTATAGATGTGTCATTAAAGTTAAAACCGTCAGACACATTATTTTTAGAGTGCTATGTGGACAGTGATTGGGCTGGCGATACCCAAAACAGAAAATCCACTTCAGGAATTGTGATAAAGTTTGGAAACAATTTAATTGGGTGGAAATCCAGGAAACAAAGTCTGGTAGCACTGTCAACTTCAGAAGCTGAGTTTGCTGCTTTATCTGAAGTCTGCACTGAAGTAATTTGGTTTGTACAATTACTAAAAGATATAAAAGTGCAGGTAGAAACACCAGTTAAAGTGTTTGAGGACAATCAGACTTGCATTCACATGGCAAAGTCTGAAAGAATGCATACAAGAAGCAAACATGTGGACATTCGTTACTGCAATGTAAGACAAGCTGTGCAAGAAGGATTAATTGATCTTATTTACTGTAACACAAATGAGAATGTTGCTGATGTACTAACGAAGCCTCTAAGTGTACATAAGCATATGAAATTAATCAAACAGCTTGGAATGATAAGTTAAATGTATATGTATAAATTCTAGTTTCAGAAAAAAGGAGGGGTGTCAGGTTTTTAACCTGTGTAAGTTTTTGCTGGAACTAGAGACCTAAGAAGAAGTCATCTCAAGACTTTGGAAAGAGGCCAGATACACAGGTGGAGAGTATCTGGGCAGAACAGCAAATTAGCTGATGCAATCCAGTGTTCACATTACATGAGAACACTGTGATTGGTGTTCATTTGTATAAATATGTTACTGATGGGGAATCAGTGTGGAGAGTTTGGAGAAAGAATATTGGAGAGTTTGCTGGAGCGTCATTCTGTATTTTACTCTGTATATACTTGTAAAGTAAACTTAGATTAGTAGTTAAAGCTACTGTGTCTGAGTGCTTCCTTCTTCATTGGACTGTTTCATCTGCTACCTGGATCCTCTGGTTCTGCTTGCATTATTTGCACTCTGTGCATGCTCTGCTGGTGTGAAACACATCACCCTCCTGACAGGGATCTCCCGGCTTTCCCCGCTAAAGCCCTCCTGCCTTATGTTGGAAATTCGCCGGTCTCTGGCATTCTGCCTGGATAGGACTCTTGAATTTAGACAAGAGTGCAAGACTTTCCCTGTGTTGTGAGGGTCCTAGGAAGAGATAGGCAGTTTCTGCTCCATGCTTCTCACGTTGGGTCTCCTCAGCTGTTGGCATGTGTTACCAGCTGGCAAAGCTCCCAGTTCCAGAGATGCAGAGAACCTGCAAAACCATAGAATCATAGAATATAGAATCATAGAATAGTAGAGTTGGAAGAGGCCTACAAGGCCATCAAGTTCAACCTCCTGCTCAGTGCAGGAATCCAACTTAAAGCATCCCTGGTTGTCCAGCTGCCTCTTCAATGCCTCTAGTGTGGGAGAGCTCACCGCCTCCCAAGGTCATGGGTTCCATTGTCATACTGCTCTAACAGTCAGGAAGTTTTTCCTGATGTCCAGCCGGAACATAGAAGATCCATCGCAGCATCTTCAGCCTTCCTTCAGGGAGCGGTAATGGCCAAATTGCTGAGCAGGTGCGCAGTATCAACCAACAGTTATTTTCCATGGCTTTCGGCTGGACCTTTGAGCCAGGACTGACACTTTGGGAGGGCCGTGCTCAGTTCTTTAGCTTCGTAGCACCTGCACAATCTAAGATAAGTCAGCTTGTTATTCTGCCCATACGTGGGACTATAGAGAGGCCACAGAGAAGGAAGACTGGTTGCCTACCTGTTAACTGTTGTTCTTTCAGTGGTCTTCTACGTACAACCCACCCTCCTATCTTTCTGTAGGTGCTGTTTGTCAGGTATAGGCCTTATACCTAGTGATTATATTTATTAAGAAATGCTTTGAGAATGTCAGATGTTCCCTGCAAGCTTATCTCTGTAAGCAGTTCCTATGGTTTTTGTGAACCGCCCAGAGCGCTTCGGCTGTTGGGCGGTATAAAAGTGTAGTAAATAGCTGGTTCTCTGGGAACTTCAGAGTGTTTTGGAAAAGGTGGGGCCGCTCTTCGAAGCGGGTTGTAACATCCCGCCCTCTTGACACGTGGGCACGGTTTACAGGTCAGAGGACCTGTCTGTCAAGTGACTTTGAATAGGCCTTAAAAGCTAATGCGCAAAAGTCTATAAATAACAGTCTATAAATAAATGTTAACTTGGTGTTTTAAATTCGTAATTTTGTATTGCTGCTGTTTTTATCTGGTTGAGCTATTATATTGTATTTTATATTATGGTTTTATACTGTTGTTTTATACTTTGAATGTTTTTAATTTTTGTGAACCGCCCAGAGAGCTCCGGCTATTGGGCGGTGTAGAAATGTAATAAATAAATACATAAAAGCTGAAAAAGCTTTGCTTAGGCCATAGCTAGACCTAAGGTTTATCCCTGGATCATCCAGGGGTCAAACCTGTTCATCTAGGTGACACACAGGGGATCCAGTGCTCAGGCAGAGGCAAACCCTGGATGATCCCAGGATAAACCTTAGGTCTAGCTGTGGCCTAGGTTTCATCTCTTGACGCAACACCTGACCTCCCTCCTGCTTTGGATTCCATCTCCGCTTGGGACTTTGAAAGCACTCTGCACATGGACGCTTTGCTATTTGGACTTGGGATATCTAAGAACTGTGCCATGAAAAGCAGTGAGGCTTTTCATAGACTTGGACTTGCATATGCTGTGGATTCTGTGTTCGTGCCCAGACTCATGTGGCAAGGAGTTCCCAGTCCTTAGCAGAAAGTTGGGACTCCTAGGCCTGAAGCGTAACCTTTCCTGAAGTCTTGGTAACAGGTTCAGCTCAGTAGTGGTAGGCTGAGACTGACAACTGCGTGACGGATCTCTCTGCCCGTCTCTGGTGGCTCAGAGCAACCTTTCCTGGGACGTTGTTTGTAGGAGATTGGCCAGGTCCCTTTGAGGAGCCGGCATATGCGGCGTCTGGAGAAGCTCAAAGCTGCTACTGGCGTACCCTATTCACACACACCCTCCGAGTGTTTGCCTTAAGGATCGTTTCAGAAAAAAGAGCCTAAAGCTTCCTAACCATCGTTCAGCTTTAAGCGTGTTTTGGAGACTCTGTAACCATTAAGCTGGTCTACCGTGTGATTTCCTCCATAAAGGAAGTCTCACTGATGTGAGTGTCTCGTGTCAGCTTGCCAGCACGTGTGGATGCCAGAGGGAACAGGCAAGAACCCGACACTGTTATGCAGATGGTTTTCCCAGTTCATTCCCCTTTTAAAGCTGCTGAGTCGGCTGGAAGTTTGAACAGAGTAGAAAATGGGAGCCAGCACCCACCCACCCCCCAGGCCTGGAGGGAGCGGGCTGGGCTCTCGCCAAAACTCTGGCCTAGCTATGGAAATCTCTCCAATGGAGCTTTGCACAGAAGCCCGACGTGCCAGCGCAGAGGCGACCGCTCGAAGAACTGCAGCTACAGGTAAGCAACCTGGCTACTCCTGGCAAAGGTTTTCCATCTCCGTGAGCACCAGGCTCAGCTTCTGCTCTTGTTAAAAACAAAAAAAGTTCTCGCTTCACTGGGATCAAAGGAGTCTACTGCGCTCTTTTCACGGGTGCTCTTTTTTTCATTTGCTGTGCAGGAAAATTCAGGAAGTGCCGCTGCTGCCGTCTTTGGATTACGAGAAGCTAAAGAAAGATCTCGTTGATGGAAGCGACCGCCAGAAAGCCTTCTTACTGCAGGCCTTGCGCTGGGTGGGTGAGCGGAAGATGAGCGTGTAATAAGGAATATGACATTACCCTGTCCTAAACAAGGAACGATGCAAAAACCTAAGTTCTTCAGATGAATTCAGCTCCCTTGCCAAATTTGTCTGTTCCAAGTTCTGCTTGATTAACAAATTGCTACGTTGTTCTTGCCAGTTTGCCTTCATTGGACTGCGCTGCCTCATCATTTTTGGCTTTGCGGGCTGAGAAGTAAGGCCTCCCACCCCCCCAAAAGCTGGCTTTGCACTTTGAACTTGAAAAGGGAGAAATTTGAATTTCATGCAGCAGAAAACCATTTGAGAAGTTGAAAGGCAGCCCTGATTAAGGTGAAAACAGAGGGACATTTAATGACCAAGGGCTGCTGAAATGATATTTGAGCAGCAGAGATGGCGCTGTTTTCTAGAGTGTCCGTCCTTCAGCTGTCAGTTGGGGCGTTTTATTTTTATTTATTTATTTATTTATTACATTTTTATACCGCCCAATAGCTGAAGCTCTCTGGGCGTTTCACAAAAATTAAAACCATGAAGAGCATAAAAACAACCAACAGGTTAAAAGCACAAATACAAAATACAGTATAAAATGCACAACCAGGATAAAAACCATGCAGCAGAAATTGATATAAGATTAAAATACAGAGTTAGAACAGTAAAAATTAAATTTAAGTTAAAATTAAGTGTTGAAATACTGAGAGAATAAACAGGTCTTCAGCTGGCGACGAAAGCAGTACAGTGTAGGCGCCAGGCGGACCTCTCTGGGGAGCTCGTTCCACAGCCGGGGTGCCACAGCGGAGAAGGCCCTCCTCCTAGTAGCCACCTGCCTCACTTCCTTTGGCAGGGGCTCACGGACAAGGACCCCTGTGGATGATCTTAAGGTCCAGGCAGGTACATATGGGAGGAGTCAATGCACAATTTGTACTGCAGACTCACTGGGCAGCCTTGAGCAAGTTGCTAGTCCTTAGGTTCTTTCGAATACTTAGGTGTTATGACACAGGATGGCTGTTTGGCAGAGAGAGAGAGAGAGAGAGATAAGGAAGTAGGGCCGCCTTTTCCCTGTACCTACAGAATTTCTCTCATTATATGCGATTCACTAGTACCTCTTGTGCTTCTTTTGCAGCGCTTAACAACTTCCCATCCTGGAGAGCAGAGGGACACTGTTCTGCAGGCCTATATCAACAATGACCTTTTGGACTGCTACAGCAACGTTCAGGTTAGCAGTGGTAGAATTTTTCCTTGATCGGTTCTGGTCCTTCCATAACGCTTGAGAGCCGATCCTTGTATTTCTTGTTAAGAGAAGCTCTGGTAGCAGGGCTGGAAAGAGCCTGAGGCACTGAGAACCCTGCAGAGCCGAATTCAAGTCTAAATGAGCGACTGTGCAATTTGCAAACCCAGCCAAGTTTCGGTTGCTGGAGTTAGCTCAGCTGGTTACCTGTTCAGGTCCCCGACTCTGGAGGTGTAAAGGAAGTCTGAGTCAATCAGTCCTTCCCAAGGGTCCCTCTGGGGTGTTTCCCCCCAATTCCCGTACTACGGGACCGGTATAACTTTGGAACAAAGGCACACAGACACCCAAAATAACCAAGATAAAAATTTATTGTGGAAACACAAATACCAAATAGGAGCTTGGTCAGTAGCAGCTACAAAAAATGCCAATAAAGAAGATAATACAAGGAAGCAGAGGAAGGGAATAAATAAAGTAGATAGATATCAGGCAGAACCACCCACAAATCCTTTCAGAAAAGAACAGGCAGTCTCTCCACTAAACTTCCCTTCCCCCCTCCGGTCAAAGCGACCAAACTTGCCTTTGGAAAACCAGCCCACAGCAAACAGCAACACCCTAACCTTCTTTCAGCTCCCAGACTGGGCAACTGCAGACGTCCATAGCCTCCAGGCTGAAGACCTGCCCCAACTTAATCCAATCAGTCTTTTATCTCTTGCTCCCTTAATGAGGGTGCTTGCTCTTTCTTCCCACACAAAGGCCAATTAGCCCGGGCAGGAGATAGCCCGCAGGTGTGAAACCTTTGCCTGACCTCGGGAAGTTTGACTCCCACCTTTTCCCACATGTCAACTGGGTCTTGGCACCAGCAGGACCATACACAACAGGCTGGCCAGATACCTCCCATAAACCCATCAAACTATTCTTTATCTACTATCACCACTATGGTTTACTACCTAGCAGGAAGGCATAGTTTACTATTCAACAGGAAAACAAATGCATTTCAAAACAAATTTACTGATGGACAAGGAAGTTGGTATAATTCACAACTCAACAACACTCCCCACCCCCCTTGGTCCTTCACAGGAGGCTGGTTGATGAGAGAGAGCAGGAAACTTAGGACTAATCATAGAATCATGGAATAGCAGAGTTGGAAGGGGCCTACAAGGCCATCGAGTCCAACCCCCTGCTCAATGCAGGAATCCACCCCTCATAGGAAATCAATGATACTATTGTATCTATTACAATATATATCTATTACAATTTATGCATATCACAGAATCATAGAATAGTAGAGTTGGAAGGGGGTTTAAAAGGCCATCGAGTCCAACCCCCTGCTCAATGCAGGAATCCACCCTAAAGCATCCCTGACAGATGGTTGTCCAGCTGCCTCTTGAAGGCCTCTAGTGTGGGAGAGCCCACAACCTCCCTAGGTAACTGGTTCCACTGTCATACTGCTCTAACAGTCAGGAAGTTTTTCCTGATGTCCAGCTGGAATCTGGCTTCCTTTAACTTGAGCCCGTTATTCTGTGTCCTGCACTCTGGGAGGATTGAGAAGAGATCCTGGCCCTCCTCTGGGTGACAACCTTTTAAGTATTTGAAGAGTGCTCTCATGTCTCCCCTCAATCTTCTCTTCTCCAGGCTAAACATGCCCAGTTCTTTCAGTCTCTCTTCATAGGGCTTTGTTTCCAGACCCCTGATCATCCTGGTTGCCCTCCTCTGAACACGCTCCAGCTTGTCTGCGTCCTTCTTGAATTGTGGAGCCCAGAACTGGACGCAATACTCCAGATGTGGCCTAACCAGGGGCGAATAGAGAGGAACCAGGACCTCAGCACCATGTACATTGATGGTGCTATATAAATAAATAAATAAATAAATAATAAATAATAATAATAATAATAATAATAATAATAATAATAATAATAATAATATTTATGCAGCCCAAAATAGCCTTTGCCTTTCTTGCAGCCATATCGCACTGTTGGCTCATATTCAGCTTGCAATGAATGTGAGCCAACAGTCTACACCTGGAGGCCATCCGGGAGTGGGGAGGGATGATCACGGGGTTTTGCGCTCTCCAAGATCATCCCTCGGGCCACACGCCAATGAGTTTTCCCGGAAGTAAAGGAGGGCCGTTCTGTGGCGCCATTTTTTTTTTAACAAGTGGAGACATTTGCACAATAGCACGAGTGCAATCCTGCACGAAGGTACGACCTTCTCGTTGAGAGACATGTAGACATGCTTTTTATTTAAGTTCAGGTTTCAAAAGTTGAATTGTAGAATTTCCATAAAGGCTGGGTTGTTTTCCCCCCCCCTCGCTTTTTCAGAGAAGTGTGTTAATGCTGATACAGTCAAAGAGTGAGGTGGTTCGTCAATACACTGCCAGGCTTATCAATGCATTCGCCTCCCTGGCTGAAGGTAAGACATGTTGAAAAAAGTAGCTGCTTTTCTTATGCTGTTGGCCCATATATATGGCAGCGTCATGATAGGTGGTGTCAGATACTGAGTTCCTAGTACTGGCATGGACCTGAAGCAGGTGGCCCAACTGAAGCTGCCATAACAGCCTGTCTTGTATGTGTCAGGCCATTGGTACATCTAGCCCAGTATTTCTACAGGACTGGCAACCAGCTCTCCAGGGTATCAGACAGGGGTCTTTCCCAGCCCTTCCTAGAGGTACTAGGGGGGCACCTCTACCATTGAGCTACGGTGCAGCGGTTCTGTCTGATGGCCTCTCTTCGTGATGAATTTCCCAGGCTGAGGAGGTGGATATGGGAGCTTGATAGTTGGCAGTGGCATGAGATCACCTGATTTTCAGCCCTAGGAGGACACTCTATTCTGATGTGCGGCTTGTCATGTCTAGCTTTGCTCCCCTTAGGTTGTGGGGAAGGAGTTTCAGGTGTTTAATCAGAATCAGACTCTGAAGCAGAGGAGACGGCGCCAGAAACATGCCAGGCTATACCAGTGGGGGAGGTGGCTCTCATGGGTACTTCACCAGCTGGGAGTGAACCTTCTCCAGAGCTTATCTCCTCAAGGGTAAACAACACACAGTCAGTGGGAAATCAGTATTCTTCCAAGGAGGAAACAGGGCCGGTGCCAGACTATTTTGTGCCCTAGGCAAGGCGAACTACTTGCACCTCCCCACAAATTGCTTGGAAGTCCGAACGTGTGCGCCGAGTGGAGAGCTGGGACTGGCTCACTTCGATTTGGGATCGAGCCGTCTGGAATTCACCGGGACTTACTTCCGTGCGAACGCAACCCGCTATGCAGCCTGGCATCCCGATCCCCTCCGCACGTTTACTCGAGGGAATAAGGCTTCCGAGTAAGGAGGCATAGGCGGATCGGGCCGCACTGGTGCCTCCCAATGCAACGCAAGTCCCATTGATCCACGCACGCAGGATCGGGAAGCAGGAGAGTTTGCCTTGCGAGGAGTCCACAAGTCCCTAGCTTTCCTGGGGGAAGGGAGAGGGAGTCCCGCTTGCCCGCCTGCCTGGACATCGCGGCCTGTTTGAGGAGAGAGGCGAGGCGACCTGGTGCCCTTTCCTATTAAATAATGCATTTTAGACCCATAGACGTTCCTTTCCAATTTGTTTGCTATCATTGGCATGACGTATTTCTTGCACTTCAAAATAAATTTAGCAGTTTCAAGTTTTGTGCTTCTTATTTTTTTCCAGGAGACGTATGTTCTTAAAATTCAAAGTTGGCATTTTGGGGGCGGGGGGGGGGGGGGGGGCGGGGACGAAAGTAACTCACCTTGCCTAGGGCGCAAAATAGTCTGGCACCGGCCCTGCCGACGGCTACTTGTCCTGATGGCGATGAGCTGCCTCCAGTATCTGGAGCAGTATGCCCTATGTATACCCGTTGTAGGGGGACATGGCTGGGAGGGTGCTGTTGCACTCATGTCCTGCTGGTTGGCCTCCCACAAGAAGCTGGTTGGCCATCATTTGAACAGAATGCTGGGCTCTTCCGACATTTTCTCTGATCCATCATGGCTCCTCTTATGTTCTCAGTACTTTTATTATCTCAACCAACAGCCAGAATTCTGTGAGCAAGTTTTTTTTCATCAGATGTAGGGTTTCCAAGCAAACAAAGGGTGGGAAATACTATACGTGTTGAGTTACAACTGGTTTTGCCTTGACCTTTCTTTATCTCTTTCATTTATTGCATTTGTATATGACCTTTCTGCCAATTCACTGCTGCTGCTTTGCATTTTTAAATAACTATTTACATAACACAGAAGGGAAACGTGACAGGAAGGGAAGAGGAAAATAAGCAAATCCGAGTACCATATCTGCTGAACAACAGTTCTGGGAGGACAAGCACCAAATGGCGGTTGGCCCTAGTGAGGCCAATGGCAGTGGTTTCACTATCTCACCTCTCCCTCTGATACAGCTATTTGGAGCGGCCATGAATAGAGACGGTTATTAGAAGGTGGTAGACAAATGGCACTTGGTTTCAGCCAAGCCAATGGAGGCTTTGCTGTCTTACCCCTCCCTCTAATGTAGCCAGGTGGAATGGCAGTGGATGGATTCAGTTCTGGGAGGAGAACATAGAATCATAGAATAGCATAGTTGGAAGGGGCCTACAAGCCATTACATGCTTTAGGGTGGATTCCATGCAGGAATCCACCCTAAAGCATCCCTGACAGATGGTTGTCCAGCTGCCTCTTGAAGGCCTCTAGTGTGGGAAAGCCCACAACCTCCCTAGGTCACTGATTCCATTGTCGTACTGCTCTAACTATCAGGAAGATTTTCCTGATGTTCAGCTGGAATCTGGCTTCCTTTAACGTGAGCCCGTTATTCCGTGTCCTGCACTCTGGGATGATCGAGAAGAGATCCTGGCCCTCCTCTGTGTGACAACCTTTTAAGTATTTGAAGAGTGCTGTCATGTCTCCCCTCCATCTTCTCTTCTCCAGGCTAAACAGGCCCAGTTCTTTCAGTCTCTCTTCATAGGGCTTTGTTTCCAGACCCCTGATCATCCTGGTTATAAGAACCATATACATAAGAACATCAGAAGTGCCCTGCTGGATCAGACCAAGGGTCCATCTAGTCCAGCACTCTGTTCACACAGTGGCCAACCAGCTGTTGACCAGGGACCCACAAAGCAGGACACAGTGCAACAGCACCCTTCCACCCATGATCCCCAGCAACTGCTGCGCACAGGCTTACTGCCGCGGATACTGGAGGCGGCCCATAACCATCAGGGCTAGTAGCCATGGATAGCCTTCTCCTCCAGGAATTTATCCAACTGTGTTTTAAAGCCATCCAAATTGGTGGCCACGTCACCCCTTTTTCCGATGATGCAGCCGGGTTCTCCTCAAGGTGTCGCTTGTAGAAATGATGCCCCCTAGAATAACTGCAGGGGGTGGGGAAATCAAGGTTTGAGACAAATATTCATGACCCAGTAATACTGACAACAGAGGAATGGACATTGAAGATGTTTGAACTGGCAGAGATGGCAAAACTTGTAGCGATAATGAGAGAAAGGTCAGCAGCCACGTTTATGTTGGAATGGAAACCGTTGATAGAATATTTGAAAGAGACAGAGAAAAATGATCTATTTGTTGGTGGCTTTTAGGTTAAGAAGAGGGGAGGGAAAATAAGCATATTTCTGTGAATTCAATGTTGTAAATTAGGTGGAAGGGTAACTAAGAAATTAAGGGGCACTCCTGGCACGAAGAGGACTGAAGAAACGTATATCCTAACCTCACCCTGAAATGTTTTTTAGCAATTGTAGTTGTTATATGTAGCTTTGTGGGTAGATATTATGTGTGTGTGTGTATTATGTGTGATGCTTGTTTAGATGTTGTTGACAAAATAAAAAGGATGTTAAAGAAGGTTTAAGACAGATATTCATCAGGGCAGTCTTAAGAATTTGGAATGAATCTTGCAAGAATCTACTCGAAGCTTTCTAAAGAGCAGAGAGGAGGCCTGTTCCTTTCCCGTGCTGCACGCCCCCAACCTCCTCCTCCTCCTTGTTTCTCCCAGGTCGACTCTACCTTTCCCAGAATCCCCGGTTGCTCCACATGCTGGAAGAAAGGTTGAAAGCCGAAGACAAGTATTCCCTTACCCGAGAGAACGTCCTGGGAGCTTTGCAGAAACTCAGCCTCAGGTGATGAAAGCCGCGGGGCTCTGCTAACCGCAGGAAGGGAAAGGCGGGCTTGTGTTGTGTTCACGGACGAAAGAAGAGCGCTTGTTCTTCTTCGTGGTCTCTATGCATCACACATATGGGCTTTGCGCCTGCGCAGAGACCAGACCGGAACCTACTATAGCTGAGTGGAACGTTTTTGGCGGGAACCCCTCCCCCCACGCTACCGCGCATGTCCATGGGGTTCCCGCCCTTACCTCAGTTCTTCGTCGTCCGCCGTTGTGCATAGACCAGCTAACCGAACCTCTAGCGTTCTTCTAGTTAACTTACTTAATCTTTCTTTAAACCTGTTCATTCTTCAATCTTTCCTAATTCTTCTTACTTCTTTCTTATCTATAAAAAAAAAAAAAAAAAAATTTAATTGTAGATAGTTTTCTCTCAGCGACTTCGGTCGCCTGAGGCCCGTATGGCAGCGAAAGCCCCGTTTAGGAAGTGTGTACGGTGTGGAGCGAAACTTCCTCCGACGGACGGGCACTCCCTTTGTCTCGTTTGTTTGGGAGAAGGACACGTGGTGGAAGCCTGCCACCACTGTATGTCGTTTACAAAACAAACTAGGAAGCATAGAGCCGACAGACTTCGCTCTATATTGTGGGAAAAAGCTCTCAAGGCTACTGAGGCTCCCAGTATGGAAAAAACGGCAGTTGGTAAGTCCGTTACTGAAAAAACGGCAATTCGTAAGTCCGTTACCGACAAACCAGCAGACCGCAGCACTGAGGTGCAAGCCAGAGTTCATAGGGCACAGATACCCCTCACACCTGGCCGGTCTTTGACGAGTTCTATGGCAAAGAAGATTTCAAAGAAAGCCAGAACTCCTAAGCCTTCTTCTGAGCTGGAGAAGAAGAAGAAGAAGAAGAAAAAGAGGGACGCTGAGAGATCCACCCTAGCGTCTCCTCGAGCGCCTGAGGCGGTTAGGAGTCATTCTACTCCTCCCATTGCTCCGATCGCTTCGATGTCGAGGCCTCCCTCGGCATCGAGATCTCAGTCGGTGCCGATGGCCACGGTACCGACGCGCTCGCTCAGCCTTTCGGAGGGCGAAATAAGAGATTCTGCGTCAGCGGCCTCTTTCCAACAGCCTACAAGACCTCAGACGTTGCAGGGATTAATCCCAATACAACCGTCGCCAAGACTTACATCTCGCCGTGAATGGGATGGAGCTTCCAGATACTCCGATCCTCACTTGGGATACGAAGACTACGAATGGGAGCGATACCGTCCCCAACACTACCTTCCGGATCGAGAGAGTCCCCGGGAAGGCTACTACGCCCAACCGCCACCTGTAACAAGGATGTGCCGATTACCACCTGCATCGCCTGACCATCAGGCATCGAGGGTGTCTACTCCTCGACACCGTATGCAACCTTCGGCATCGACCGAGGCAGTTCCCACGGTACCAACAGACCAACTTCAGTTGCAAGTGGTTACGATGTCTTCTCCTGAGCAAGACTACCCGTCAGACTCGGAATCGAGGGTGTCTGCAACTCCAACGATGCCCTCGCCGGAGGATGAGGTCCACGATAACGACCCTTCCTCTCCGTCGGACGATATGGTCAGGTTCTCTGACCATATGCTTAGGATGTCACAGGCATTGGGACTAGATATCCAACAAACGGATGAATCGGTTGTGGATCCCATTTATGATGTGTTCCAAACTACTACCAATCAAAGACTGGCTATCCCCATTCCACATGCATTGAAGCAAACTGCTCAAGAGTCTTGGAAGACACCTGCTGTGACTCAGGCTACATCTAAAAGATTAGAGACTCTTTATCGAGTCCAGGAGGAAGGCGCAAAATTTTTGGTTCAACATCCAAAGCCTAACTCCATAGTGGTTGAGTCAGCCCAAGGACAATCTCAAAAGGCACATTCGGCACCGGTGGATAGGGAAGGGAGGAAATTAGACCAGACTGGCAGAAGGATTTACTCCTCTTCTTCCTTAGGCATTAGAGCGTCATCATACGAAGCGACGATGGCGAGGTACCAGCTTTTCCTATGGGAAAAGATGGGTTCATTATGCGAACACCTCCCGGAGGACAAGAAGGAACTGGCGAGGGTATTTCAAAATGAGGCTTCAGCCATCGCCAGGCAGCAGTTATCCACGGCTCGACACCAAGTGGACTGCCACTCGAAGTCCATGATGGGCGCAATATCTTTAAGGAGACACGCGTGGCTCAGATCGGCTAATTTGAGCCATGAGACCAAGTGGAGGATAGAAAGTATGCCATTCGATGGCGAGGGACTTTTTCACTCTAACACCGATGAAACACTGGATTCCATCTACAAAGCCAGAACAACGGCTAAAAAGATGGGATTCACTGCTCCTCCACCGCAGTACAGGCCAAAGAGATGGATGAGACCGCCAATGCAACAGCACCAGCAATACCGGCCTCAGTACCAGCCTCAACTTCGGCAGCAACAGCAGCAGTTGCAAAGGAAGAGGCCATACCAGGGCCGATATCAACAAGATAAGAGGCAACCTGACTTTTCTAAAAAGCAGCGTGTTTGACTCTTCGGCCCCAGATCCACCCCCTTTTGCGAACCGCCTAGCACCCCATTACCATCTATGGGAGTCAATAACAACAGACTCCTGGGTGCTCACTATCATCAACTCGGGCTATGCCATCGAGTTCGATGCCCTTCCTCCTTTTTCCGGCGTGGAAGTAACGGCTCCATCCCCTCCTCTGCTGCTCGAGGTACAGACCTTGCTATCGAAGGGAGCCATCTCTCCCGTACCCGCAGAGGAACTCAATCAGGGATTTTTCTCTCGTTACTTCACGGTCCCGAAGAAAGATGGAGGTCTTCGACCGATCATGGACTTAAGACAACTGAACAAGTTCATCACCCCGAGGAAGTTCCGTATGACAACGGTTGCTTCAATTCTACAGCTTCTACAAAAAGGAGTTTGGTTCGCAGTGGTGGATCTGAAGGATGCGTACTTCCATATCTCCATCAGGAAGTCGCATCAAGCTTACCTTCGGTTTTCGATCGGTACATCCCAGTACCAATTCACCGTTCTTCCGTTCGGGTTGGCCACGGCGCCGAGGGTCTTCACCAAAGTCATGGCGGTGGTGTGCGCCCACCTAAGGCAGAAAGGCATTTACGTTTATCCATACCTGGACGATTGGCTCCTAGTAGCAGACAACAGCGAGACGCTTCAAACGGACATACTAACCACCCTCAACCTATTGGACTCGTTGGGGCTTTGGGTGAATCACGAAAAGTCCATTTTGACCCCACAGCAGAGGTTGGACTTCATAGGAGTAACCCTATCCTCTCGAGACGGAAGAGCATACTTACCTTCAACCAGGGCGAACACTTTGCAGCAGTTAGCCATCGACACCGAGAGCCGCCGGAAGGTATCGGCTTGGACAGTCCAGAGACTATTAGGCCTGATGGCAGCCACTACGGCAGTCATCAGGTTTGCAAGACTCAGAATGAGGGTATTGCAGGCCTGGTTCTTAAGGACTTTCGATCTCAGGCTCAATGCTCGACGAACTTACCTTTCGTTACCGAAGCAAGTCAGGGCATCGCTGAAATGGTGGTTCTCGATGTCGACTCTTCTCGAAGGCGTTCCATTCCAACAACAGGCGCCTTCGGTAACGATCACGACGGATGCATCTTTAGAAGGATGGGGAGCTCATTGCAACTCCCTTACTGCTCAAGGTCGTTGGCCTCGAGCCCAGAGAGAACAGCACATCAATCATCTCGAACTCATGGCTGTAGAAAATGCAATAAGAGCATTTGCACAGTTGATCGAGGGCAAGAATGTCTTGATCGCGACGGACAATACTACCGTGGTGGCATACATCAACAGGCAGGGTGGAACAAGATCACACCCTCTGAACCGGTCTGCACTCAGGATATGGAACTGGTGCATAAAGAGAAGGACTTACCTGACGGCGATCCATGTAGCCGGCAAGGAGAACGTCTTTGCGGACTCTCTCAGCAGATCCTTCCATGTCGACCACGAGTGGGAGCTCGACGTCGAAGTGCGGGAAAGCCTTTTTCGGTACTGGGGCCGCCCTGTTGTCGATGTCTTCGCTACCGAGGACAACGCAGTCTGCGCCAAGTTTTGCAGCAGGGCAGGAAGAGGAAAGCGCTCTCTAGGAGACGCTTTCACCAGAACTTGGAGAGGAAATCTCCTGTACATGTTTCCTCCCTTTCCACTGTTGACAAGAGTGATAGCCAAGATCCAGATGGACAACTCCGATTGCATCCTGATCACGCCGTGGTGGCCTCGACAGACGTGGTTCTCACACGCTCTTCGGTTATCGAGAGGGGATTACATCAGGCTCCCGTCGACACCGAAGCTACTGTCTCGACACCAGGGCAGGGTTCGACACGCAGATCTGTCGACCCTCAAGATGACTGCATGGAGGATAACAACAACTCCTCCTCTACAACTAGAACTTTGACTGTGGATCACATTATATTGGCAGCACTAAAGCCTTCCACTAGGAAAACTTATGCAGCAAAGTGGCAAAGATTTCGGAACTTTGCTTCAGTACAAGATCAAACACCAGAATCTTGCCACTTACCCTTCATCCTTAATTATTTATTGACACTTTTCCAGCAGGGACTTAAGCTCGCATCCATCAGGGTTCACCTTGCTGCGATTACATCTTTTCACCGGGGTGTGGATGGTTTTACACCTTTTACCCATCCAACAACGAAGAAATTTCTAAGAGGTCTGAAGAACACGATACCGACTGTGAAAAGTATCGTGCCGCCATGGAGCCTGTCAGTTGTGCTGCAAGCACTGACACGCAAGCCCTTTGAGCCCATGGCGTCGACAGACCTTAGGCTACTTACTTTAAAGACTGTCTTTCTAGTAGCCATTACATCGGCAAGACGGGCAAGTGAGCTTAAAGCTCTTAGGATAGATGTTCCATACACTATCTTTCATAAGGACAAGGTTGTGCTACGCACAGACCCAGCCTTCCTACCTAAGGTAGTGTCAACTTTTCATCTGTCTCAGCATATTACTTTGCCTGCTTTCTTTCCTAATCCAACTTCACCTCTTGAGTCTTCCTTGCATACTCTCGATGTGAGAAGGGCTCTTGCTTTTTATAAAGACAGGACAGAGACATTTAGAAAAACAAAGCAACTGTTTATTTGTTATGGTGAGCCTTCTAAGGGACTCCCTGTCTCCTGCCAACGACTATCACGCTGGATAGTGGAGACAATAGAGTTGGCCTACTCTATTTCTAAATTAGAGTTAGTGAAACCTGTGACGGCTCATTCCACCAGAGCTGTTTCAACATCGGTGGCCTTCACCAGAGGTGTTCCCTTGGCAGACGTCTGTAGAGCCGCAACGTGGTCCACTCCATCCACGTTTGTCAAGCACTACAGTTTGGACACCCGTGCGAGGCAGGACTGCTCATTTGGGAGGACAGTGCTTTCAGAGATCTTCAGATGATGCACCAACCCACCTCCAAAGGTATGTCAGCTTGCTACTCGCCCATATGTGTGATGCATAGAGACCACGAAGAAGAAATGCAGGTTGCTTACCTGTAACTGTAGTTCTTCGAGTGGTCATCTATGCATTCACACAACCCACCCACCATCCCCACTTGGTGGTGTGAGACTTATAAATGACACTGTTTTATTGTGGAATGTACTTTACTTATTTACACTCATGTTTATGGGGGCACAACGTCGGACTCCTGTAAACTGAGGTAAGGGCGGGAACCCCATGGACATGCGCGGTAGCGTGGGGGGAGGGGTTCCCGCCAAAAACGTTCCACTCAGCTATAGTAGGTTCCGGTCTGGTCTCTGCGCAGGCGCAAAGCCCATATGTGTGAATGCATAGATGACCACTCGAAGAACTACAGTTACAGGTAAGCAACCTGCATATTTTCATACAGCTGTCATCAGAACCTTCCGGAGTTGATGACAGGAGCATCACTTAAGGGCAGGAGGAAGAGGAGAGCTCAGCAGGAGCTTGGCTTGCTTAGCGAACTCCCTGCCTGCCACCCCATTCTGCACAACTATAATCATATTCTACAGATGCATCTCCATCTCACATCTCGTGCTTAATAAGCATCTTTAATTGGCCAGCATCCGTTATCTTTAAGGGCCTAACAAATGCAGAGCGGTGGGGGGATGCACGGAATGATTTCCCCCCGGGGCAGGAAGGGAGCAGGTTTGTCGTCTTTTGCACAAAAATAACGAATGGGTTTTTTTTTTGCAGAGGAATGGATGGCGGCTGGGGGCCTTCGGGCCGGACCGGTTCAGAGGTGGCCCCTGGGCAGGGCGGCAGGGTGTAGGGGCAGGTGGAACTGACCCTGGGAGGAAATAATCCCCTGGGAAGTTCTTTTGGACAGCCCTCATTGAAGTACAAGGGAGCTCTGCAAGAGCTCATGGGGAAGAGGGAATGGCATACATGCCCCGTCTTAACTAGCATGTGTGGAGGTTCTTCCTCGTGGCCTCTGTGCTTCACAGACATGGGGCTCTGCGCCTGTGTAGCGCATGCTCGGGAAAACTTCATAGAATCATAAAATCATAGAGTTGGAAGGGGCCCCTAAAGCCATCGAGTCCAACCCCCTGCTCAATGCAGAAATCCACCCTAAAGCATCCCTGACAGATGGTTGTCCAGCTGCCTCTTGAAGGCCTCTAGTGTGGGAGAGCCCACCACACTCCTAGGTAACTGGTTCCATTGTCGTACTGCTCTAACAGTCAGGAAGTTTTTCCTGATGTCCAGCTGGAATCTGGCTTCCTTTAACTTGAGCCCATTATTCCGTGTCCTGCACTCTGGGAGGATCGAGAAGAGATCCTGGCCCTCCTCTGTGTGACAACCTTTGAAGTATTTGAAGAGTACTGTCATGTCTCCCCTCCATCTTCTCTTCTCCAGGCTAAACATGCCCAGTTCTTTCAGTCTCTCTTCATAGGGCTTTGTTTCCAGACCCCTGATCATCCTGGTTGCCCTCCTCTGAACACGCTCCAGCTTGTCTGTGTCCTCCTTGAATTGTGGACGCCATACTCTAGATGAGGCCTGACCAGGGCCGAATAGAGAGGAACCAGTACCTCATGTGATTTGGAAGCTATACTTCTATTAATGCAGCCCAAAATAGCATTTGCCTTTCTTGCAGCCATATCGCACTGTTGGCTCACATTCAGTTTGCGATCTACAACAATTCCAAGATCTTTCTCGTTTGTAGTATTGCTGAGCCAAGTGTCCCCCATCTTGTAACTGTGCCTTTGGTTTCTATTTCCTAAATGTAGAACTTGGCATTTATCCCTATTAAATGTCATTCTGTTGCTTTCAGCCCAGCACTCCAGCCTATCAAGACCACTTTGAAGCTTGTTTCTATAGCTAGAGGCGTTTTAGACGGGAACCCCTCCCCCATCATCAAGTACACATGTTCCAACGGTTCCTGCTTTCCCCTCAGTCTCTTTTCGACCGACCGCCATTTTGGTAGCATCATGAGGGAAGCTTCTAGCTAGTATGAAAAAAATTCTTGAAGAGCCGTTTTTTGAAATTTCTCCTAATTTTCTTCTTTCTTTCTCTTCTTTGATTTGATTGTTTATTCTGATTTTAAGTTTTGCGTTTTGATTTGATCTGCGATCTTTGATCGCCCGTTAGGGCGTATGGCCCTCTGGGCGCCGTTTAGAAAGTGCTTGTGTTGCGGTAGCAAATTGCTACCATCTGATGGCCACAGTTCATGTTCAGTTTGTATGATATATAGTCCAAGCTTCTTCACAATCACTGCAAGGGTTTGTACAAAGAAACCCTTTACAAGGCACTGGTAAAGGTTCTCTTTCAATTTTGGCTGCTTGCTGGAACATGAAAGCCATGAGGTGGACATACAGGTGTTTCCTTAACCCATTGGAAAAGCTGCTGTGTGCCCACCCACCTTCCTTGAGACGGCAGGGTGATAAGTAATGGAGCCTCAGATGTTAACCAAAGCGTACAAGCAAGTTTATTCAGAAAGAGGTGGTCCGTAAAGTATCTTGGTCCCAAATTGTTTTAAGCCTCAAAAGTTAAGGCCAGCATCTTGAATTGGGCTTGAAACTGGTATAGTTGAAAGAACACCAAAGTGATAAGGTCAGGATGTCCGATTCCTGATGATATTTTAGCTTCTGCAGTCTTTCTGAACAGAGAGCATGTTACGATAATCCATGTTGGATGTAACTAGAACATGAAAGAAAGTCCACGTACCTCCTTTATTCCTTGTGAAGAATATGTTGAGGCATATGCACCTTCAGATTACTGTGAATTTTAAACTCCTTGTAATTGGCAAAAGAGTGTCAGTTGAGGACATTTTCTACAAGGAAGAGTAAACTGAGCAGGGAAAGGAAAGGAACCTCTCGTGCAAGCACTGAGTCGTTACTGACTCTTGGAGGGACACCAGCTTTCGCTGACTTTTTTTGGCAGGCCTTATAGTGGGGTGGTTCGCCATTGCCTTCCCCGGCCGTGATTACCTTTCCCCCAGCTCACTGGGTACTCATTTTACCGACCTCGGGAGGATGGAAGGCTGAGTCGACCCTAGCCGGCTGCCTGAAACCAGCCTCCGCTGGGATCGAGTTCAGACCGTGGGGAGAGTTTCAGCTGCAGAAACTGCTGCTTTACCGCTCTGCGCCACACTGAACAAGAATAGTGTTAAATAAGCCAAGTAAGGTCACTAGTAAAAGCTTCTAGGAGCCATAAATGCATCATTTTATTAGCCCTTTTTTATGGGCCATGGTGTATTTGAACATCTTAAGAAAGGGAGTGAGAGGTAAAGAAACATCAGAAAGTGATTAAATTTCTAAATAAAACCCAGTGAAACATTAACTGAGTTGCTACCAGAACTGTTATTTATGGCTTCACAGCCTATCTCTTCTTCCAGCCTCTGGTTTCTTTTTTCTTGGGCAGATAATTGATGTAGGTTCTTTTCCCAGGACTGTTTTCTCCACAACGAGCACATCACAGGATGACGTTGCCTGCAGTTCGCAGGCCGAGCAGTCTTAAGAAATTCTTCTGCGTGTGATGGGATCACAGCATGCCACAAAAAAGTTTTTGAATGTTTTTCCAGGACAGGGTTTCTTGCAATCTCTCATCAGAGGCAAGCTGAGCTTTCCGGTGCCATCAAGGCAAGCCGAGTGGAGAAAGACCCATAGGCCCTCATCCTTCCAGAATATCTCCTGGACAAGCCCCATTGAAACGAACAGGAGCGGGGCAAGAGAACAGCAGTTCCTTTGAAGAGCTCCTCTTCATTTTGGTAGTACTTGTGCAGGAGAATGTCCAGATGGGTAGCACTTGAGGCTAATCCGTGGGACAGATCCCATCGTGATTTTGCCACCTCAAGCACCAGTGGTCTCTGCTCAGCTGCGGAACTGCCTAGGTACTGTACTGAGTCCTCTGCTGAGATCTCTTCCCAAAATTGCAGGCAAAACCGACTTCTGGCAAGACCCCTGGCTGAGAACAGTGACACCAGCCACAATGTCATTGTGAACGAGAAAGCATATCTTTGCCAGGAGCTCGTCTTCTTCATTTGCCCTTTTATATCCTGACCTTTTTCCTAAGGAGCAGCCAGAAAGCTTCATGTCTGTGCTGAAGCATCCACAGAGTTTTGGATTGATAACATAGTCCAGCCTCCCTCCCCCCCCCCCAAAAAAAAAACCCTGGAGCCCACCAGATGTTTTGCACTACAAATCCTATTAGTAGTGGCCATGCTGCTTGAGGCTCATGGGGGTTGTAATCCCAACACATCTTGGGGGCGCCCAGTTGTGGGAGGCTGCCATAGTTGTTTCTTTATGTATTCATTTTTTATAACGTACAAAAATAACAAACAGAAATAGAAATAAAAATGCAACCAGTCATAATTATCCCATCCCTCCTCCCCTCATAGGAAATCAATGATACTATTGTATCTATTACAATATATATCTATTACAATTTATGCATATCATAGAATCATAGAATAGCAGAGTTGGAAGGGGCCTACAAGGCCATCGAGTCCAACCCCCTGCTCAATGCAGGAATCCACCCTAAAGCATCCCTGACAGATGGCTGTCCAGCTGCCTCTTGAAGGCCTCTAGGGTGGGAGAGCCCACCACCTCCCTAGGTAACTGGTTCCATTGTCGTACTGCTCTAACAGTCAGGAAGTTTTTCCTGATGTCCAGCTGGAATCTGGCTTCCTTTAACTTGAGCCCGTTATTCCGTGTCCTATAAACATACAAGCACATATGTATCATTCTTCATCTCTTAAACATTTTCTTCTTTTTTTTGTAAGTCAGAAAAATAAAAAAGAGGAAGATAAGTTAACCCATTACAAAAGATGTATCTTTCATTATGTCAACCAAAAGGATTTGAATTCTTTTGGAATTTTATTCTCCCATTCCGATGAGGTTGTGTATACTATTTTATGTATTTATTTATTTATTTAGTACATTTCTATACTGCCCAATAGCCGAAGCTCTCTGGGCGGTTCACAAAAATTAAAACCATAATGAAACAACCAACAGGTTAAAAACACAATTACGAAATACAGTATAAAAAGCACAACCAGGAGAAAACCACGCAGCAAAATTGATATAAGATTAAAGTACAGAGTCAGAACTGTAAAATTTAAATTTAAGTTAAATTTAAGTGTTAAAATACTGAGTGAATAAAAAGGTCTTCAACTGGCGACGAAAGGAGTACAGTGTAGGCGCCAGGCGGACCTCTCTGGGGAGCTCATTCCTCCTCCTATGAAACAATACCAATCTTTATTAAATGTATCTTTGAATCTTGTTCCTTTTGTCAGTTTATTTGCCAGTCTCTCCCTTAAGGCTACATGCCAAACCTTACTGCCATAGTCCTTTCAACCTGAAGTCAGGCTGTCACTTTTCACGGACATCTTTTTAGCTGGTCATCAAACGAGTGCTTTTGTTATTGTGCTTTTCCAGGCGGGCTTTGCAGTCGGCTATGATCAAGGACGGGCTCATACCGTGGCTAGTGGAGGCTCTGAAGGATACGGACTGCATGTCGGATTACACCTTGGCCTACTCGGTTGCCTTGCTCATGAACCTCTGCCTTCGGAGCTCAGGTATCCAGCGTAATACAGTTGACGTCAGGCAAAGCTGGACATCACACTTGGCTGATGTCATTGAGACTTTTTCCCCTCACCGTGAATGGAGGCAGATGGCACCTCTACTTCCAAAGTCTAAGAGCATGGCTAGACGGGGCGATAGCCCAGTGATCGCCCCGGGATCGTCCTTGTGCGTCCACTTGACGCAGAGGGCATCCCGGGAGCAGGGAGGGACAATCCCTCCTTTGGCCTGGGATATCGCCCTACAGTTTAGTTCCGATTTTTCCGCAGTCTCAGGATGAACCCGAGGCTGCGGAACGTGTGGCCCGCTGTCACGGTTTTGTCCCAGCTCCTTGCGAGTAACTGCGAGGAGCTGGGGCACGGAGCGCCTCAGGAGCTCTGTGCCCATTGTGGGTGGGGTGGGGGAATGAGGAGGTGGTGTGTATTTTTTTTTTAAAAAAAAAAACTTTTTTCACAGGAGCGCTCCTGCACTCTTCTCGGATTTTTTTTTTTAAAATGGCGGCCGCGATGTCCTCTTCTCCCTTGGACATCGCATGCTGCGTGTAGACGAGGGCAACGATCTTGCGATCATAAAATTGAGAGGTCGTCGCCCTCCGCCCCCGTCGTCTAGCCACGGCCATGGTTTACCCCTGACGACATGAGGTTTAGCTGCAGCCTTTCTGGGCCTGCCTGGCTTATCGCTTTCTTAACCCACATGGTGGTGAGCCTGCCCTGTGTCAGGCTGGGGTAACGGATCGGCTTCCTCAAAGTCAGCAGAATCTTACCGTGCCCATTTTTCAAGCCGCAGCTGGCTATTGAGTTAACGGTGCCTAATTGTTTGTCAGCGGCTGTTCTAGACGAGACCGAGGTGCCGATGGTGGATGGCCGCTCTAAATTCAAAAAGCTTCCCTTTCACACACACACACACACACACACACACACACAGCATCCTATGTCTTTCTTTTGAACCTCCACAGGGAAGAAAATGTGTGTGAAGATGGCCAACGAGATACTCAAGGTCCTCTCGGATCTCCTCGGCCACGAGAACCACGAGGTACTTCCATAGCTAATATTTGCACGGGTAGAAAAGGGAGCAGACGAAGACATAACCGCCTTTATAGAATGAAACGGAGCACATTTTATTTATTCCAAATAAATTCCTGGGCGTTTGTCGCTCGGTGCCCAGTTGACGTTTTTTAGCTTGTAAAATGTGATCATTTCACTTCAAGACACAACCGGTTCAAGATGCTACTTTGGTTTAGTTGTAGTAGGGCAGAGGTAGTAGGCCTTTGTCCCTCCCCCAGATCATAGAAGCATAGAATAGCAGAGTTGGAAGGGGCCTACAAGGCCATCGAGTCCAACCCCCTGCTCAATGCAGAAATCCACCCTAAAGCATCCCTGACAGATGGTTGTCCAGATGGATGTTGTTAGACTCCATATACCATCAGCTTCAGCCAGTGTGGCCAGTGGTTAGGGATGGTGAAAGTTGTAGTCCAATATCCTCTGGGAGGCTGCAGGCTCACTTGCAGCAAAGGGACTGGATAGTGGGACTGGAAGGCCCTTAAAATTCCTGCATTGAGCAGGGGGTTGGACTCGATGGCCTTGTAGGCCCCTTCCAACTCTGCTATTCTATGATTCTAAAATGTTCAAGCCCATTACTGAGCTCAGTCAGTAATGTACTTTATTAGGGTGACCGTATGGAAGGGAGGACAGGGCTCCTGTATCTTTAACAGTTGCATAGAGAAGGGAATTTCAGCAGGTGTCATTTGTATGCCTGCTGCACCAGGTGAAATTCCCTCTTCATCACAACAGTTAAAGCTGCAGGAGCTATACTAGAGTGACCAGATTTAAAAGAGGGTAGGGCACCTGCAGCTTTAAATGTTGTGATGAAGAGGAAATTTCACCAGGTTCTCCATATATACAAACAGCACCTGCTGAAATTCCCTTTTTCAATACAACTGTTAAAGATACAGGAGCCCTGTCCTCCTTTTCATATGGTCACCCTAACTATATCAACATTTCAGAGCTGTTGTTAGTACTGTATGTTCAGTTTGCAAATTGCCCTCTGAACATGTGGGTGATGGCGTGCCCCAACTCCTCCAGATGCTGAGATCTGGAATCAGGAGTGTCACATGTGGGTATCCGCAGAAGGGCAGCATGACAACGAGTCCAATTGAGGTTCAAAGAAATACTTTTCAAGGACTTTAAAATAATCCCAGGAACTGGCAGACTGACATCCAAATGGACTGGATTATAATGACACAGCTGTCAGACATTCCTTTTTCCTTTTACCATTGGGGAGATTTTAAGAAGGGGCTGGAGTGCGGGGGGGGGCAGGTTAGGGAGGGCGCTTTTGTGGAGTCCGGAAGATTCTCTCTCCCCCCCCCATTCCTCTGTCTGGTCTGTTTTAGATTCAGTGCCTTTGGGGGGTGGGGGTGGGGACCTACTCTTTCATCTTTTGTAAAGTGCCATTTACATAGATGGTGCTATCCTAAATACACACATCGTATTCGTGGAACCAATTCAAGATGCTGGTTTTGACCTTAAAGCCCTACAGGGAAATAAAGTCTGAATATCTCCCGACAGGTTGGCCCTCCGCCACTGCCCCTGGGTTTTAGTACAGCCCGTATACTTCCTTTTTGGATGCTAGATCATCATCATTTGTCAGATGGAGGGCCAGACCTACAGAATATTTGTTTGTTTATTTATTTATTTATTTATTACATTTTTATACTGCCCAATAGCCGAAGCTCTCTGGGTGGTTCACAGACATTAAAACCATAATAAAACAACCAACAGTCTAAAAACACAAATACAAAATACCGTCTAAAAAGCACAACCAGGATAAAACCACGCAGCAGAAATTGATTTAACATTAAAATACAGAATTTAGAACAGTAAAATTTAAATTTAAGTTAAAATTAAGTGTTAAAATACTGAGAGAATAAAAAAGTCTTCAGAATCTCCCAGAATATTCCCTCTCCTACACCTTTGGGACCTAGGCTCTTAATGTGGTTAACTCTAGTGTTCTTGCTTGCTTGTTTATTTATTTATTTATTGAAGAAACATTTGCATCCCACCTTTCGTTTTAAAATAGAACAGCCAAAGCAACTTGCATCAACAATTTAAAACCAGCCATATAAAAAAATAAAATCAGACAGGTTACAGGAAGCCAAATTCCGTCTGGACATCAGGAAAAACGTCCTGACTGTTAGAGCAGTACGACAATGGAACCAATTTCCTAGGAAGGTCGTGGGCTCTCCCACACTAGAGGCCTTCAAGAGGCAGCTGGACAGCCATCTGTCAGGGATGCTTTAAGGTGGATTCCTGCATTGAGCAGGGGGTTGGGTGAAAGAAGGGGTATTGGCAGGTGCAGGTCTTGTTGTCTAATGGCCTGTACCCCCTCCCCACTTCCCCAGCCCAATCTAGCCCTGTCTTGCTCTGCTGGACAACCATCTGTCAGGGATGCTTTAGAGTGGATTCCTGCATTGAGCAGGGGGTTGGACTCGATGGCCTTACAGACCCCTTCCAACTCTACGATTCTATGATTCCATAAGGAACAGCGGATGAAAACGGCAGTCAATGTTGGAAACAGAGGCGGAAAGGTATTGACTTGCCTAAGGTCTCCTACGGAATTCGCAGCAGAGGTGAAATGTAACCTGGAGGCTTCCTGGCTCATATAATATACACTTAGCCACTATACAACGTAGTCAGATGGGGGAAATTAGCCCAGGTCGGGATGGTGTAAGAAAAGCTTTGCTGAAGAAATGATTCTCAAGGTCTGTCGGGACAGAGTTGTAGGAGGATCGGCATTAGGGACCTGATGCCTCTGTTGGTTAAAAATGGCCCATCCGTCAACCTTTCCCAGGACTCCCGGGGGGCATTCATCGTTCCCTCGGAACAGCCCCTCCTCTTCTGTTAGGTAGGACCAGTGTCTTGCCCTCTCTTCTAGGGGGGGAACACCCCTCCTCTCCAATCTGGCCCTGCCTACGAGCAGTACAGCAGGACCTGCCTCCTGACGGTAGAGGAGGGGCTACCCCAAAGGATAAAGAATGGGGAACGCCCTCTCCGAGCCCTGGAAACAGGAATTCTCAGTGGGAACGTCCTCTTCTCTTCCCTTGCAGATACATCCGTACGTGAATGGGGCGCTTTACAGCATCCTTGCTATTCCAGCCATACGAGAGGAAGCTCAAGCAATGGTGAGAGAGGCGGTGGCTGTATTTTATTTCCTCCTTGTGCAAAACGGGCCAAATTGGCAACCATGAATCTCAGAAGCCGGCTATTTAAAACCCACTCTTCAAAAAAGAAAAGAAAAAAAGAAAAGCAGCCTTATTTTCAAATACTGTTCTTTAAGTCATCCCTGCCCCCGCCCCCCAATATCAGCTGTCTTTTCTTGAAAAAGTCTAATGCTTTAGTGCAGAGGTGGGGAATAGATTTTAGGTGGGAGTCCAAAGTGCCCCCTACTGGGCTGGATGGTATCGGTGGGCATGGCCATGCGCCACTGATGTCATGGGGTGTGGCCACACTTATGACATCATGCCCCCCAACACACACACACACCCATTTTGCCTTTCTCCATGCTGAGAGGGGCACAGAATTCCACGCCCCTCTCAGCACGGCCAAAAGGATGCAGGTGGCCCTGAGTTCCGAGCTCTGTGCCGCAGGCACCATCCCCATGGGGGCAGCGTGCGCCGTGCAAATGGACTTAGCCACGGTCATGAGTCCCCAGCCAACGGGTTGGCTGGAGCTCCTTGAGCCACTGCTTCAGAGGTGGACCGCCTTGGCCTACTCTACACCTCCCCTTGTAGGGGATAACGTGAGGGCAGGCAAAGCGCTTGGTGTGCTTGCCTCCCCCCCATCCAGTTGGGAGGGGGAGCGTGCACTAAGTGACGTCAATCCCCTTGTTATCTCCGATATGTGATCCTAAATAACAAGGGGACACCCCTCCTTGCCTCCTCCCCAAGGCCTCTGGTAACCTTCGGACTGTTGAAGGAAAGTTGCAAGGAAGAAACTCCTCCAGACGGATTCAGACTCAAAGGCTTATCAAATTTGCAGATGACACCAAATTGGGTGGGATAGCTAATACCCTGGAAGACAGAAACAAACTTCAAAGTAATCTTGATAGGCTGGAGTGCTGGGCTGAAAAGAACAGGATGACATTTAATAGGGATAAATGCCAAGTTCTACATCTAGGAAATAGAAACCAAAGGCACAGTTACAAGATGAGGGATACTTGGCTCAGCAAACGAGAAGGATTTTGGAATTGTTGTAGATCGCAAGCTGAATATGAGCCAACAGTGCGATATGGCTGCAAGAAAGGCAAAGGCTATTTTGGGCTGCATTAATAGAAGGATAGCTTCCAAATCACGTGAGGTATTGGTTCCTCTCTATTCGGCCCTGGTTAGGCCTCATCTAGAGTATTGCGTCCAGTTCTGGGCTCCACAATTCAAGAAGGACGCAGACAAGCTGGAGCGTGTTCAGAGGAGGGCAACCAGGATGATCAGGGGTCTGGAAACAAAGCCCTATGAGGAGAGACTGAAAGAACTGGGCAGGTTTAGCCTGGAGAAGAGAAGATGGAGGGGAGACATGAGAGCACTCTTAAAATACTTGAAAGGTTGTCACACAGAGGAGGGGCAGGATCTCTTCTCGATCCTCCCAGAGTGCAGGACACGGAATAACAGGCTCAAGTTAAAGGAAGCCAGATTCCAGCTGGACATCAGGAAAAACTTCCTGATTGTTAGAGCAGTACGACAATGGAACCAGTTACCTAAGTAGGTTGTGGGCTCTCCCACACTAGAGGCCTTCAAGAGGCAGCTGGACAGCCATCTGTCAGGGATGCTTTAGGGTGGGTTCCTGCATTGAGCAGGAGGTTGGACTCGATGGCCTTGTAGGCCCCTTCCAACTCTGCTATTCTATGATTCTAGATACCACACGTGTAGGAGGGAGACAAGATTCCAGTTACCCGGAGCCTGAGCTCTCTGCCTGAATGTAGATCAGGCACAGTTTTATGCCATTTGAAAGCAATTGCAAAAAACAACAACCTTGACCCTCCCCAATTTCCCCCTTTGTTTTCATCTGTTAGATTGTACAGACCCTGCCGACAGATAATAATACAAAGGCCACGTACTATGCATTCTGAGATTTTATCAACATTGATGTGTATTCATCTCTGTTCTGTCCTTTAGGGTTATCAAGCATACAAAATGTGATCTCTTTCATTATTTACATACGTCTAAATTCTTTATCGGGACCGTGGGTGGGAATTTAGAAGTGGGGGGAGCGGGGCCTGCGGATGGAGCTGAAGCCTCTGCGGGCTGGCTGGGGAACCTCCGTGGGCCAGATTGTGCTGATGGGGTGGAGGTTCCCCACCACTGGCTTAGCTGAGATACTTTATTTCTGAAGCAATCACATCTCAGGCCCCTTCACTGGCATGTTCACGCAAAACATACCCAGCAGAGTAGAGCTGATGGGTCTCTCCAGAGCTGCCACCCAGCGGCACTACAGCAGGTGCTCCAGAGAGCCCTGCCGGCCCAACTGTTCCGCTGTGGCAAGTGCAGGGCTCCCCGGACCAGCCACCCCCCGCCCTCTGGCTTGTTCTGAGTGAGCCAGTGGGTGGGTGGGCAGGCTTGATCTCTGAAGGACCGTGCCAGCCATAAACAGTGTCCAGCATGTCTCTACAGAGAATCAGCCAGGCCCAGATGCTTGGCTCTGAGGAGGAGGGGGGGTCCTTCCTGTACTACGGGCAATTTATAGGGACACCCTCTCCCACAATGCCTGGCTCTGAGGTTTAAAATCACTTCACTGGCTGCCAGTTAGTTTCCGGGTGATGTATAAAGCGTTGGTTATTACCTTTAAAGCCCTACATCAGTGGTTCCCAAACTTTTTCAGGTAACCACCCCCTTGGTTCCACAAACTCATGCCCAGTGCCCCCTACCCTACCCTATAAAAATTATTATTCAGAATAGCCGTTTTCAATGACCCACTAAGAAAGATAATAACAATAAAATTCAAAACAGAAACAATTAATTGAATATTTATTCAGAATCCGAAGCACCCGCCGCAGGCTTGCTGAGGGAGGGAGGGAAAAGAGAGCGAACGCTTCTGTTTTACAGCCGGCATGACGGGGCACACCAAGCAGGGTATGTCTCTTCATTAGTGTTTTGGTGCTTTGGAAACATTTCAATTCACTGTTAAAAGGACTCTTCTTAAACGGTATTAATACATGTGTGGATTCTTCCCCTAGATGGCTTGGGACCAAACTACCTTCTCCCATAAAAATGTCCCTGGGTGTTAAGACCTTCTGGAGAGGCTCTTCTCGGAAAATACCACCTCGAGCCACCCCCTGCCACCCCTTTGCCTCTTAGCACCCCACTGCTGCCCCCTTGCCTCTTAACGCCCCCCTATGCAATCCCACTGCCCCCAAGGGGGCAGTACCGCCCACTTTAGGAACCACTGCCCTACATGGTTTGGGTCCAAGTTACCTGCAGGATCGCCTTCTCCTGTACAATCCGCCCCGCACACTCAGGTCCTCTGGGAAGGGTTTACTCCAGTCAGCCACAACCAGGCTGGCAACTATTCCTCAGAGGACCTTCTCTTCTGCTGCCCCCAGACTGTGGAATGCCCTGCCGGAGGAGATTCTTCAGCTCAGAGCTCTCTCTGAGACAGCTGTAAAGACTAGGTGAAATAGGGACATAGCTGGGAGACGCCAGGGCAGGGGGACACATGGCAGCCATCTGGGCTGTGTGTGGACATGGCAGAGGGCTGCACGTCCCCTCCCATTTCAGGCAGCAGGAGAGGCGGCACTGGCCTTGCCCAGCATCATGGAAGCTGCTTCCCCATTGCACAATGCCAGGCTGCTTGGTGTACGCACGAAGGGAGGCTCATTTTACCCTCGTGTAATTTCCATGGGGGCTACTTGGTTTGTAGTTCATCCGCATAATTGAAATTACTCCCAGTAATTGTTCTCCGTTAGTATTGGCTCCTCGCTTTCCACAAGTCCTGTAAATTAGCTACACTCACTGAACTGTTTCTGTTCAGAAGGACCGAAGCACTTAACCCTAATCCTAGAACTGCCTTCTCTTTTCCTTTCCTATTGGATTGCGGATCTACTATAAGTGGATGGGATCGCCTGTTGACAGCAGCTAGCTCTGTCCTGAACAGGTTTCTTCAGAAATGAGTCCTGCTAAGTTCAGTGAGGCTTACCTCTAACACAGCCTTCCTCAACCTGGAGCGCTCTAGATGTGTTGGACTGCATCTCCCAGAATGCCCCAGCCAGCTGGCTGGGGCATTCTGGGAGTTGTAGTCCAACACATCTGGAGCGCCTCAGGTTGAGCAAGGCTGCTCTAAGAACATAGCCACGCACACATTCAGCAGTAAACCAGAATCCCTGAGAATCCCGGCTTGCAGCCTGTTTGCTCCCATTTGGCTCTTCCCACTTGTGGGAGAGGCTGACCTACCCAGAAACGAAAAGCTTAGCGCTCCTGGCTTCTTGTGTTCCTTACAAGCTTGTTTGGGATTTCAACCGGTTCTGCCTCAATACAAACAGGGCCTTGCTAGACGGAGGTTTAGCCCGGGGCTCGCCCCTGTGCGTCCATATGACGCACAGGGGATCCCAGGATCAGGCAGGGGTGAAACCTCCCTGGGCACGGGGTAAGTGGAACTCCATTTAGCCCGGTGTTTCCTGTGGTCCCGGCCTCAGGTCGGGCTGAGGCCGGGACCACGGGCGTGTGGACCGTTCCGCCGCTTTTCCCGGCTACCGCAGTTACGCGCGAGTAGCCGGGAAAAGCGGCGGATGGGCCACAGCGCTCCATAGGAGTGCTGTGCCCATTGGGCTGAGGGGGGGGGGAATCGCAGGGGAGGGAGAGATGGGAGCCAGGGGGGAGAAGAGTGGACCCGGCAGGAGAGATGGGCAGGGGAGAGCAGAGCCAGGGTGGGGAGATCGCGGCCGGGGGTCGGGAGGAGGGGGCATTGGACATGGCGAGCGGGGGGGTGGACGGGTGGGCGAGCGAACATGGCGAGTGGGGGGACGGGCGGACGGGCGAGCCGGCGGGGGGGGCGTCAGACATTGTGTGTGGGGGAAATCGGGGCCAGGGGGGAGCGGGGAACCCTTAAAAAAAAAAGACTTACCTTATCGTTGGTGCGCTCCTGCGCACATGGCCCCTTTAAGTGTTAAAAAAAAATGGCCGACGCGACGGGGCTTTCCCTTACCCTGTCGCGTCTCACGTGTAGACTGGGACGACGGCCCGCGCTAGCTGCAGCGCGGCCTCGCCCCTACTCCCCACCGGATTAACAGGTAGGCCTAGCAAGGCCCACCGTCAGTTCTGCTGGGGGAAATGGAAAAAGACCCCACAGGCTTGGCCCAAAGTTGAGTTTTGCCCCTTGTTCTGTAAGGAACAGTTGCAAGGTCATCAGTGCCATTCCTTGCAAGGAGTTATCTGTGACAAATTGGGCCCTTAATGGAACTGCAGAGCATTGTGAGGGAGGGCGCCTATCACCCGCTATTCCTGTAGCTGTTCGTGATGAATGGGAAGAGGTGATGAATTGCCTTCTGCAGAAATGCTGCTATCTTTTTGGGGGAAGATAACAATGTCCCACAACCAAATAGCATGACAAAAGCTGGTATCTCTTCTGATTTGTTCTCTCTCTCTCTCTCTCTCTCACACACACACACATACACACACACACACACAGAGCCATTGTGCAGAATCCGTTTAAGTGTAAACCTGATGGATGCTTGTGTTCTTGCCTTAGATTCCTATCTTATCTTCCCTTCCCTGTTCTAAAAAGCTATCTCTGAAGACCCAGGGTTTTTAAATTGGTGGTTCAAATGGCTTTGTTTTTAAATCGCCACTCATCAACAATTCTTCCCATATCACTTGAAAAAGGCTTGCAATTCTGTTTAGAACCCCCCCTGGAGGAGTTTTGATATCCTATTTTCTAGCAAGAGAGTCTTATTACTTGCTAGGTCACTTCTATTAGGTAAAATTAAAAAAAAAATGCAAGTGAAGGCGGTTGTCTTTTAGGGGAATAAAAATCCAAACAGGAACAGTGTCATCATGCCTGTATTAGGACCAATTGCAGTCATAAAGCAGTCAGCTAGCTTTTGTGGGTTCCCCCCCCTGCCCTTTGCACCCTTTATTTGTCTAGAATTGACTTCTGCAATGCACTTTATATAGGGCTACCTTTGTGCCTAGTCCGGAAACTTCAACTAGTTCAAAATATGGCAGCCAGGTTGGTCACTGGTACATCTAGGGGTGTCCACATAACACCAGTTTTAAAATCTCTTCACTTGCTGCCAATTCGTTTCCGGGCAAAGTATAAAGTGTTGGTTATCACCTTTAAAGCCCTACGTGGTTTGGGTCCAGGCTACCTGCGGGATCGCCTTCTCCCATACAATGTGCCCCACACACTCAAGTCCTCTGGGAAGAATCTACTTCAGTCAGGAAAGACTAGACTGACAACCATAATCCAGAGGACCTTCTGGAGAAGACTCGTCAGCTTAACAGACTTTTAGCATTCAAGAAAGCTATCAAGACTGATCTCTTCTGGCAGGCCTATCCAGTGGAATTTTAGTATGTTTTTAGGATGCTTTTAGGATGTTTTTAAACAGTGTATACCATGTTTTTAATCAGTATTTTATGTATTTTATGCTTCTTGTTCCCCGCCTCGATCCAATCGGAGAGGCGGGTAAGAAATTTATTATTATTATTATTATTATTATTATTATTATTATTATTATTATTATGCCTGAGGAAGATTCCTGTGAAACCCAAAAGCAGCTCAGTTCTTTGCAAGATTTAGTTAGTCCTAATAAAGATACTCTGGTACATTGGCTTGGACAAGGTAAGGAAGATCTTGAGAGCCATGCTAGGGTTCGCTATGCCAGGCAGACCCAGTTATATAAATCACATTTAGATGTGAGCTTTCACCGTTATATACAGGAAGCACAACCAGAAATTCGTTCTGTCTGAATTTTTATATGAATTTACGCAATTTGCATATCTTGAAGCTATATGTGAACCAGAACGCACTCGTGCACCGACATATGCCTTTCTCAGAATCTGTGATGCACTTTCACAACTCCAAAAATGTGTATGCTAAGGAAAAGTGAGCACAGAAATGTGTATATTAAAGTATGCACAAAAACATATTAATCTTAGGGAACTAGAATGTGAAAAAATTGTGCACACTAGGAAATGTATGTGCATATTGGGAGAAATGTGCACAAAAGATTCATAAGAATGTTTGTGCAAACGTTTCCCCCCCTGAATTCTTAAACTGCGTTCTTCTTGAATTCTGGCTCCACAATTCAAGAAGGACACAGACAAGCTGGAGCGTGTTCAGAGGAGGGCAACCAGGATGATCAGGGGTCTGGAAACAAAGCCCTAAAGAACTGGGCATGTTTAGCCTGGAGAAGAGAAGATGGAGGGGAGACATGATAGCACTCTTCAAATACTGGAAAGGTTGTCACACAGAGGAGGGCCAGGATCTCTTCTTGATCCTCCCAGAGTGCAGGACACGGAATAACGGGCTCAAGTTAAAGGAAGCCAGATTCCAGCTGGACATCAGGAAAAACTTCCTGACTGTTAGAGCAGTACGACAATGGAATCAGTTACCTTGGGAGGTTGTGGGCTCTTCCACCCTAGAGGCCTTCAAGAGGCAGCTGGACAACCATCTGACAGGGATGCTTCAGGGTGGATTCCTGCATTGAGCAGTGGGTTGGACTCGATGGCCTTGTAGGCCCCTTCCAACTCTGCTATTCTATGATTCTATGATTCTGGTGCAGAAATGGGCCAAAACGAAGTCAAGGTTGGAAAATGAGAAATTGAGCAAAACTGAAATTGACAGATTTGGATCATTCCCATTCACAGCATCGAAGTATATTCGAGACAGCAGTAAACTACTATCGAATGCAATCTAAGAGGAATTAAATAGAAAAACCTGGCCTTTACCAGAAGTAAAACCGATAACACTGCAGCTTCCCTTCTGTAGGAGAAACCCTGGGTTAACAGGAGAGAAATATGAAACAAAGCAAATGAGTATTTCTGAAGTCAGACAGTTTTGGCCAAATGGGAAAGTATAGTCACTGAGTTTCCTTCCATACAGAAATCCTCTCCTGGCTACCTCTTTCAGGAGTATAATTTAGGGCGGGAAGGCTGTTTTGTTGCTGCCATTATTAACCAAAGGGGAGCCCCAAGTCCTTGGTGATGTACCGTGATTCACCCAGGGATCTACCAATAGATCCAGACTTTCCTTCTACTTACACCTGAGCTAGAGGTAATAAATAACACATTAAGGGCATACAGTCAGCTGCGTTAAATGCTGCCTGGTTCAGATGTGTGCGTGTGTTTTTATGGCATATGTATGTATCTTGCATTCTTTATTCTAGTTATCCAATATGCACTCAACACCTCCATCATAATCTTAGGGCTCTTTTCCTTGTTTGTTATACATGAGGAGGGCTGAACATCAGGTGTTCTCCTGTCCATCACTGTAAAGTTTGTAAAGAATTATGATTCTAGTCCATACTGTCTCGAAGGATCAGGGCTGGTAAAATACTCCCTTAACGATTCTATCTTATTCAGCAACCACAGTGCTGTTTCCCTGTACAGGTGAGGAACTAAGACCTGGAGTCAGGCCTGTGATACCTGTTGACTGGCCTCCCCTCTCAATCACAGTGCCTGTCCTGATGTCGTAGTGCTTCAATCCAGGGAGACAGTCTTAAATCAATCTCTGTTTGGTTTAGGTGGCAGAAATATGTCTGCTATGGATATTGTGGAAGGCTTCTTTCCCTCAGAGCGGGGCAGTGTCCTCACTGGTGGGCGGAACAGAGCGTCTGCAGTTGGGTTCAGCTGCCTCTCTGCAGTGCGCAGCGCCAGTGAAATGACCCCCGGTGCTGGGGTCACCCATACGAACCACTGACACGGCTCTGTTTTCCAACCCATCCAGGAAATGGAAGACATTCTGCGCGGCTACATCGAGGAAGGAAACGCCGACATGATCCAACAGATTGAGTTTATTATCAAGCAGCTTAAATCAGGTCAGAGGGACACGCAGTTATTGTTGAGCAGGCGGATCCGTCATGGCAATCTTTAAAAATGCTTGCATAAAATAAAATAAATAAATAAATGAAAATATTTGTGGGAAAGGAGAGCAAGAAGCAGAGTCAGCCTTGGAATTTTTAAATCGGGAACATCTACGCTCTAGGGTCAATTCACATGACTCTTTTACAGTGCAGTGCTAACCATTGTTTTCAGTTGGAGTCACATCGAGGACACTTTGCTCTTAGGTTTGCAGCCCAGCAGCCTTTTCCTAAACCTGTTTACTTAGAGGAAAATCCCTCTGAGTTCAGTGGCAAGTACTTGTTGTTATACTTGCACCTTTGCAGCATAATCCTGTGCTTACTCATAAATCCTACTGATGAGATTATTTCTAGATAAGGTGCAGGAATCCACCCTAAAGCATACCTGACAGCCACCTGTCAGGGATGCTTTAGGGTGGATTCCTGCCTTGAGCAGGGGGTTGGACTTGATGGCCTTATAGGCCCCTTCCAACTCTACTGTTCTATGATTCTAGATAGGTGCATTTAGGACCACAGCCTTAAGTGTGGTGACTGCATCTCTAGCGTTTCCATCCATCATGTGGTAGCTGTGTCGTTATTTCACCACACGACTGGACTGCAACTTACAATGCGCTTAGTACATTGCTGCTTATCCAGATTTGAAATTCTTGCAGCGGAGTGCTTGAATGGTACGATTTGGCCAGGTGAAGACCTTTTCATTTTCTCAGCATTTTAACGGTCTTTCAACTTGATTTTAACTTTGCTGTTTTAGATTTGTATTTTAACTCTGTATTAGTTTCTGCATTGCTGCTGGGTTTTATCCTGGTTGTGTTTTTATATTGCGTTTTATACTATGCTTTTATACTGTGGGTTTTATATTTTGAATGGTTTTTATGGTTTTCATTTTTGCAAATTGCCCAGAGAGCTTTGGCTGTTGGGCAGGATAAAAATGCAATAAATAATAATAAATCGACAGACAGACAGACAAAGTGCCCACACAGCCTCTCTGATGTGGACTGAGCTGGGTATTATTATTATTATTATTTATTTATTTATATAGCACCATCAATGTACATGGTGCTGTACAGAGTAAAACAATAAATAGCAAGACCCTACCGCATAGGCTTACATTCTAATAAAATCATAATAAAGCAATAAGGAGGGGAAGAGAATGCACCAAACAGGCAGTATAAAAGTCAGAACCTGAGTCACAACCATCTTTAACCTTGTTGCTATCGTGCCACTGCCCCCCCCCCAAATATGACACTTTCACTCAACTCTAGAAGATGGCAAAATCTTTGCGAGACGTTTTTGCCCTGCCTTTCAAAACTGTGAAAATCAATGGGCTGAATACTTGAGGGCTTCAAAAGGAAACCTCTGGATCATGCCCATAGAGCGTCAGAACGTGCATATTTTCTCTTACATATCTTCTTGTGGTTTTTTCCCCTCAGAAGATCCATTGGATGATAATGTTGAGTCTGATGATGAGGAGAAGGAAGATAATGATGAAGTAAGTTTTGAGAGCCAGCCACCTGAATGTCCGAATGCATTTCTCATATTCGTAAGCTCCATCAAACTCGGGGTGGTGAACCTGAGTCTGGGTTACCCTCTCCTCCCTCGCTGCAGGAAGCCTCATGTTGCCTGGCTCCATTTCCCGACTTGGCATCATGAGGAGAAGGACCAGAACGTAGATCTGTCTTCCTGTGCCGTTTGATTGCCTGAGACTGCGTGACTTTCCTGAGACCATTCAATGGGGAGCATCATAGCTAAGCAGAATTTGAACCTGGCCAAGAATTGTAGCCGCTGTATCCCACTGGCTCTCTTCTTTCATATCATGATGGGTGTGTGTGTGTGTGTATATACATACACATAAACGCGCCGCACACTCCGCCCCACACACTCAGGCCCTCTGGGAAGAATCTACTTCAGCTAGCAAAAACTAGATTAACAACTGTTACCCAGAGGACCTTTTCTTCTGCTGCCCCCGGATTGTGGAATGGCCTGCCGGAGGAGATTCGTCAACTTGACAGTCTTTTAGACTTTAAAAAAAAGCAATAAAGACTGATCTTTTCCGGCAGGCCTATCCAGTGGAATTTTGGAATGTTTTAAGGATGTTTTAAAGATGTTTTAATCATGTGTGGTATGTTTTTAATCACTTTTTAACGTGTATTTTATATCATGTTTTTATACTGTTTGTTTTATACTTTGAATGGTTTTAGTTTTTGTGAACTGCCCAGGGGGCTCCAGCTATTGGGCAGTATAAAATGCAATAAATAATTATATATATAGATATAGATGTATATGTAGATATATATTGTTGTATAGGGGTGGTTCTTTTTCAGGACCAATTTAGGGCTTGTTTGTATTAACCTACTGTGACATTTGTGCTGTTCTTAGGTAAGAGCTGGGATTTTCTAGAACTCAGTGGAGCCAAATTCAGCTACTCAGTGCTCCTGTGTTGGTGTTCAGTCAACTGGCGTCTTTGCTGCTGCTGCCAATTAGTGTGGTGCTGAACTCAGTCAGATAGATTTTTTCCTTGGAAACACTGTTTGTTCAGACCTGCGTGGCTCCGTTGTTTCCCGGCGTTATTACTGTTTCTGCATCACCCCAACCTCTCGCGGCCCTCCTTCCTGAATGATTCCCATGGGTTCTTTCACCCAATCGGGAGTCACGTATTGAACAGGATGACATCACGACTCTTTGCCAGATGTGACGAGGTCACAAGTTGTCAGTAAATTAAGTCACAACCCATTGAACTCGGCTGTGCCACTGAAGGCAATTGAACTGAGGGCAAGTGGGAGGGCGTTTCAAATCAATATGTGAATATTTTTGCAAGGAGCGTTGAGCAATCAGCAAGGAGGGGAGGTTCTTTTTGGCATTGCCAAAAGTGTTCACACAAAAAACACTTTTGGCCCAATCCTAACCTTTGGGCTTATATTGCTGACATGCCCACCTACTTTAACTACCAGACGGACCTGCTGAGCAGGCTTCTGGGATGATGCACTGATATAGAGCCTTCATCTGCTCTCTTCCTGCTTGTATTCCTCCTCTATTATTCATTTATTAGGAAGATTTATATGCCGCCTTTCAATCAGATAACTCCCACAGCAGCAAACAACAGGTTATCATAATACATAAGAACATAAAAGGTGCCAGGCTGGTTCAGACTGAAGGTCCATCTAGTCCAGCACGCTGTTCACACAGTAAACAAAGCAGAACATGGTGCAACAGCACCCTCCTGCCCATGTTCCCCAGCAACTGGTGCACACAGGCTTACTGCCTCTGATACTGGGGATAGGACATAGCCATCAGGGCTAGTAGCCATGGATAGCCTTTGCTTCCAGGAATTGATCCAACCCCATTTTAGAGTCATCCAAATTGGCAGCCATCACTACATCTTGTGGTAGTGAATTCCATAGTTTAACTGCGTATTGTGTGAAGAAGTCCTTCCTTTTATTTGTCCTAATCTCCCACCATTCAGGATGAGCCCTTTGGGTTCTGGTATTTCGAGAGAGCGGGAACAATGTCTTCTCTATCCTCATTCTGCACACCATGCATAGTTTTGTGCACCTCTATCATAGAATCATAGAATCGTAGAGTTGGAAGGCGCCTGTAAGGCCATCGAGTCCAACCCCCTGCTCAATGCAGGAATCCACCCTACAGCATCCCATGCACAGGCGAGAAATATACACAGAACCCCAAAAGCTTTAGGCTTCTTGCCGATGGATGGTTCTCTTCAGATCTGCAGCCCCATACAAATTAGAAGTCAGCACATAGTGTACTTTCTGGCAGGGAGGGTGAAAGCAAAGTGGGTGAAACTCCGCCCACTCAGGCCAACATCCTAGAAACCATAGACTTACAAACTGCAGACATACATTTGGGAACTGACTTGTGGGGTGTAACGCCACAGTTCCCTTCAAGCCTCTATGGCAGGGGGTGCAAAAGTTCTGCCCACCTTGCCATTGCTGGCAGCTCACCAGACACCCCCTCCCAGCTGCCTATGCCTTGTTTATCTCTAATACTCCACCAGAGATTGGAGATAAATAAAGGAACCCTTCCTTTATCTCTGATGGAGATCAAAGATTACCTGTAATTGCACGGAAAGGGGAGTAGTTGTGGCGTTATACCCCCACAAGTCAGTTCCCTAATGCATGTCTGTGGAATTGGTAAGTCTGTGGTGTGTTTAGAATGTTGACCTGAGTGGGCGGAGTTAGAATGTCTGGGGGGGGGGGAGTGATATATAAGGGAAGGACGGAGGGGATTTGGGAGAGAACTTTAGGTCCTCTTAGAGTCTAAGTTTTGTGAACCGCCCAGAGAGCTTCGGCTATTGGGCAGTATAAAAACGTAATAAATAAAAGAAATAAAATCATAAATGAATGATTCAGCCTTTAGTGCTTGAGCTCTCTGTGTGTAGAGTGCTTGGGTTCTAGAGAGTTTGAGGTTCAGTGTATAGAGTGGGGTGTGCAGATAGACAGTTTGTGTAAAATAAACAATACTGACAATAAAATCCAAGAGTGAATGTGTGTGTGACAGGAAAGCGTGCATGTGGATGGGTGAAAGGAGTGGATGAGAGGTTTCAAAAAGGGTTTTAATTGTTTTATTTTGAAACCAAGCTTGTGAACTTTCGAAATAAATTTTAATTCTTTTGTTTTTAACTACCACAAAAATCCCACGTGTCTGTTTGGCATTTATCATCTGAAGTTTACACATTTAGCACCCACTCTGACAATAATTCACCTCAGCACATATAACTCACAGTGTATTATTTTATATATTGAAATCCATTCTCCATTTAACCCCTTTCTCCACATAGTTTGGAGGAAGGTGGTTTTTATCCCTCGCCTCAGGCGTATCAAGCGGTGGTGCTTGGCTTGAGCAGGGAGTAGCCGCGGCCGGGCCTGGTGTTCAGAGCCTGTATCTTGGCAATAGTCTCTGGAGGAGGCTTCAGTGCCCCCAAAATGTGTCCATCCCCACCCCCAGTGTGTGCGTGTACAGACCACGGATCCCCTGGCAAAACTGGGGACCTTGGAGCCAAAAAGGTTGTGCACCCTGATCTATAAAACAAATTGAGCTGTACAAGAACATGATCCTGCACAGCCTTGGGAAGTTCGGATAAAGGGGAGCCCTTATGCAGGAGAAAAGCTATTTGCCTTTCCCCCTTTTCCCCCTCCTTTTTAATGTTTTTGAAAGAATCCCCTACTACATTCTGGTCTGGAGAGAAATACACTGTGCTTCCCCTAAGATGCTGGCGAGTGGCCCCCACACCACTTATTTACTTATTTAAAATATATGTAGGTTGCTTTTTAGAGCAAAATCCCTCCCAAGGCGGCTTTCAACATATAATTTTACAATATACAAATAACAAGAAATTTTAAAACCATGGAACACCATAGTAATAAGATTAATAACTAATAGGATCTAGCAATAATAACGCTAAATCATGTAACATGTAGCCCAGTATAATAATAATAATAATAATAATAATAATAATAATAATAATAATTTCAGCTAAAATCACATCAGATACAGAGCATTCCAATAAAAGCCTCATTTACCGGAAGTCAAGAGCAAACGAATGAGTTGTTGTTAGGGTCTGTTTAAAGGCCTACAGTGATGGGGCCTGACGTGCCTCCATCCGAAACATCCTTGGCTGACCATAGAGATCATGACAGGGGAAGGGAATTGCAGTGGAGCTTCAAACAGCTGGGATGGTTTAGCTTGGAAAAAACTTGGCCATCTTGGCCCTGTGGGGAAGAAGAAAGACCGAGGGGACAGGAGCAGGCCGAAGAAACATCGGGGCCTGCTCCTGTTGGACTCTCCCCCCACCCCCACAGGGCAAACTGCCATCTTGGCCCTGTGGGGAAGAAGAAGGACCGAGGGGACAGGAGCAGGCCGAAGAAACATCGGGGCCTGCTCCTGTTGGACTCTTCCCCCACCCCCACAGGGCAAACTGCCATCTTGGCCCTGTGGGGAAGAAGAAAGACCGAGGGGACAGGAGCAGGCCGAAGAAACATCGGGGCCTGCTCCTGTTGGACTCTTCCCCCACCCCCACAGGGCAAACTGCCATCTTGGCCCTGTGGGGAAGAAGAAAGACCGAGGGGACAGGAGCAGGCCGAAGAAACATCGGGGCCTGCTCCTGTTGGACTCTTCCCCCACCCCCACAGGGCAAACTGCCATCTTGGCCCTGTGGGGAAGAAGAAGGACCGAGGGGACAGGAGCAGGCCGAAGAAACATCGGGGCCTGCTCCTGTTGGACTCTTCCCCCACCCCCACAGGGCAAACTGCCATCTTGGCCCTGTGGGGAAGAAGAAAGACCGAGGGGACAGGAGCAGGCCGAAGAAACATCGGGGCCTGCTCCTGTTGGACTCTTCCCCCACCCCCACAGGGCAAACTGCCATCTTGGCCCTGTGGGGAAGAAGAAAGACCGAGGGGACAGGAGCAGGTGGAGAATGTGGATAGGACATTTCTCTCCCTTTCTCAAAATACTAGAACCCAATGGGGTCATCCCATGAAGCTGATTGGTGGGAGATTCAGGACAGATGAAAGGAAGAACTTCTTCACACAGCGCAGGGTTAAATTATGGAATTCACTACTACAAGATGTGGTGATGACTACCAATTTGGATGGCTTTAAAAGGGGGGGTGGATGAATGCCTGGAGGAGAAGGCTATCAATGGCTACTAGCACAGATGGTTGTGTGCTACCTCCAGTATTCAAGGCAATAAGCCTGTGTGCACCAGTTGCTGGGGAACATGGGTGGGAGGGTGCTGTTGCACTATGTCCTGCTTGTTCATCCCTGACCGATGGCTGGTTGGCCCCTGTGTGAACAGAGTGCTGGACTAGATGGACCCTTGGTCTGATCCAGCATCAGGGCACTTCTTATGTTCTTAAGGAGCGGGCAGATAGGTAGGGCCAGAAATGGCTGGGATGGGAGTAAAACTGATGGATTAGTGAGCTATTAGCCACAACCTCTAAATGGAACCTCTGTGTTCAGAAGCAATCGACCCCTAGATGCTAGACATATGGCGGACCAGAAGAGTGGATGGCTGTCACTGCCATGCCCTGCTTGTGGGCTTCTAGAGGAAACTTGGTTGTTGGGAGGAGTTTATAATGGAGACTATGCCAGAACTTTAGCAGAATCATTTCTGACAGTAATTCTATTCCTCTAAGGGCACAGGGATTAGCTAATCCTTGGATTAGCTGGTTGGTTAGCTGGGCATACAAGTCTAAATGCCACCAGGGCCATTTGCAGGACAGAGTGCTTTAAAAAAAAGGAAAGGAAAGGAAATAATGATTTGTTGACACAACTTTATGGCTTAAAGGTTGGGCCGTTGGGCTTTTGCAATGCAGGAAGGAATTAGTTGCCATTGTCAGGAAGAATTGTGCAACAAAAGGGCACATATACGTCTTGGACTTTGCCTTCTGGAGAAAGAGCTCAGGGATGTAGAAGCATCCTGAAATCATGAGCCTCCACCCCGTTCCGGCAGCTTTCGAACGGACACCTGGTCAATTAAGGTGTCCGTTTCTGCCTGTGACCTGCAGAGCCTGCTTTGGTTGGGCCAAGAGGCAGGGTGCCACTTTTAAGGATGGCCAAGGTGCCAGAAACATAAGATCAGACCCTCCCACTAATTTACACTCAACCAGGGACCTTTTCCTATGCGTGCCTTATTGAGCCCGATCTGTCATGATGATGGGCCCTCGGCAGCGATAGAGAGCTGCCAAAGTAGGGTGGGAGAGCAGAAGACCCAAGTCCACAGGACTGAGCACGAAGGGAAAATCCAGCAAGCAGGCAGGGAGGCAGGCAGTGGAGCAAGCCCTTACAAGAGCCAGGCAGATGAAGTGAAGACCGAGTGTAGCCCAGGCAAAGACTAGGCCTGACCTAGCATCCCCTGTAGCCCAACCTGGTCAAAGAAAGCCAGGGGGCTGTCTCAGGAGGTGAGGTGGTGGTAGTGGTGGTGGGAATCATTTTCGATATTGTAGCCCAGTGAGCCTTAAGAACATAAGAAGAGCCCTGATGCTGGATCAGAGCATGCGTCCATCTAGTCCAGCACTCTGTTCACACAGTGGATGGCCAGCCGCCGGCCAGGGACCCAAAATTAGGTCATGGTGCAATAGCACCCTCCCACCCATGTTCCCCAGCAACTGGTGCACACGGGCTTACTGCCTTGGAAACTGAAGGTGTACATGAGGCAACGTCACACATTCCCGGTTCTAACTCTCTCCTGATGTTGGCTTCCTTCTGTACAAGCCCTGAATCCAAGGACAAAGCGGTGTGTTCATGTGCTTCCTCACTCTTCCCTTTCAGCTTCCAGTTCAGTTCTAATATAGTTTGTGATGACATCTAAATCTGCAGACTCCGGTTCATGCCCGGCCTTTAAATCTGCAGACTCCGGTTCATGCCTTTGCTGATTGGGACATCAGGACACACTAAAGTTATGCTAATCAGGAAGCAGAAAGGGAAGCCACAAAAGAGAGAGAGAGAGTGGAGGGGGAGGAGGGAAATTGTGAGCCTACAGCTTGTTTGTGATCTTCCAAACCACAATTTGAACGTTCGTCTGAATGGAGTGATTGGCTCTGTTCGCACATAATGGTTCGTACGCCATGTGGCTTATGTTAAGTCTAGTTTGTTCTTTAGTCATGAATTATCTTGCAGACGAGCAAGTAAACCACAGCTTCTTTCCTTACTTCCGATTTGGTTTTCTCCCATCCATTTTGCCAGCCTTCAGGGCAGGTTCACTCTATTTCAGGGCAGATGTCAACAAAAACAAGCCAAGGATATAAGCCATAGTTCTTGGTTCAGACTTCCCAGCAAACCACGGGCTTGTTCAGACAATATGCTAAGCCATGCCTAGGCCACTAGCCCTTTTGTAGCAAATGGTTAATGAGCATGTTTAAACCATGGTTATATAGCCACCATGGGAATTGTTCACACGACTTGCTAAGCTATAGTGGACCTGTTCAGACAACATGCTAAACCATGATGGTTAAGTGTTTTGAGCTAAACATTATGGCTTAGTGTGATGTGCATAGTTAAATAATGGAACTCACTACCACAAGGTGTAGTGATGGCCACCAATTTGGATGTCTTTAAAAGGATAAATTCCTGGAGGCAAAGGCTATCAATGGCTACTAGCTCTGATGGTTGTGTGGTATATCCAGTATTCGAGGCAGTAAGCCCGTGTGCACCAGTTGCTGGGGAACATGGGCGGGAGGGTGCTGTTGCACCATGTCCTGCTTGTTCATCCACTGGCCGATGGCTGGTTGGCCACTGTGTGAACAGAGTGCTGGACTAGATGGACCCTTGGTCTGATCCAGCATCAGGGTTCTTCTTTTGTTCTTAACCATTCCTAACCACGGTGGCTCCATAATCACAGTTTGAACATGCTCACTAACCCCTTGCTGCAAAATGGTTAGCGGCCTAACCATGGCTTAAGTGTGTTGTCTGGACAGGGCCAGTGTTTAGCTCAAAATGCTTAACCACCATGGCTTAGCGTGTCGTCTGAACAGCCAGACCTTGTAAGCCAATAATAAACCATGGTTTCTGTTTGTGGGTTATAGCTGGTTAACAAACCATGACTTGTTTGCTGGGATGGGTTCAACCACAACAGCAAGCCAGATTTCAACAAACCACGCCATGGCTTAAAGCAGCCTTCCCCAAAGTGGGGCATTATACAAAATATGGCATTATACAAACAATAGCGTTTTTGAAAAACCTTACACCTAGTGAGTTTAATTCCCCCACCCACATTACTCCCTGCTACATTTATGGGGGCTAGGGTTCAGCACCTTGAACAGATCCTTTAGAGGTCTGGCTGATCCATACTGAAAGCCTGGATGGAATCAGAGCTCCACTAAAATTGGAGCCACCAGCCTCCGCTGGCCCACAAAGATGATTTATAAAGCTTGATGTAAATGGGGAAGGAGCATGTTGTATATGGCATGTCTGCCCAGCTTTTTACATGTATAAATAGCCAACACGCGCTGAGGGTAGTTTCTTTGCCTAATGTTGCTTTAACTATTTTGAAAGACCGTTTTGTCAGAGCAGTGATGGACGTGAGTTAGGTTCAGTGAAAAACTGTTTGGCCAGCTGCCCTGTCTGCATCTGCTTTTCCTGTTCTCAACCGGCTCGCTGTTGCAGACAGACCCTCTTAAGAGCCAATGTGGAATTTGGCCCTTCCTTGCCTTTGAAGGAAGGTTTAAATGCTCCTTCATATATCAGTGACAGAGTAAATCCAGGGAACAGTGCTGCCTATGTTCTGCGTCTATCTGTTCTGGTGTTTTTCATCCTGGAAATGATGAAGCCAAACACTTGCAGAGTGGGGATGGAGGATGATCTCAAGCAGAAAACTGAGAGAGACTGAAAGAGCTGGGCATGTTTACCTTGGAGAAGAGAAGATGGAGGGGAGACATGATAGCACTCTTCAAATACTTGAAAGGGTGTCACACAGAGGAGGGCCAGGATCTCTTCTCGATCCTCCCAGAGTGCAGGACACGGGAATAACAGGCTCAAGATAAAGGAAGCCAGATTCCGGCTGGACATCAGGAAAAACTTCCTGACTGTTAGAGCAGTGCGACGGTGGAATCAGCTACCTAGGGAGGTTGTGGGCTCTCCCACACTAGAGGCCTTCAAGAGGCAGCTGGACAACCATCTGTCAGGGATGCTTTAAGGTGGATTCCTGCATTAAGCAGAGGGTTATTATTATTATTATTATTATTATTATTATTATTATTATTATTATATTTATTTGTATCCCGCCTTTTGCCCAATGCTGGGCGTCAATGGGTTGGACTCGATGGCCTTGTAGGCCCCTTCCAACTGTACTATTATTCTATGATTCTATGAAAATGGCAGGCAGAAGGCGGTGCTGTGCAACTCCTCTTTACTAAGTCGCGTCCACCACACTTCTGATATCTTCACCAGGGGGAACCACTTAAACCACTAGAAAGGCCTTCCATTGATCCTCAAGGTGCTCTGTTCCCTTGGCTAGAGGACTGCTGTGTCCTTCAGGACCTGATTCTCTGCTGCCTTCTCCTGACAGGGGGACCACAACAGCCTGGAAGCCGACCTGGACAAAGACGAAGTGTTGCAGCCTCAGCCGGGGGAACTCTCGGGCGAGAAACTCTTGACCACCGAATACTTGGGAGTAAGTACCAGCTTTGCCCGCAGTTCAGCAACAAGGGAGACTTGATACTCCCCACATTTCTTTTTGCTGCTTGCAGGACTGGCTGTCAGCTCATCTGCACTTAAAACATGACTGCTCAGTTATCTGGTGAGGTTGTGGGCTCTCCCACACTAGAGGCCTTCAAGGGGCAGCTGGACAACCCTCTGTCAGGGATGCTTTAGGGTGGATTCCTGCATTGAGCAGAGGGTTGGACTCGATGGCCTTGTAGGCCCCTTCCGGCTCTGCTATTCTATGATTCTATGATAGACTCTACTCTGACTATCACCCTTTCTCTCAAAGTTTGAGCCAAACTTTGGCTTTGGTTTTGCCATAGCAAAGCAACATAGCCCAGTGTGATTAAAGCGCATGCTTTGCATGCAGGAGGTCCCAGGTTCGATCCCCGGCTTCTCCAGGTGTAGAGCAAGGAAAGGAATTCCTGCCTGAGACCCCCAAAGAGGTCATTGCTGCTGTTTTTATCTGGTTGAGCTTTTATATTGTATTTTATATTATGGTTTTATACTGTTGTTTTATACTTTGAATGTTTTTAAATTTTTGTGAACCGCCCAGAGAGCTCCAGCTATTGGGCGGTATAGAAATGTAATAAATAAATAAATAAATAATAAAGAGCCACTGCCAGTCAGTGTCAACAATACTGGGCCAGATGGCTTCCTATGTACCTAACACACACCTGCATTACTGGTAGAGCATCGTAGACTTTCTAGGATATATAGCACAGCCGTCCCTAACCTGGTGCCCTTCAGATGTGTTGGATTGCAATTCCCAGCCAGGAGTTGCAATCCCGCACATTTGGAGGGCAGCAGATTGGGGAAGGGTGACCTAGAAGGAGAAGGTTTGATCTTCTTCTCTGCCTTCACCTGATCTCTGGAGAACTACTAGCATGGATGCAGGCCGCTCTCCCTTCTCCCTTCTGCCTTCATCTCTCCAAACGGTGTAATTTCTCCTGCTTGATTTAGATAATGACCAACACACCGAAAGCAAAGAAGAAGCTGATTGCCGGCATTCACCAGAGTGTCGATGAACCTCTCCAGAGACCTGTGACGCCCGGCTATCACAGGACTGCCTACCCAACGTAAGTCTGAGCAAACGAGCCAAAAGTTGGACAGTCTCTTACTTTAACCATGGCTCTCCTTCAAAGAAATGTAACTCGTATTCATGGAAAGATGCTGATAAAATAAAACCATCCATTTTAGACAGGAGATTGCCCTTGTTTTGTTATTTTAAGTATTCTTCTTCGGAATGATGGGTGCCTGGAAGATTTAGCCGGGATTAGCTAGAATTCAGAGCCATGAGAGCCAAGATGTGGTACTTTGGGGTGCAGCGTTCAGCTCTTTCTTTTCTTTTTCTTTTTCTTTTTCTCTTTCTCTTTCTCTTTCTCTTTTTCTTTCTTTCTTTCTTTCTTTCTTTCTTTCTTTCTTTCTTTCTTTCTTTCTTCAAGTTACTAAACGTTATTGCTGTGAAGATGACACTTGACCGTGTGTGGACAATGCTTGTTGAAAGCGGGGTGGCTAAATACTTCTGGATATTGGGGGTGGGGGCTTCAATACATTGCAGCGTTCCTTGCCCCTCCATGCCTAGCAAAAACAGAATGAAATAAAATTGTAAATAGTATAGAATAAACTGTGCAAAGCAGGAAGAATCACGCCAACATGGGTTACAGAATCCAGATTTTCTTGGCATTTAGATTGCCTAGATCAGCCTTTCCCCCAACTTGATGCCTCCCAGATATTACAAATCCCATATACCCTAGCCAGCAGTTGCATGGCTGTGCGGCCTGGAGTTGATGGGAACTGTAGTCCAACAAAGCTGGAAGGCAACAATTTGTGAAAGGCTGTCCTCAATGCAGAATATAGACCAGAGCTTTCCAAACTTTTCATGTTGGTGACACACTTTTTAGACATGCATCATTCCGCGACACAGTAATTCAGTTTTACTAGCAAACCGGAGGTTAAACCCCTTATAAACCCCTTATAAGAGATACGGACACATACATAAATTGTAATAACGAAATGTATGGGGACACAACACATCTCATGAAAACCTTTCATTTATATTTTTAAAAATATATGATTTGCAAGATAATAACATACAGTTCCAAGACTTTTCACATTGAACCAATTTTGTCGAGCTGCGATCGAGCGGCAGTTGGGACGGTGTTCTATCAAAAAACTGGACCCATGGAATTTCTCGACTGCATCATTCCAGGCGCAGCCGCGTCACCAGAAGTGATGCAGAATCAACTGTTTTGACCCAATTATGCATACTGCGCATGCGCAGTACCTGGATGATCCCTCGACCGTGGTGTGCATACACGGATACGACGGAAGGGGAATATACTAGTGCACCATACTAATCGGCACCTTTGCTGCGTAAAAATGCATGCAGGTTGGTATTGCTTATTTCACAGAGACTCAGAGGTTTCTCGTTACGTTCGCATGACACACCTATACACTGCAGCTGACACACTAACGTGTTGCGACACACAGTTTGGAAAGCTCTGATATAGACACACACACACACTGTGCAATATATGCATGTCCTTGTCTGTGATATATCCATATGTGGAATGCTGTATGCAATGGTGGCCCCCTCCATCACAAAAGTACAATAGCAAAGTTGACAAAGGTATCAAAAAAGACCAACTGAATTGATCCAGTGGGTGGATCCCCTTCCGTGGGGATGTATCTGCTTATATATTTGGGGCTTTTCAAGTTAGGAAGGAAGACTTATAAGGTGGTGCGAAGACAGAGAAGCTAGAAACCAGCAAGGGTCCATACCAGAAACAAGGTCTGAGGCCGGTCCAAAGAGCCAGGCGCACAGGATCCTACAAGGAGCAAAGTGGCCAAGGAATGCGAGTCTCGGAGCCGAAGGACAGATGTTGTCCCAGCAGCTCTCTGCCTGGAGCAGGCTTTTAAACCTGAGCCTTTAGGGACCCACCCAGGGCATAGCTGCAGGCCATCGGGGGAGAATCTTACTCATGAGTAACCTTTTCATCACTGGAAGTCTTTATTCCTCAGGCAAGCACTTGTTCACCTGGTGGCCAACCAAAACCGCACCTTTAGATGGTTGCTTGGCTTCCGCCTCAAAATCAGAGAGGGGCTGAAGGAAAGATTGGCTTGCTGATTCCCCCGAGAGCCCAGGATCCCCCTGATCTGCCTCAAGGTCCGGCAAAGCGGGCTGGCACTCTGAGACGTTTGGCTTAGGTAGCTCCAGTTCATCCCCTTCTTTATGGGACATGACGTTAGGGAGGCAGGATAGAGATGGAAATCGTTAGTGACCTGGGAAGTCAGTCAGAGTGAGCGCAGGAAAAAAGCAGGTTCGTTCTCAAAGTGCAAAAACTCTGGGTCATCCACTAGCTTTGAAGTGCAGAAGATTTAAGACCATCTAAGGGAATTCTGTTTCTGATTGATGAAAGGGTTAGAGACCGGCACACACCTCTCCTTATCCCTCCTCTGCTCAAAAATAGGCCTTTCCTTACAGTGCTTTTGGTTTTAAATGGGGTTAAACTCAACTGCACATAACTTCTAGCTTGAGCCTGGGGCAGTCGCTAGACAAGGCCAGAAACGGAGTCCATGCCACAGGTGAAACTTGAATCTAGAACTCTTGCATCCAGGCTTCACAGAAGAGCTAGTTTGTGATGAGGGATTTAAAAAAAAAAGAGAGAGAGAGAGAGAGAAAATGCAGCACAGAGGTCTATATAGAATCATAGAATAGCAGAGTTGGAAGGGACCTACAAGGCCATCGAGTCCAACCCCCTGCTCATTGCAGGAATCCACCCTAAAGCATCCCTGACAGAGGGTTGTCCAGCTGCCTCTTGAAGGCCTCTAGTGTGGGAGAGCCCACAACCTCCCTAGGGAACTGATTCCATTGTCGTACTGCTCTAACAGTCAGGAAGTTTTTCCTGATGTCCAGCTGGAATCTGGCTTCCTTTAACTTGAGCCCGTTATTCCGTGTCCTGCATTCTGGGAGGATCGAGAAGAGATCCTGGCCCTCCTCTGTGTGACAACCTTTTAAGTCTTTGAAGAGTGCTATCATGTCTCCCCTCCATCTTCTCTTCTCCAGGCTAAACATGCCCAGTTCTTTCAGTCTCTCCTCATAGGGCTTTGTTTCCAGATCCCTGATCATCCTGGCTGCCCTCCTCTGAACACGCTCCAGCTTGTCTGCGTCCTTCTTGAATTGTGGAGCCCAGAACTGGACGCAATACTCTAGATGAGGCCTTTTGGGAATGAGTTTTAGGGCTCAACAACAGCAAGCCCAGAGGTGTTTATTGGAGCAGATGGTGCAGCAAGAAAAGATTCCAAAATGGATCCTGGCAATTCAAGCAGAAAAGTGCAGAGCCTGTATTCTTGACTGTTTACTCCTTGGCCTGAAAGGATTTTGGGCAGTCCTCTTGCTTTGAAGCCCAACGGCTGTCTGCTGGGCTGTGCATCAAATTCGTGCTTCTTGCTACAGCCTTTTTGCCCACTCCACAAAACATGCCCCAACCCTATTTGAACCTTTTTGTACGAGACTCTCGCAGGCCCTGATCTTATAAGGATGCTCTGCTCTCCTACCTCTGTATACAAGAAGGCGGGCAGACTTTCTGCGGCGGTTGGTGGTGGAAGGAGACAGTCCCTCACTCGACTGTTTGCCACCCCACTTTTGAAGCGTGGGTCGATGTGGATAGCTCCAGCAAAGGGAAGAGGGGTGCGTAGCCACCATAGAATCCAAATACAATTAAGATTAAAACTAAGGTCCGTGACATGAGAACACGAGAAGAGAGGAGTGCTGGCTGTTTCTTGACTTTTAATTGTTTTTAAGGGGAAAAAAGAACAGTGGGTGAACACCTGAGGGAAGCAGAAAGCCACTGAAGAATATATTTTGTTGCAATTTTAAAAAAACCATAGGCCCCGTTCAGAAAACACCTTAAGCCATGGCTTTAACCACGGTGGTTAAGCCAGAAAGCCAGGCTGTGTTCAGAAGACACCTTAAACCATGGCTTTAACCACGGTGAATAAGGCTTTTTGCTTTATTCACTGTGATATTATTATTATTATTATTATTATTATTATTATTATTATTATTATTATTATTATTATTTCTTACCCGCCTCTCCATTTTGATCGAGGCGGGGAACAACAGTAAATACATAAAATGCTGATTAAAAACATAGTATACATTGTTAAAACATCCTAAAAAAAAAAAAGGTGTCTTCTGAACACGGCTTTCTAGCTTAACCACCGTGGTTAAAGCCATGGTTTAAGGTGACTTCTGAATGGGGCCATTGAATTTCTGGGGGTAAGGGAGGGAGGGTGAATGGTCTTACTAGTCACCAATAGCATTACAGAGATGCAGTATCCAGAAATTCTTGCACAACTATATTCTATGTGACATTTCCCTTAGAATGAAAGATAGAATCATAGAATAGTAGAGTTGGAAGGGGCCTATAAGGCCATCGAGTCCAACCCCCATCTCAATGCAGGAATCCACCCTAAAGCATCCCTGACAGAGGGCTGTCCAGCTGCCTCTTGAAGGCCTCTAGTGTGGGAGAGCCCACAACCTCCCTATGTAACTGGTTCCATTGTCTTACTGCTCTAACAGTCAGGAAGTTTTTCCTGATGTCCAGCCGGAATCTGGCTTCCTGTAACTTCAGCCCGTTATTCCGTGTCCTGCACTCTGGGAGGATCAAGATTGTGCTTTGAGTCCTGGAATAATATCAAGGGCAGGTGTGTGGACTCTGAATACCATGTTAACTTGATTTTCCCTGTAAAATATCAGTCTATGTGCAAGAGAAATAACCTCTAACCAAACAAAACTCTTGGAGACAATATTATTTAATGACCGGGAGCAGATATTATGAAAGCTCCAGTCCTCATAAAGCTAAGCAGCTAAATTGCCAGTAGTTTATGGAAGGATTGGGCCCTCATCTGGTTGGGGTTTTTTAAGTGTCTTCACTGGGATTTTTTGTGACATTTCCAGATACAGTTGGTATTTCTTTCCAGCATGTATGGCAGGCAGTGGACAGTCTTAAACCCACATAAACCTAAACAAGAAGCATTTGCAAAATACCCACGTGTTGCTTGCTATTCCTAGCAGGTAGGTCTTTCCTCATTTTTCTAGATGGTTTGAAGCAAAAGTGGACTGATCCTTCCTATTAAATATTATAATATTGTAGGTTATGCTTGTAAAAAGATCTTAAGATTTAAACATTCTCGCCCGCTGCCACTTACCCCACCCTCTGCCTTTCCTTTTAGAACAATACACCTGTAGGTTAATTTAAACAAGTGTCAAGAACATCCCTTCTCTTCTATTTACCTTTACCTTGCTGTCACGTTCGTGAAATCTAGTGGAACTTAGAGAAAAGGAACGGCCTGTGGGGAAACGGTGGAACGAGTTAGATTTTAAAAAGCGCACTAGAGAAGTGTGAAGAATTGGACGTGCTCTGAAGTTCTCCTCTTTGCCCATCCCTCTTTCCCTTAATTTGCACTTGTAAGATTGTGAATAAGAGGTGAGAAGCAAAGTGCTCTCAAACTCAGGCTGTGAAGAACCAAAATGATGTCGAAAATATTTCCTACAACTACAGTCACGTTTAGCTTGCAAGAGACCATCTAGCCCAGCACTCTGTTCGCACAGTGGCCAACCAGCCATCGGCCAGGGATGAACAAGCACGACATGGTGCAACAGCACCCTCCCATCCATGTTCCCCAGCAACAGGTGCACACAGGCTTATTGCCTTGAATACTGGAGATAGCACACAACCATCAGTGCTAGTAGCCGTGGATAGCCTTCTCCTCCAGGAATTTATCCAACCCCCTTTTAAAGCCATCCAGATTGGTGGCCGTCACTATATCTTGTGGTAGTGAGCTCCATAATTTAACTTTGCGCTGTGTGAAGAAGTCTTTCCTTTTATTTGTCCTGGTTCTGCCTCCAATCAGCTTGAGATGACCCTGGGTTCTAGTATTTTGAGGGCGAGAGAAAAATGTCTCCCTCTCCACATTCTCCATACCATGCATGATTTTGTACACCTCTATCATGTCTCCCTTTTGCCTCCTTTTTTCCAGGCTAAACAGTCCCTTTCACGCAACGATTACCTGGACGATCGTCCGTGACCCTTATGTCGGTCCTTTTACAGGGTCAAGATAAGCCTACCACCGAACAAGTTGCTAAATTTCTTAATCATGCAATCCTTACCAGATCTGTTATGGTGGCAGGACTTTCCTTTGCTTCTAGCACAGAACTTTAAGGAGGCTCATGTAATCATACTTTGTTTTAATTTCATGTATTTTAAATATTTATTATGTATTTTTACATGTTTTATTGGTCTGTTGACTGTAATAAAAGGAATTGAATAGAGGAAATTAGAACATATAAATGTACACCTTTCAGGTTAGATATGATTAATTCTGAGCTATACCTTTGAGAAGATAACTCCTTACTCAAAATTTGCCAATTAAACCTAAGTCTATAATTTTTTCCTAGACATCTGTATATCAAGCCTTCTGTTGTGTATACCTTGCACAATTTTTTGGGCTCATTAATTGATCATTGAAAACTTTTAAGTACACTTTTGATTGGAACAATCCAGCCTTAGACCTGTTCATTATTCAAATAACATTTTCTCCCAAAAGAGAGGGCTTTAATTTTCTCTTTGGATACCATCCAGGTGAACTTGGCCTTTATTATTTTTATGCCACTTACCCAGAATTCATTGTGAACCTGCTTCTGAATCAGCTGTTTCCTAAAGATCCAGGACAGGTTCCAGGTTTACAAGATAAAATCATGAGAAATACAATAAACCAATCATTAAAACACTAAAGCAATGATAAAACAATAAAATCTCATTAAAATAACCAGGGGAACCGGACAGTGCTGGATGTCCGGGAAATGCCTGGGCAACCACGTACGTTTTCAGTTGTCAGCGGAACCACTCCTCACTAGGAACCCACCTGATCTCAAAGGGGAAAATCCTTCCACAACGCCAGGGCTTCCACAAAAGAGGCTGTCTGCTGCCCTCCAGATATTCTGGACTACAACTTCCATCGACCCCAGCCAGCCAGTATGGCCAGTGATTGGGGATGATGGGAGACGTTGTCTAAAACACCTGGAGAGCACAGGTTTGCCCAGCCCTCAATCTGAGTCCCCTGTGGAAGGAGGAAACTTACCCAAATGGCCCTGGCACTAACCTACAATGCAAAATTCCTCTCCTCTCTATTACAGGAAATGAAGGAGGTAATAGTTCTACTAATCGTAATAGTTTCCGACTGCAGGCCTTCATCACTCTGCCTCCTTGTTTTCTTTGCCAGGCCAGAAAATGATGCCGTTTCTCCCTGTAGCAGGGAGAGTTGTGTCCAGCGTGGACAGGACTCCCGCCCCCCGACCCGCAGCGGGAAGAGACCCAGCCTTTCGGAGCTCTGCTTCTCTTCGGCATGTAAGGATTTGATAGAAATGTGTCCACTAAGTTGAGTTTAAGCCAACCATTCAGAGGTGAATCATTAAGCAGCTCAGTCTGGGCTAGATACTACTGTCGGAGGGAGGGAGGCTTCGAGGGCCAGCAGGTTTAGCCTGGAGAAGAGAAGATTGAGGGAAGACATGATAGCAGTCTTCAAGGCCTTGAAAGGTTGTCACCCAGAGGAGGGCCAGGATCTCCTCTCGATCCTCCCAGAGTGCAGGACACGGAATAACGGGCTCAAGTTACAGGAGGCCAGGCTGCATACTTTGTCCCTCGGGGTGTGTGGGTGTGTCACTCTTTCTAGGATCAGTTGCAAGTTTCCACCAGAGTAACATCGTGCCTCCTAAGCCCATCTGGATGAATAGTCCAGAAGGATGATGATGATATCAAGAGCAGACAAGAGGACCAGGAAAACCAACAGGGTTTCACCTGACACCATCCATTCCCCTGGGGAAGTCACCCACCTGGGCGACCAAGGCTGTTTCCATCCCAAAACCAGGCCGGAAACCAGATTGGAATAGACCCTAATACGTTGAGCATAGAAGTGGCCCTTCCATGAAGCCTCCTCAGATGGCAGGTTTTGAGTGTCCTTAAGGGCCAGATAGGGGGATAGAGTCACATAGAATCATAGAATCGTAGAGTTGGAAGGGGTCTCTAAGGCCATCGCGTCCAACCCCCTGCTCAATGCAGGAACCCACCTTGAAGCATCCCTGACAGATGGTTGTCCAGCTCCCTCTTGAAGGCCTCAAGTGTGGGAGAGCCCACCACCACCACCCTAGGTCATTGGTTCCATAGTCATACTGCTCTAACAGTCAACGTTTTTTCCTGATGTCCAGCCGGAATCTGGCTTCCTGTAACTTGAGCCCGTTATTCTGTGTCCTGCACTCTGGGAGGATCGAGAAGAGATCCTGGCCCTCCTCTGTGTGACGACCTTTCAAGTATCTGAAGAGTGCTCTCATGTCTCCCCTCCATCTTATCTTCTCCAGGCTATACATGCCCAGTTCTTTCAGTCTCTCTTCATAGGGCTTTGTTTCCAGACCCCTGATCATCCTGGTTGCCCTCCTCTGAACACGCTCCAGCTTGTCTGCATCCTTCTTGAAGTGTGGTGCCCAGAACTGGATGCAATACTCTAGATGAGGCCTAACCAGTGCTGAACAGAGTGGAACCAGTATCCCCACCTCTGAGCTTTGGGGCAAAATCCCGCAGGGCCTCCTCCTGCCCAGACCCCATGAACTCACTGGAGCTGCCCAATGTCGTGATCATGCCCAGCTCCCAGTCACTTCAGCCGGGCTTACAGAGAAGTGCTTTCTGCCACATTGTGGCCTTTGTTAATACCTCCGTGGGAGATGCCATTTGGATTCTCTTCCTCAAACACGGCAGCATCTTGGGTTGAGCTAGATTGAGATCTGACCACTGCCAGGGCATCTTAACAGGGACGGTGTGTTAGCTTAAACACAATGTCTGGGTCGAATGAGTGAATGGGTCAAGGAATGAACAGCTCCTGCAAGTAAGATGCAAAGCTCCACCTTCCAGATTTTTGAAATGTTCCCTTTCCCAAACAGCGGTTGAAACGGAAGCCTCCGAGCGGTCCTCTGTGCGTCTCGGAACAGGTCGGCGTGTCCCGCCAGCAGCTGATATCCTGACTCTCCAGTCCCCCAGAAATTCCCAGGACAGTCTGAACGAGCTATCAAACAGGTATGTGAGTATCGGTAGGTCGTCCGTCCCCAACCTGGCACCCTCTGGCCGGGTTGGACTGCAACTCCCATCACGCCCAGCCTGCATGGGAAGGAGCTGCTCTCAGTTTTACTGAAACGTAAGACAAGTGTCGATGTTTGAGTGCTGCGTTGGATACATTCCACTGTAGCGTGTCTGTCTCTGTCTCTGGCTTTTAGCCATGATAGCTAAATCATAGTTCATAGCATTTTTATGTTCCTCATTGAATGGGAGGAAGTGACATTTCACGCAGCTTAACTGGCATGAATCAGCATTTTATTAGCCCTCCCTGGCCCTTTTGTGCGCGTGTTTACAAAATGCCTGAAATTACAAGATTGGAACATGGGCCAAATGCGCGACGCCTGACATTTCCACATCAGCAAAACGTTTTGCTCACATGCCGATGCGTTTGCTACATCTGGGCCAGCCTTTTCTTCCTGTGTTTTCCTTTCAGTCACGTGGGGAAGGCATTGTTTGCTTGTTCCACTTGCAAACTGAGGAAATGGGCTTTCGTTGGTGCAGAATGGGGTGATCCCCCTCCCGCTTAGAGGGTGCTGGGGTGGGGTGGGGGTTGTCCCCAGAAGAACATTATACAGTCAAATGTGCATTTCCTGCATTTATACACTAAAGTAGGTCAGTCTAATGAGCTTTTTTTTCCCTGAATGACCGGAGCAGCTCTCACATTTGGGATTTGGTAAGATGGAGAGCCGCTCGCTCTCAGTTGATTCCCCGGTGTCTCTGGTTAAAAAAAATCAGGTGACTGATCATGTGAAAAGTGGGACGGTGGAGGTCCATTGCCTGTCAGAGAAGAGGAGTCCCCACCTGGGACCACCAGCCCCCTCCGTAGAATCATAGAATAGTAGAGTTGGAAGGGGCCTATAAGGTTCCAACAGCACCCTCCCACCCATGTTCCCCAGCAACTGGCATTGTTTTAAATGCTTTAATTGTTTTTACTGCTTTTAAATTATATATATCGTTTTAACTTGGTTCATGGTTTAATTTGTTTTTAACTGTGCATATTTATTGTTTTTATACTGTATGCTTTTATCTGTACGCTGCTCTGAGATCTTAATGATATAGGGCGGGATATAAATGTTTTAAATAAAATAAATAAAGAAATAAAATAAAGTGTCAATCAAACATTGCGATGGATTTTACTCAACTCCACAGTAGCCCACAGTCACACAACGGTGGAGTTAGAACACGCTATTTATTTATTTATTTTATTTATTTATTAAATTTATATACCGTCCCATAGCCGAAGCTCTCTGGGTGGTTTACAAAAGTTAAAAAACAGTGGACATTAAAAAGTATACAAAATTTAAAACCATCAAAAAATATAAAAACAACAGTATCCATTTTAAACAACAGCAGTTCTGGGGTCCATTAAAAAACAAACTTAGCCTTTGTTGTTAAATGCTGTTAAATGCCTGGGAGAAGAGAAAAGTCTTGACCTGGCACTGAAAAAATAGCAATGTTAGTGCCAGGTGAGCCTCATCGGGGAGATCATTCCATAATTGGGGGGCCACCACTGAAAAGGCCCTCTCCCTTGTTGCTGTCCTCCGAGCTTCCCTCGGAGTAGGCACTCGGAGGAGGACCTTAGATGTTGAACGCAGTGAGCGGGTAGGTTCATGTTGGGAGAGGCGTTCCGTCAGGTATTGTGGTCCCAAACTGTGTGAGGCTTTATAGGTTAAAACCATCACCTTGAATTAGGCTCTGAAACGTACAGGCAGCCAATGCACGCGGGCCAGAATCAGTGGGGTGTACCTCCTAGAAACATAACCGTGGAGTGCAGTTTTCCCACTGTGTTGACTAACGTGTTGTCTGAACTGAGCCAATGTCTAAAGTCCGTTACCGCTATATGATTCTTAGTTTTTATTGACCTCTTAATTAAATAATAATAATTAGGTAAAAAACGACAACTTTGCTTTCTCTCCCCACCCGCCCCCTTCAATTTGGGAAATTTCAGAGCAGCTTCTGTAGGGCTCCCTTTGGGGCCCCATCCATGCGTTGCTCGGATCCACACCGCTTTAGCTTCAACTTCGTCACAGGTTGTCTCTGAAGTCTTGTGTCGTTTTGCCCTAGTGCCTCTGCCCTTCATGCCAACGGGATCCCCGCGAGCACCCACAGTGACAGCGGAAGCGCTTGGAAGGAGAAAAATGGCATCTCCCCAGAAATAACTTTTTCTAAGATACTTCAAGAGGAAGGAGTTGATCTGGAAAAAGTCTAAAAACGTGAACTACTGCCCAGTGGCCCAGTTTGGATAGAACTAGAAGAGACACCAATATTGCTGGGTTAGGGAGATCCTTGGAAAATGCCTTTCCTTTTTGCACACACCCCTGGCCCATGGCAGGAGGCCTCCCATGTCGCTTGCACTGAGCCCAGCCTCTCTGGTTAGCTGTGTGGGGATCATAGAATCATAGAATCATAGAATAAGCAAAGTTGGAAGGGGCCTACAAGGCCATCAAGTCCAACCCCCTGCTCAATGCAGGAATCCACCCTGAAGCATCCCTGACAGATGGTTGTCCAGCTGCCTCTTGAAGGCCTCCAGTGTGGGAGAGCCCACTACCTCCCTAGGTCACTGATTCTATTGTCGCACTGCTCTAACAGTCAGGAAGTTTTTCCTGATGTCCAGCTGGAATCTGGCTTCCTTTAACTTGAGCCCGTTATTCCGTGTCCTGCACTCTGGGAGGATCGAGAAGAGATCCTGGCCCTCCTCTGTGTGACAACCTTTTAAGTACTTGAAGAGTACTATCATGTCTCCCCTCAATCTTCTCTTCTCCAGGCTAAACATGCCCAGTTCTTTCAGTCTTTCAATCAAGTGAAAGACCAGGCAGAAGGTCCTAGTATCTATCGGCTGCTGGATTCCATGGCACATCATGAGTACCTTTTGGGAGACGTTCCTTTAATCTCGTACCAGAAAATGGCATGACGAGGAGAGACCCTTGTTCTTTTGTAGAAATGGAAGATGAAACTCTGGGGACTCTTGACATGCTATGTGATTCCCTGGTATGCTGTCCTTTGTGATCCAAGCAAAGTAGGTCCCGCAGGTATTTGGCATCCCCGTGTGCCTCCGCAGTGTAATTATAGAAAGATGCATGTAATGAAACGTTTCCTGGCATCTGTAGGAAGGTGAGAGCGTATTGTTCTTTTGTCCGTTCAGGCTGTCCCACAACTTTTAGTGGTTTATGAGTCACTGACCGGCTCACGCAGTATTTCTTCTCAGATTATTTGCCTGCCTTCGTGTTGGTTTTTAACAAGGAAGCAAATAGCAGAGAGGGACGGAGAGTGCTAGCAGTTACGAGATTTATGTTTCTGTGGGAAAGACCAGAGCAGGAGAAATGGGCTTCTCACAATGCTCCTTTTTCATCCTTCTTGCCAGAGTAGCACCTTGCCATTAACGGTGAGTGCTCTAACAGAAACATGTTAAGTATTTCCCCAGCCCTGGTGTGCCCTTCGGCAATTTTGCAGTTGATTAATCTCGACTTGTTTCATGTACAAAGGCTGAGTGATACACTTGGATGCCATTACAAGTACTTCATTTCAAGATCTGACACTGGGCGTCTGTAGGGCCAACACCTCTGCTCCTACATCAGATTTCCTCGGATGAGAAATTCCGCTGAGCGTATTTCAAATGGGCACGTGGAATTGCTCAATGACCAACCCCGTTCTTTGCATCTGTAATGTCCCAGGTTCAATTCCTGGCATCGTCCATTAAAATCCCAGGCAGGCAGCAAGCTGAGAAAGACCACCTGAGCCTTTGGGGAGCGGGCAGGATTCTGCGAGATGGCCCATGGCTTGACTCTGTGCAAGGCAGCTTCCTATATTCAGCACACACATCCTCTACGTAGGAGTTTGAGGGAGAGGCCAGGGCGAACTGACGGAGCACCATCTGTTTAAGGGCCAAACTAGACAGGAGACGCGATAACTCAAGAAGTCTTCCGATACCATTCCCAACTCATCAAAGCAGCTGCGAGGGGCATTGAATGGATTGGAGGTCATGGGGGGAGGCTGTTCTACCCTTTCTCCTTGCACCATTTCCGTAGTCAAAATCCCTCTATGGTAGGGTGACCATATGGAACAGAGGACAGGGCTCCTGTATCTTTAATAGTTGCATAGAGAAGGGAATTTCTACAGGTGTCATTTGTAGGCATGCAGCATCTGGTGAAATTCCCTCTTCATCACAACAGTTAAAGCTGCAGGAGCCCTGCCCTTTTTTGTATCTGGTTACGCTAGTATAGCTCCTGCAGCTTCAACTGTTGTGATGAAGAGGGGATTTCACCAGGTGCTGCATGCATACAAATGGCACCTGACATTCCCTTTTTTATCCAACTGTCAAAGGATACAGGAGCCCTGTCCTCCTTTCCATATGGTCACCCTACCCAATGTAGGTGTCCATGTATACATCAGCCTTTCCCAACCCAGCATCCTCCTGTTGTGTTGAATTATAACTCCCATCATCCCTGGACACCACCACCCTGATTAGGAATGGTGGGGGTTGTAGTCCAACCCATCCGGAGAACACCAGGTTAGAGAAGGCTGGGCCATACACTCCAGAGGGAGTTAATAATGCCAGTGGGATAGCACTGGTTTTAAATTTTGTATATTTCTTTTTAATGTTCCCTATTTTTAACTTTTGTAAACCGCTCAGAGAGCTTCGGCTATAAATGAAATAAATAAATAAATAAATAAATAAATAAATAAATAAATGTTACCCGATTGTGGTGTGTGTGTGTCAGGCTGCACCCCACCCCACCCTGCTTTAGCCTGTAGGATAAAGATTTATGTTTTGCACAGACCAGGTACAGAGCGCTTGACAAAAGTGCGAGAAAACAGGGCTCTGCCCTGAGGAGCTTACAATTTAAAATTTGACTCAGGGGATGCGAAAAAAGGAAGAGGAGGAAAATGGAGACAGGGACAAACAGCTGCAGACTGCGGAATTTATGTCGGTTTCATGTATGCCATGACAGCAGGGCCCTGAGGACTGGCAAGTTAAGCGACAGTCTTTCTTGGGGAAAGGGGAGGGGTGTATGTGGAATCTCTGAATCATTGGCTTGGATATCGTTCCTTGTCAATGGGTTGATTGTTTCATATGTGTTTAAATGTTTTGTGATTTGGCTGATGTCAACCAAAACCAAGAATCCAGTATCAATTTATGCTAATTTGGTTGGTTTGCAAAGCGTGTTGCGGCCGTGGGACGCTGAGCCTTTTGCTGCAGAAGTCTCAACTTTTTGTTCCGGTGTGATCTGTGTTGTCCTGAGCGGCTTGGCTGACTTTGTTGACTCTTCCGTCTTTCTCAGGGTCACGGAAGTGTACTCTATTAGATTGTAAGCCTATGCGGCAGAGTCTTGCTATTTACTGTTTTACTCTGTACAGCACCATGTACATTGATGGTGCTATATAAATAAATAATAATAATAATAATAATCTGTCCTCCGCTTTACTTCCGCTTTCGCTCTTGCAGTGACTTCCTTTCCGGCTTTGCCAGCAAGCCTAAGCTGCCCTCCTCTCCGGACTTCCAGAATGTCAGGACTGGAAGGGGAAAGATCCCAACTATCGCTCCACAGTTCTCTCAGTCTGGCCCCCAGCAGTCCAGTCGACCCGGCTCTTCGGGATCATCAGCAAAGAGCAGGCAGAGTAAGACCAAAGCCTTCTTTGTTGCATGCCTTGGGCTGGTTCACATGTGCCCTTCATATCTCATTGCTTGATGGTCCCTGGGTGAATGGACTCTGTTAGAAAAGAACAGGAAGAACATCGGAAGAGCCCTGATGCTGGATCAGGCCAAGGGTCCATCCAGTCCAGCACTCTGTTCACACAGCCAGCTGTCGACCAGGGACCCACAAAGCAGGACATTTTGTGTCTGCACAGTGAGAGGGTGGCACAGTGGGGATCAGAAAAGCAGAGTCATTTTTTGGTTATGGCATCATAACCCGTTGTCCCACTGCAGCCTGTGTCCTCTGTTCCACCAAACATGTGGTGTATATCATTTGTCCCTGTAATTTTATTTACGTTGGAAAAAACGACACGTAGCCTTCGGACTACGATTATTGAGCATCGTTCTAAATCAGTGGTTTCCAAAGTGGGTGGTATTGCCCCCTTGGGGCGGTGGGATTGCATAGGGGGGCGTTAAGAGGCAAGGAAGCAGCAGGGGGGCGCTCGAGGTGGTCTTTTCCGAGAAGCGCTTCTCCAGAAGGTCTTAAAACCCAGGGATACTTTTATGGGAGAAGGTAGTTTGGTCCTAAGCCATATAGGGGAAGAATCCACACATGTATTAATACCATTTAAGAAGAGTCCTTTTAACGATGAATTGAAATATTTCAAAAGTACCAAAACACTAATGAAGAGACATACCCTGCTTGGTGTGCCCCGCCACGCCGGCTGCAAAACAGAGGCGTTCGCTCTCTTTTCCCTCCCTCCCTCGGCAAGCCTGCGGCGGGTGCTTTGGAATAAATGTTCCATTAATTGTTACTGTTTTGAATTTTATTGTTATTATCTTCCTTAGTGGGTTGTTGAAAACCGCTATTCTGAATAATGATTTTTATAGTGTAGGTTAGGGGGCGCTGGGCATGAGTTTGTGGAACCAAGGGGGCGGTGACCTGAAAAAGTTTGGAAACCACTGTTCTAAATTAAAACAGAATGTTTTGGAGGCACCACCGGTGCAACATTTTAATGATCATCCTCACATCAGGTTGGAGAAGGCTGCTCAAACTGACAGCTGTGGGTTCCATTTGGAGCTGGGAACCCATCTCCTCCCAGGTCAGATTGGCAAGGAGGAGAATAATAAGACTCCTGGGTTACAGGATTCTGAACTTTAGGAAGCAGGTGCAGTTTTGGAGAGTTGGAAAACAGGTTGGGCCTTTCCTTTAGGGTAACGTGGTGACAAAGAAGCTGGGCCACAAATAAGGA